>NC_134279.1:64392829-64694192 GCF_949628215.1 Phalacrocorax aristotelis | reverse complement strand
TGCTTTGCTAAGGAGACACAGTCTAAACAAAACTATGATGTCATGGATGAAAACTTGGGTTAGGGAACTTGGGTTAGTTAGGGAACCCCTAACTAACAGAAAGTAGTTATCATATGAGGTTCTGCAACAGTCTTTTCTGGATTTTGTTCTGTTCAGTCACTAACAATTCAGACAATGGAATAGTGAATATGCTTATTAAGTTTGTAGCTGATGCAAAGATGGGAGATATTGCACATACATTTAGGGACAGAATTAGAAATCAATATGGTTTTAATAAACTGAGAAAAAATCTGAAAAATACGTGGTGTTATTTAGTAAGTGTGAAGTACTAATGACAGGTAGGAATGACCAGCTGCATAATAAAAGAATGAGAGCAGCTGATGAGTTCAGGAACTATTCAAGAGGGCTTAGCTCTCTTAAGCTAACCAGGCTCCCCTATGCTTTTAAGCGTAGGGGGCTGCAAGATGAACATGAGGAGCAATACCAAACTGATATGAAAAAGGTTAACACCATGTTAGGATGCATAAACTGAAGTTTAACAATAAGCGGTATGGAACAGTCCTTCCTGCCTACTTAGTCCTAGTTAGGCTTTGTTAAAATAACACGTCCAGATTTGGGTGCTGTACTTCAGCAAGAAGTCAACCACTCGGACAGACTTCCAGAGCAGAGCAATCAGAATGAGTAAAGCCCTAGAAAAACACAATATAACAGAAAAGATTGAAAGACTGAGTTATTAAACTTAAGAAAAACTGTCAGGAGACCTGACAAGGCTGTTGCACAGTGGAATGGAAAAATAAATTCTCCATGATATCTCACAGGCTAAGAAGAGATGATCTTAAATTACAACACCGAAGTCTCAGGTTACAATTTAGGAATGATTTTCTAAATATAAGGCAGTGAGGAGATGATTGAGCTTCCACTGTCAGGGGTCTTTAAGAACAGGCTGAGCAAGAATGGCACAGATTTAGCAGATCTCACCCATAACCAAAAAGGTGGACCAGAGGAAGCTCTTTCCAGCTCTATTTTTATATGTGCTGATGACTGCACTTAAGCGTCTGTGCACAGGCACTTGGACAGGTCTAACCAATTAACTTGGTCATGATGGTGTGCAGCATCTCTTAGTGACAGAAGCACCTGAAAAAAGCATCAGGCGGTGTTGTCAGCTCCTGCAGTTTTACATTGGCTCAGCTCCTGAACTCATACGATGACAAGAAAGCCTTTCTTCTCACAGAGAGGGAAAAAAAGTGAATTTCTGATCTTGCCTTTGTGAAGAAGAACTTGAAAACCTGTCTCCAAATGGCTTAAAAAAATCAGATGACAAAGAAAAAAGGACAATGTTTCTACACCATTAAATTCTCATGGTTTTTGGGGGGCCTGACTCATGGTTTTTCAATGGAGTTGTCATTAATGGTAATGGACTAATTTGAATAGACAAATTTAGAAATTGATATTCCTGAACTTCCTATTATAGAGAAGGCAATACTGCCTGAACAGCAGGTCTATTTCAGGAAATTAAAACCTCCCCATATCCTTTCAGATGACTTGATCGTTTCTACATTTCAGTCAATGTTACACAGGGGACATTGCACAATGCTTAACATGGTGGCAGAAAATTCACCTAGAAGAGAATTGTGAAGACACAGTGTATCTGCTGAAAGGCTCTCCAGCTGGGAACAGACATAATGGGGGCACAAGGAATTCATTCTTTGGCAATCTCTGTTGGGAAGCTGTTGCCTCAAATTAACCGTACTTCTCCCACAGGGGGGGTCTAGGTAGAAATTGCACTCAGAAAAGCAGTTCTCTCCTGCACCAAGCAGGCCCAGACATCTGCATTCTCAAAAGTTACACAAGTTAAAACATTATAGATGTCAAATGTGAAATTTGTTTATTGGCGTTTCTGTCTGTAGAAACAAAGAGAACACAGGACATTGTTTCAAAAAATACCCAACCAAACTTCAAAATCCTTCTCTTCTAAATAGTTGTGATCTTTCTAATAAATTTTATTTCCCCCCTTCCACTGTATGTCCTTGCTGAATGTTCCTATTTCTCCTTTCCTGAAAATAGGCATTTTCTGTCATCCCTTCCCTCCTCCTCACAGAGAGGTGAGAAAACCAGTGCTATGACAGACCACTTCCACAGCATGGAAGGAAAATCATAGAAAAGACCTTTCTGGTTAAGTAGTCAAACTCTTGCAGCACTTCCTTCATTAAGACCTGGAATAAATGTCATGCATGTTTTACAAAGCTCTGATCACATTATTACCATGGTTGGGGCATTTTAAAGTGCTGTTTAGGCTCCACTGGACTTGTTCAGCCTTTACCATTATCAAAGCCCTTCTATGTAATCTCCTTTTTCCACTTTTACAAACTTCTATGAGGTTGATAATGAAGAGACAACACAGAGATGTCTTGACTAGTGCCAGCTTCTACCTCCTGAGACTTGGGTTTTCTTCTGTACCTTTATCTCTACATTTAAAAGGTCTTCCTGTACCATATATCTTCCCCAGGCATTGCTAATCAACTTGTCCTTTGGCTTCTTTGATAAGATGAGTAAAATTACTACTGTAATTCTCTCTAAGTGGGCAGTATTTTTCACACTTTGAAGCATTTTCTGTAGCACTCTTTCTGAATCCTCACCCAAATTGTATCATCCTTCCGAAAACCCAAGCTTCTCAGAAGACTCCAGCTGAGACAGCCTTTCCATTTTGCTGCTCTTGCTCCAACTACTATCAATAAGGCCAGAAGCCACTGAAACTCCCCTATCAAGCAATAGCTGTCCTGCTGCTTCCACTGCAATTGCTTGTTTCTTGAACTTTTCAGTTCACCAAAGTTGAGCAAGAGGATCTCTGGAGCATTCAGGAATGCAAAGAAAGGAAAGGAGAGATGTTCTTCCTTTGATGGAGTGAAGAAGCCATGTACACCCACACTGTCTCTTAGCTTAATATCTTCTTAGAAACAGCTGTGATCTGAATCCCTGACAGAGAACGTACAGCAGTGGGAGTCTGGGCTCCATGGCTGCAGGGGGAGGAATTCTTCCTAGAAATCCTTGGAGTACAGCATTGTGCTCCCAGAGCTGGATTTAACCCACTGAATGCAAATATGGCTTCAAGTTACATCTAAAAAGGAGAATCCTCCTTGCAAATTTTACACGGTTATAATGATCCATACATAAAGAGCAGAGACCACAGAGAAAAATCTATTATTGTTGCTGCAAAAAACTGTAGCAACTCATGAGAGTTTTACTTTTATTATTCACATTGCTATTAGAAGTTGCATTATTACTAGATCCTAGCTGGCACAGATGGCTGCTGTGCTTTGAGGTCTGCTTTAGTCATGTTTTTAGTTGTTTTTTTCTGCAGATTTTATAGGGTGTGGGCTGATTTTAGTTTCCTTCATTTGCTTGATAATTGTTTTGGTTTTTTGTTTAGTTTTTACTTAATTAGCAGGAATATGTTCATGTTTATAGTGTGCTTTACTCACTCTTTTTGAACTTGTGGTAACCAGAATCAGCAATACAATTATACCTGCTGTTGTTTGTGTGGGACTGGCTCAGGACAGATGTTTGATGGTGGCAGCATCTTTCCTGGAAGGTCAGTATCAATTTGCTGGCACTTCTGGACTACTATTTCTCACCTGTTGATAACTTTCCACCTTGCAAAACATCTTTCTTAACATCACTTCTGTTTGCTGCTAGAGCAAGGGGGATCCTCTCACAGGAATGTTCCCATTCCCCTGAGGCCTTCCATCAAATCACTGCCTTAACACTGGTGAGGATTTCTGCTTCCTGGGCTCCTCCTCAGATATACATATGCTCATCTCAGCCATCATCTCGCCTGCTGCTATGTTTTGCTTGCCTAACAGGTTATCTGCATACAGCATCTTCTGTTTCCTTGTGCCTTCCTCTTATGCCTCAGTAATAATGGCAAACACCAGGAGAGGGTTACTTGTACCATTGTACCTGGTCAGCTCCCATTGCAGGTGTGACCGAACAGAACCTACTGATAAATTTTTATGGTCTGCTAGGCAGAAATCCAGGCTCAGTCATAAACAACTGTGCCTGCACTGTGGCTTACTTTGGCTACATCATCACAGCATCTTGATAAGAGAACTGGGTGTGAGTTTCAGCTTTCCTTTGAAACGGAGCACATGAGCAAGGGGGCAAGGTGTGGTATGCCCCCATGTGCCTCCTGGTCTGCAAGGTTAGCACGTGGCCCTTGAAGGCAAACAGAGACTGACTTATGGACCTGAAATATATTGTTCAGTCACCATCATGCAAGGTATCCATACACTTACATGCTACACTTTGGTCTTCAGTATCTTCCAATAGTCCTGTTCTTTGATAAATGGGTGACTAGCTGGTTAGGTCAATTCACCAAAAACTTCAAGTACTGTCATGGTTGCACTACCACTTCTATCCCTTCCTATGAATGTCACCACACATTTGTGATAGGTAAAGAAAAGATTTAAAATATAAAGTATGGGAGTGAAAGATAATTTTACTGAAAAATGAGAGCTTTTCAGGTGTCTGTGTTGAAATTTAGTTTGAAAACCTGTGGGTCTCAGCTCTCCCACCACAGGAGGCAAGTAA
Source organism: Phalacrocorax aristotelis (assembly GCF_949628215.1). NCBI lineage: Eukaryota > Metazoa > Chordata > Aves > Suliformes > Phalacrocoracidae > Phalacrocorax > Phalacrocorax aristotelis. The sequence goes on along the minus strand of NC_134279.1, from coordinate 64,689,605 downwards.
TTAATTACCATTGTCGCAGTGTTATAGGATAGTTTTCAGTGTTATGACCAAAGGGAAAATATCTTGAATGGGATGGACTCACTAAAGAAATTGGCTCCTAATCTTCTGCCATAGGATTTGAGTAACTGCCTTTAAAGTCCACGTCAGTTTTTTGTATGCTGTGGCAGGGGACCCAGTCCCTCAGCTTTTATCTGCTCTTCACATTAGCCTGACTGAAAGTCTATGAGCCAAAACCATAACCCCAGCTCCAGATGCCCCCATAATTTGGATCTGGCTAAGAATTTAGCAGCTCAGACCCATCTCTAATTACAACAGACAAATTATTGGATAATTTCTTCTGCTTTATCTTTGCAATTCACTGGAGCAGTTAATTCCTCCAAAAGCAGGCACATCCCTTCTCATTATAAATTCCTTTTTGGCCTTTTTAATGTGAGGTTTTATTATTAAACACAGATGCATGCACATGCACACACACGCTCACACACATGCAAAAAGTTTTGCTGATAAGGGATTATATAACGGGTCCATAAGATAACATGAGATGTTTAACATAAACTTGGCTTTAGCCACTAGATAATTTGCCACTTCATGGAAGTGATCTCAGCTGACTTCTTATCTTTTTTCCATAACTACAGCCAGAATTTGAAAAGTAGTAGCAGAAGAACTACAGTAGTCCATATGCTTCCATAGGACAGAGTTAGTGGGCAGAAAGGAAGAGCTGGAAGAGGAACGGACTGGAGTCAACTGATTCCAACATCCACTTTGTGGTGTCATGGAACACAGATTTCTGGTTTCTGTTTTGGAAGTTTCTGTTTTGGAAGTTTCTGTTTCTTTCCTGCCTATGATGGGAGTGAGGTATTCAGCAGTGGCTAACTCTGATATTTATTTTACTTTTTCTTCCCCTTTTGGATCTCTTTTTGTTCAGTACAGGTAAACCCTTATTCATTACTTCTAACACCCTAGCTGAAAGCTATTTCAGCCGTCCTTAGGGGTGGTACAGACACTGAAGGTACAGGCAGATTACAATCTGTGCAGACTAAACAGAAACAGGAGCAGGATGTTTGTCTAAAAGATGGAAGTGCCTGGCTGTGGTTCTATGATCGCCCAGAGGCATTGTCAGATATAAAGCTCTGGATTCTTGCTGCTTCCCTGCATTTTCCTCTTGCTCACTTTCCTCCCATCCACACAAAAAAAGGGTATAAAAAAACCCTCATGTTTTCAAGAAATACTCCAGAAAAAGAAGCCTTAAATATCATTTTGCTTTGCTTTGTGTTGATTGAGCATTACTTTTTTCAGTTCAAATTGAGGAACCCCAGGGGTTTACCCTGAGACTTCTAGGGGACTAACAATGGCACCTATAAATTTTGAAGCTGTTGACTGCGATTTTTTTCAAGATTTCTGTCACTAAATCAGCATTATTACTTAGGAAGTCCTGCCCTCTTGACTTAGCTGCAGAATTACATGCCTCTTAGTTGCATAATATTTTGGAAATGCATGCTTCATTGAAGTGTCATTGATTTTCAACTAAAGTGAAAATGCCCTCATTTAATGCTTTCTTAAGAGAATTACAAAGGAGGCTGGATAGGGTTTGGACAAAGTCATTATTAATTGTACATCACAAAATTGGGATTTATATATTTTTAATGCAGAAATTCTTTAGAGCTCCTAAATCAAAATGCTGTTCTAAAATTATGTCTAATTTTATAGATGGAAAGACTCTATTTTGTTCAAGACTTTTAAATTCCTTCACTTTGTTCAACAAACCCTATACTTGCTGTGAGGGTATTGCTGATTGCTTTGTCAGCAAGACCAATGATAGTCAATCTTTGATTTCTGATTCATTTGCTTCTTCCTTCCCTTTGATGAATAGAATAAATGCCTAGCTTTTTCCTTTCCTTTCAAAAAAAATTTCTTTTGCCTCTCACTTCCTTAATAGTGAGACCTTTTTATGTGAAGCATTTTGCTGTCTTTTGGACTATCTCTTCCTCTTCACTGAGCTCAGAGCTGGATAAGTACTTTAGAGTCTTGTAGTAGAGAAAACAAAATTTTTTCTCCTTCTATCACTAGCTCTGATGTTAGGGTGTCAGTTTTGCCTCTGACCATGATGCTTTCTCGCTTCCCTTAAGATGTTTCCTCAGGCCTTTTTGTTGACATTGCTTTGAGGTGGCCAAGTCTATGACTGTTCAGGTAGGCAATGGGTAAGAAGGTCAAGTTCTGAAACTGCTTGTACATAAAGGGTGCTTTGAGATTATGGAGGTAATCTTAAAGCAGACCCTAGCAGGTACCATAAATTAGACCCAGTTCATAGAATCATAGAATGTCCTGAGTTAGAAGGGACCCACAAAGGCCGTCAAGTTCAACTCCTGTCCCAGGAGTTGACAAGCCCAAAATTCACACCATGTGTCTGAGGGCGTTGTCCAAGTGCTACTTAAATAATGTCAGGCTTGGTGCCATGATGCCTCCCTGGGGAGCCTGTTCCAGGGCTCCACCACCCTCTGGATGAAGAGCCTTTTCCTAATATCCACCCTAAACCTATCCTGGCACATCTTGCTGCCATTCCCTTGGGTCCTGTCATTGGTCACCAGAGAGGAGAGATCAGCGCCTGCCCCTCCTCCTCCCCTTGTGAGGAAGCTGTAGTCTGCAATGAGGTCTGCCCTCAGCCTCCTCTTCTCCAGGCTGAACAAACTAAGTGACTTGAGCTGCTCCTCATATGGTTTCCCCTCTAAACCCTTCACCAACTTCGTGGCCCTCCTCTAGACACCCTCTAGTAGCTTTACATCCTTAATATACTGTGGCACCCAAAACTGCACACAGCACTCGAGGTGAGGCCGCACCAGCACAGAGCAGAGCAGGACAATCACCTCCCTCGACTGGCTGCAATGCAGGACTTGATGCACCCCAGGACTCGGTTCGCCCTCTTGGCTGCCAGGACACACCGTTGGCTCATGTTCAACTTGGTGTCGACCAGAACCCCCAGATCCCTCTCTGCTGGGCCACTCTCCAGCCTCTCATTCCCCAGTCTGTATGTACATCCAGGGTTGCTGTGCCTCAGGTGTAAAATCCAGCCCTTGTTAAACTTCATATGGTTGGTGATTGCCCAGCTCTCTAATTTGCCTAGATGTCTCTGCAGGGCCTTTCTGCCCCCAACAGTGGCAACAGCTCCTCCCATTGCCTGTCACTGACTAGTCTAGTATTGCCTCTTTCTCCCTTCCAATCTAGTTTAAAGCTCTGTCAATCAGTCCTGCTAGCTCCTGGGCAAAACCCCTTTTCCCCTTTTGAGAAAGTTGTGTCCCATCAGATGTCAGCTGACCTGGTGTTGGTGACCATGGTGTTGGCATACAAGCTTCAGTTAGCCCTACAGGATAAGGCCATAGCTTAGTTACAAACACAGGGGAATACTTTAAGTGAAAACAACCCACCAAACACTGTGAAAGTGTTGACAGTACCCTCGAGAGGGGTAGGTGGTGAGCAAAAGCATCAGCGGCAGCCGACCATCAGGTGTCATGGCAATTTGACCAAAGCCAGCTAAGAACAGGGTGTTTTCTACCTGATCCAATGACTGTCAGCAGGCAGAGAGCCTGGGGATGCCCCAGCTTGGCCCTGAGATCACCCACAATGTGACCCCTGTACCCACACTGCCCTTTAGGCTTTCCTCCACATCAGGGCCATGAAGATTATCAAAGGACTAGAGAACCTGCCCTATGAGGAAAGACTGAAGGAGTCACATACTTTCTCCCTGTAGAATAGAAGGCTCGGGGGGATCTCATCACAGTATTCAAGCACTTCAAGGCCAGCTAAAATGAGAACAGAGGCTCTCTTTTCTCAAGGAGCCACATGGAGACGACAAGGGGCAACAGGTACAAATTGCACTAGGAGAGGTTTCATCTCAACATAAGAAAGAAATTTTTTACAGTAAGAACAATCATTCACTGGAACAACCTCCCCAGAGTTCCTGGAGATTTCAACATGCAATTGGACAGGGTGCTAGATAAGTTCATCTAGGCTCCCTTTCCCACAAAAGGTGGACCAGATGATCTTTTGAGGTCTGTTACAACCTGGGGTATCTATGATTCAACAGTTCTCGCAGGGAGCAGAGAGGTCACCTAAGTCATTGATTTCCTGTATCTCTCATTGAAGGGGTTTGATGTCTGAGTCCATGTAGTCTCCACACTGTCATTTGGTCTTAAACTGTGAGCCAGGCTCCTGAAGTTATTTCTTATTAACATTTCAGAAAGTCCCAGGCACACCATCACACTCTGCCACAAAAACATGAGGCAAAAGACAGTTCGTGTCTGCCTGAATACGATTTAAAACAAAACAAAGCAGATACCAAGTGGGAGAAACGCACTACTAGCACCCCTGTTTAAAGGTGGAGAAGGGGGCCTCTGTGCAACGAGCAAACTTACCAAAGGTTGGGCAGCATGTCTGAGAAAAAAAGAGTTAAACTCAATGATAGTACCACAACAATCTTGCCATGTTACAATTGCCATAGCTTGTCATATTTGGCTAAAATATGTCAAAAGCAGCGTTCACCTGATCTGTACAAGAATTACACTATACTTTATTTGACACGAATTACCAAACACTAATGATTTAGCTAATAAAAAGATCTTTGACCTGCGAAGTCTTGACCACGGTGCTAATCGCTTTGAAAATGCATGTGTGCTTCCCCTGAAATGCTGAGTACAGCTATGTACTACCCATCTCAGTAACTACTGATCTCTGTAGGAAAAAAACATGGCTCACTTCAGTGGGAACACCTTGCCAGATTTGGGTTTTCACCATCTCTGGACTATGGAGTTGTTAAGGCCTGCTTTTTGTCATGCACCTCACTGGACAATAAAAATAGCAAGATTTAGGCACAGTTCTTGCACTAGAACTCATTAGCTGTCCTCCTAAAAAACTCTTTATTTCATTGCATCTATAGAAATGCGAAGGAATATGTACTCAGAGGTCTGCAGGTGAGGCTGAGATCGCAGGTATATCGTAACTGTGGTGTGAGCTTCATAAAAATCTCTGCAGTGTGAGAAAGAAAAATCAAAATATTGACTGCAGGGTTTGATCAGTTGCTCTTTTCAAAAGAAATTTCAATCTGATTTGTCATGTTATTGATTTTTTCCTTGCTCTTTGAGTAATTATTTTCAGTTTTTCTTAGCCGATTGCCTCATTTTGAACTAGTATCAGATATCAGATTTAGGGAGTTTTATTTAAATGTGAGAAAGTATTCAATTTAAGAAGGATTATAAAGTCAGATCTGAAAGAGAAAGCTGACATGTGTCCTTCTGGGGGAAAAACAAAACAGACGCACTTTCTACTTCCTAATATGGCAAGTAAGGCTGTTCAACAGTGTGAGAAAAGTAGAACATGTTTTATTATGTTCAAAGATACAAGATAACTTATCAAGTCTTTAATTCATCAAGTGCTTTACAGTGCTATTTACCTAGATATCATTTCCAAATATAGTCAGAACATTTGTAAATACATAATGACATATCTTGCAAGAGGTATTATTCTGTGTGATTCAGCAGAATATTGAGTAGTGTATTCAAAGTTTGCAGCTATATCAGTAATGGCTGGTAAATCTGGACAGGTGACATACTGAAATGAGATAGCTTTCTCTCCTTACCACCTTAATATCCTCTTTCTAATTTTTTATTCTATCTTCAAAAACAGTGCATAAATAAGCTTAAATGACTCCTGATCATTGCTCCATTGAGAATGACTTCATCCAAAATCTGCTGAGATCATCAAAGGATGATTGAAGTTCTGGGCCACGTTCTCCAAATACAGGTGATCATGAATTGTCTAAAAACACACTATAGGCCGTAAAATTCAATTTGAATATGGTTCTTATCTATCTCCCCCCTCCTGTAACATATCAACACATTTTCTATCTTTGCTGAAAGCAATCATATCTCACCCATGGCTTTTGCCACATTAATGTACATCCAGAACTTGTTGATTTATCTCAACATGCAAATCTTCTCAAAAGTTTGTCCTAAAATACAAAGACAGTAAAATGCGGAATAACATATTCAGCTTCTTCTCAGACAGCCTGTGTTTCAGGTGCATCACAGATTGTTGCAGAGATCACTCCAATCAATTTTTTCCATGTCACACAATCTTTTTCTTGAAATAAGATCATCAGATAGGACACAAGAATAGGCCTCCTCTTAAGAAAATTATGTCTTACATTTTATGAAATATCTGAGACCACAAAATAAGGTAGCATAATTTCAAGGCCTCTGGAGTGGCATGGGGAGGAGACACACATAAATGTACTTTCATATTCATATTCAGTAGTTAAAGAAAATAATTAAGAAATGAAAGCTCAGTTGCTCAGCAAAGAGCTTTTAGATTGTTAGAAGAGCAATGGCCTCTTGCAAATACTTCCAAATATTTATACTTCGATTGTTTAAGGTTTTAGACATTTTTAAAATTAATATGAAATTTGAAAACTTTAAGGCAGAGACTGTCTGGATTTCTAATTACAGAATCATGGAATTACAGAACATAGGTTGTAAGGGGCCTCAGGAGGCCATATAGCTCTTAAACCTGCTCATAGCAGGTCCAGCTAGATCTAGCTGCCCTTGCACATGTACAGTTGAGCCTTCACCACCAAGAATGGAGGGTCCTCAACCTGTCAGGGCACATAGCTCCAGTAGATGATGACCCTCATTAAAAAACAAATCTGTATATTTAATTGTAATTTACCTTGCTGAAGCTTGTATCTCTTGACTCTTGTGCCATAGTGCTCCTACAAGAAGAGTAGGAGCACTACTCCATCTTCTCTACATCTCCCATACAGGTGGCTGAAGACAGCAATAAGGTGTCCCCTTCACCTGCTCTTTTAAAGGCTGAACAGACCAAGTTCCCAGTGTTTGCATCAAAAAACTCAGCTCCCTAAATAATTTGGCTTTGGAATTCTTCAGGGTTATGAGGACAAAATATGATAAAGTAGTATTTCAGGGTGGCATAACTGGGATTTCTTAAATGATGTTACAGAAACTGATAAACATGATTGTGTTAGGAGACTTGGGAAAAAAACCTTAGATTATGCTCCTCTGATTAATTACAGAACTGGGAAAAATAGCAGTTTAAAAAAGATTTAAGATATTTGCTTGCACATGCATTACTCAGAGCCAGCTTTATTTTTTAAGGATGCAATTTTTCTGTCAGTCTATAATGTGGTACCGTGGCTGGGTAATATATCTTCAGCCTTTACAGACTCTTGGCATGACATACTCTTTGAGACAGTAGATCTCAATAGATCCTTCTGCATTAATCCTGACTAATGAGCAGATGAATAGTTAATAAAAAATGCTCCACACAGGCTTTGACACAGTAGACCATTGCAGCTTCACCGTGGTTCTTGTTTTCCAATAGATGAACAGAACGTAACTTGCATTTTTTCCATCAGATCCATTACAGTTTACCTGATCACTGATCTATGAACTAAACAGTATTTAAATATTTTTTATTTGATTTACTGTGGTATATGATCTCCTGTGCCTTCACTGAATCCATATAGTAAAAAAGCCATTATGTCATTTCTTTAGTCACTGATATAGCAGATCATGAAGAAGTTTTTCATTCTGAAGGCATTAGGCTTTAAGGGATTGATTTTGTCTAGTGTACTGGCTGCTGGTGCTCTGCACAAGGGGAAGCCCTTTGACGTGGATGATTTTTCAAGTGCAGTATGTACAGCATGAAACCATAGGCAGCAGCCCATATTAAGTTAAAATGAGGTCTTTTCTGTCTAAATAAAATCCTGTTTTTATCTCCTGAATTATACATTCACCAGCTTCTGATGACACTGCACATTTTAAAAGTGCTGGCAGGTATAAAAGGATGTAAAATGACTGAGTTTTGAGTCACACCAGAAAAGAATGTAGCCCTCCACTCTTTACTGAACTGTCACTAAGGTTCACTTGTGGGTAAATCTTCTGCTAATGACCCATGGAAAACTAGAAAAGAACTCTAAATGACAAGGGTAGCCTAACGGGTCTCAAACATTTACAGAATTCAGATTCAATCAGATCAAGATCTCAGTAAACATAAGATTATGTTTTTGCAACTTAGTATTTAAGACATTTAGTCCTCAGTAGCAAAGGAATGGTCAAGTCTTCACAGAGGAATAGACCTGACTTTATCTTCCTTTAGAGAAATTCCTGGAATAAATGGTGCTCTGATCAGCAATGGTTCCATCTTGCTTCATTTAGCTGAAAACATACTGTCCTTTCTCCAGCTATGCAATTTTAGGCTACTTTGTTAAAAGGCAATTTATTTTACAAAAGGGCTTTCTCTAACTTTTCAAATTTCTGTGCTTAAATGCTGCACACAAACAGTACTTTTAAGTGAGGATTATTATTTTTGTACTATCAATATTGTATCACCAAAAAATCATCAAGCCATTAACCTTGGAACAAAAGTCAAGGCAGTCACATTGGTTCAGCTCATTCGCCATCAAAATGCAAGGTGCCATTTGCATTTGCCATTTGCCAAAAGTAATGGTCAATTTCAGTGTTCAAGTTTTTTAACAAAAATTCAGCAAAACATTTTATCTTTAAAATTTTATATGGCTAGAAAAAAATACCAGGTGCTCAAAGGAAGTGCAAGAAATCACAGGGAAGGTAAATGAGGGAAAACATGCCCATACTAGAAAACTTTTTATATAAAACATTGCTTAGATCAAGTATGTGCTTTAAGTGCCAAAATTTACTTCCCTTTTGGTTTAAAAATATGTTCTATCTAATACAATGGTATTTTGCGGAATATCTTTCTATAGTTTGGATGCTTCTCAGTGGAATCAAATGCACTACTTAGATTAGGTCAGAGTTTCTTGAGAGATATTTGCTCGATTGTAAAAAATAACATTGTAGAGAGAATTACCAAACCAGTAGAAATTAGGAAGAAATGAGTCATGGTAATTAACTTTCTTCAGGACTCTCATGTGTCAGAACCTAAATGTTACGCCTTGACAGATTTAGCTAAGGTATAATATTCTACCCACACTTAATAGTAACAAATGCTTTATTAGTAAAGCAGAACATTCAGAAATATGATAAAGTTAATGCTCGAGAGAGCTGAACGCCTGCTAGGATGGATTGTTGTACTACTTTGATGTCCAAGTTTAAGGCTACCTATACAGTTATATTCTGCTTTATTTTGCAACTCATTAAAGAAGAAAAAGTGTCCTACCGGCAAGAGGTATTGTCTTTGTCCCAGCAATAAAAAACTGCTACACTAGAAAACTACAGGGACACTAGCCAGAGAGCAATAAAGAGAGATCAGGAGAACTTCTGAAACATTAATGATGTCCTTCTGCCAAAGCTTGTAAAAATGTGCTAAAACTTTGGGTATTCATGAATATGGCAGCTTGAGATTTACCTCATCTCATCAACTCCCTGGGCTAAGTTTTCACTTACCCAATATTTTTCCCAGATGGGATCTCGGTAGGATTATGAGAGATAAGAGGGAAAGACATACATTCCTTAGCCAAGAGATAATTAAACAGAGTCATCAAGGCCAGACCTCTGACTGGGCTGTGAAATCTACAGCCAGATGTTGCAGATACATCTGTCTAAGCACTAACAGGATCTAAGCATTTTACAAATATTAAGGGGTTTTCTCTCTGGGAAAGTAATATTTTTTTCATACTAATATAGTACCAGACAGAACTGGACAAATAACAGTAACAAAGTAGGTATTTTTGCCTTTTGTATTTTGGTATCTAAATTTTTCTGTCTGTTTTTCTTTGTACATAGAGGAAAAAAAACACCTTAAACTCTCCGAAGCTTGAAAATCTATAGACATCTAGTTGCTTCCATGTAGAAGACTCTTTCCTCCATGGTTCTGTAGCTATTGAACAACAGACCATTGACAAATGGTGAACCTTTTATTGATCATTCAGTATATTTTTAGGTTGACAAGTCTTAGATAGTGTAGTGGTAGTGACTGTGGCCTAAAGATTGAAAAACTGAAAGACGAATGTCAGGGTTCTCATATACACATGCATATATATATATTTACAAGTCTAAAACAAAAATTATTAACAATAAGTAAATGTGTATTAAAAATTAAATGTGTATGTAAATATATATTTTTATATAATCTGACATGTAGGTGTATTTATTTCTGATTACCCACATAGGGGCCTTATTTTTCATCGATTTCATAATACTTGGAAGTTGTCTTGCATTTTTTTAATAGTTTGGGTTGGCCATCCTGATCTTCCTGCACTACAACGAACACGATGTGTGAGAAAGAGAAACTCCTTACATAAAGAGAAGCTCCTTACATTACTTCAGCTTTTATATATTGCTGTGGGTTATCATCTTCACAGTGCATAGGGACAAAAATAATGGGAAAGGAAAGATGGGGAAGTTGCATCAAATCTTATACTTCATGTTAGAAAATGGCACTGGTGCCTGCCAAGATACAAACAGGCTTTCCTTAGGCCTCACAGACTAGTGGAGAAAAGCTTGTATGCACAGATGAGAGCAAAAATGGGACACTTCCATCAGGTTTGGCAGTAAATAACAAATAACCAAAATACCACCTGTAAGAGATCACTAAATATAAACGTCCAGATGCTGCAAGAAATCGCAAAAACATTTGTTTAAATGTCTGCAACATTGCATTTCAGTAAATTAATACATCATAAGTAGAGATTTTCACTGAGGTTGTACTAAGGGAATTATTAGTAAGTGGGCTGCAAGGTTCATTCTTGCCGACAGTGAAAGACATCCAGGTCACACTACCTGTTATTATGAATGAAAAGGTAAGTGTTTTCTGTCAGCCTCTGGTGTCCAAAAAGGAGGTACATTTTCATGCATTAATCCTGAGTCTACTGAGTAAAATGGACTTGGGCTGACTCCGCCTCAGACACGCCAGCCTATCTCCAACGACTACCGAGGGAACCCAAATGGCTGTGTAGACAGGGCACAAGCTGTCTTTAAAGGCTAAAGAGGAGGGTTAGGGGACCTTCCCTAACCTAGTGAAATCTGAATTATAAGCCCTTTGAGGGGGAGTCAGGGCACCCCTCTGCCCACCTCAGAGGGCAGGCTGAGCCGGTCCAAGGCTCTCCCATACGTGTGCTCTGGTCAGCTGCATGATGGATGCGCTGACTTGAGGCATCTCCCTACTGACAACCCTGGCAGTTGTCAACCTCTGCAGGGTCTCACCCTCCACGCTCTGTGCAAGGAAGGTCAATTTGCAGTATCTGAAGACCTAGGCTAAAGTATATTAATCCATTATGTGGTTTCCTAAGAATTGCTTGCCAAATTCTGTGATAGCATCACATATATCACATACAGGCACCTGCTACTGATTAAGCTAGCAATTTTCCTGCTAGCTGAAGGTGGAAGCTCACATTCTAATTAATGACGTAACCTGTACCACACAAACACTGTTGTTTTAATAAAACTGCTACAGCTGCCTACAGCGTTAGGATAAATTTTCTGAGTATATTCTAGATAAATTAAAGAATATTATTAATCATTTGTTAATTGTACACTGTATATAACTGTACACATAATTATTATATTCCTGATGAACTCTGTATTTTACCACTTTATTCCTATTGGTAAAATAATCCATTTACCTTGTTGGTTGTGTCCCAAGAGTTTAGTTAGACCTTGTTGGGACTTGAGAGATTATTGAAAATATGGGGGGTTTTTTACATTTGAGCACAAGTTTAACCTTACATTATATTTTTAGCTTTTAAGTGCATTTTTTTAATTCACTTTAGAAGGTGGAAGTATTTTTCCAGTTGCTAAGTGTTTCCCAACAAGTGAAAAAAAATGGTTTGCATCCATTTAGCTGTCAGTAAATTTTGATGCTGTCACCAGAATAGTATTGATATACTTGTGATATAGATATATGTGAAAGAATATGTTCTTTGGACCCTGTGGCTTTTTTAAGTATGCTTCCCAAGATTAGTTAAGTGTTTCCTATGATGATATATAATATAATTGATGCTATAAAGTACTTTAGCAGGTCCTTTGGGGACCTGCGAGGACTTTTAGTACCAGTGTTTTCTGTCTATGCACTGCGTCTGTGCTCTCTACTCTTTTCAAAATCAGAAGAGGGAAAACAGCCCATGCAGAACTGCACATGCTAGGAATTAACTCGATGTTCTTAAGGGTCTTTTCCAACCTTAACGATTCTATGATTTTATGATTACATTACAGCCATGTTCATTGTACTCTTGGAGACAGAGGTAAAATTTTGTTTGATACGTGCGGAGTTAGTTGCCAATTATTTATTTAAAACTTGTAATTTGTGCCAGAGATATTGAAGGCCTTGGCTAGTAACAGGTTCACCAGCAAAGCAATCACATAAAACAAAATAAGTATGGTTTGAAGTATATTCAGTGCCTTGAATAGAAATTAAATGTGCCCTAGTTTAGTCCTGATCTTTGATTCCCAGAGCTGTTAAATTCCAAGAGGAACAGAAGACAGTCCACATATCTGGCTGATAGCTGTCCTTTAGGTATTCAAGTTATTTACTGATGAAAGAATTAATAAATTCCTAATTAATGCAAATATTTTTGGACAAATGTTTTCAATGTTAGATCTAATCCTCCACTGTGATCCAATAGCTTTAACCTGTGATCCGATGTTAGAAGCCTAATCATCTCCATCAGTTTGCTGGAGCAATGCGCTGGAAGATTTGGATTGCTGGTAAATATCTGTTTACCCGGACAGAGTGCCCCAAACTGAGCAGTATAGATTAGTTTCAAAAAAATACACGCAGTACTTACCTTGCTCACTTCTTAACATCATCTTCATTTTTGTGCAGGGATAACTCAGACAAATCAAAGGTTTTCACTAATATTTTCTTCATTCAAAAACTTTAAAATGGCATTCAGAAAAGCATTATATTAGCTAAATTAGCCTTTGCCAGGGAGACATTACAGATGATTCTTCTGCACAGTCAATAATGGGACTTTTACTATGTTCCTTGGGAAACTCTCTAACAATTTAGTGAATTTTATCATTAACTTTTTCTGCTTATCTGGGTTACTTTTTTCTCTGCACAGCTTCACTGTTATGCTTAGTTCTATCTTCCTGCATTTTACTAAATATTTTTTCCAGTATTTATAAAAATACTTCTAAAAATGCTTTAGAAATCCTTTTAAAAATATTTTTTAAATCCTTTAAAAATAACAGATTGGTCTCAAGCACTCAAGTCTTTCACATACCTTAGCCATGGGTTTTCATAAAATTTTCTGTATTAAACAGATCTGCTACTCACTGATTATGTTCTATTCTCCTTTTAAAATTGTCTCTTGTTTTCAGAGAGAAGACATTAATTTCAGTTCAGAGCAGTCATCAATAAAAAGTCATTATTCTTATGAAATTCCTTTTACCTGTGTATCCCAGAGTTTACAACCAACATCATACAAACAATGCCTTCTACGCCTCATTGGCCAACGTGTTATTCTTCACTTGTAAAGCTGTAAGATGAAGCACACTTTACAACTACAAGGTTCTACTCTGACTTGAGGTTGCTAGTTTGAAAATGCTGGTCAAAAAGAAAAGAAATTTCCAATTTGGTTCTGTTCATCTGCTGTACTCCCACATATAAAATCAGGCAGGCGTATGCTTACACTCAAAAAAGTGTTTATAACCCCTTGACTTCAACAGGACATAAACACGTTCATGAAGTAGAAGTACATTCAGATCAGAATCTTAGTTACTAAATGCCTGACTGCATAGATAACTGATATATTCACTGTGTACATGCTATAACAATTCACATATTGCTGCCACTTGAATAAAATTATAATATTGCTTGTTCACAGAAATGTGAGTATCGCTTCTTCTCTGGTGTTAGATAGGAATTGAAAGGGACTAAAAACAATGGCCATAAGTCTCATTACAATAATTTCTTTTTGTTCATAAGTGACCCAAAAGTGCAAAAGCAAACTTTCAGAACAAAGTGGTCAGGCTTTCAAGGCTAACTATATAAATCCTCAGTGAATGACAAGCGTAAAGTCTCATCATTCTAGCTGATGAACAAGAGAACTTAGGGTGAATCTCCATCTCTTACTTCAAACAAGCATCCTTCACCACTGTAATTGATGCCCCCTGGTTATTATCTATCACTTACTTTAAGAGATATCCCTTTGTTCATTCAGTTGTGGTAGGGGTACAACAAAGGCTGAATGAATTAATCAAAACTAGACAGATTTTGCTTACTTTCACTGCAATAATTCAATCTGAAAAAAAGCTAGGGTTTTTTGACAATATAAATCAAAGCATAAAAATGGCAATCCTCTTTCTGAGCCGCCCTGAAGAATTAAGCAACCAAAATTCAAAGCCTTGCTCTGAGCTCACAATTCCTGCAATTCCTTCCCCATTTCAACAGAGGTCGGTGTGCAGGGGATCAGGCTAGAAAGTCTCTACAGTTGCCTCCTGTCTGCTCATTCGTTAGGTCACAGGCTTAACATGTCATATGGTTTTGGACTGTGGGCCATCCTTGAAGAGCCTTAGCTGCACTGTGCTGATGATCTGTTCTGAGAAGCTAAGGCATTTGTGAGGGAGTCCAGGCTTTACAAGTGAACTCAGGTAACAGCAGTTACGCAGCACCTTTAAATCCAGAAGAGACTAAAAGACGTAGTTGCAGAATCTGTATAGATATGCTATCAGCTGCTACAGAAAAGGAAGAAGGCAGTTTTGAGACACATTTCCAGAATAGCAACCAGCATCCTGCACAGTAAACTATTTGGTATCTAAAGATTACTTTGTCCCATGGATTTATCACAGGCTGAATACTGGCTGTATGGGTATTTAGTGTCTACTGGCCTGCTCCATATAGGTACAGAACAGAGAGCGAGCATGGTCTTAAGTAGCATTTAAACATTATTTATACGCTTTTAATTGACTGAATTACAGCCCAGTACACAGCTTATGGCCATGACAGCAATCCTGAGGGAATAGTCCTTCAACAAATCAAGATACAACCTGCTAGCTGTCTCATAAAGATAGGGCTACCTGCTCCTTTATTCATTTTGTGCCTCTGAAGACATTATTAGAAAAACATTATTCCTCCCTCTTTGTAGATGCACACAGCAAAAGTCAAACAAGACCTGAGCTAGCTTTTTCATTCCTAAACCAACAGAAACACACAAACAAGCAAAACCTCTTAGTAGGCTGGTACCACAAAATCTTCAACAGGCAGGACAAGGCAAATAACAGTCACCAAAGATGCCATCTCCAGAAAGCAGACGAAAGAGGTTGTCTTTTAAATATGCCTTTATATTCCCCAGTTCATTCACTTCACATCTTCATTTTCCTAAACCATACCTGAACATGTGCCCCCCATCTTATTGATTACCTTCGCTTCTGTATTAACATCATTACGATGATTGATTATTATTTTAATAGTCTAACCTTGCAGGTGTCTTTAAAAAATGTCCAGTATCAAAACAACTCTGGAACTTGGCCTTTTTACACTCCAGTATAACAGATAACCTTATTTTTATAGTCTATTCCCTAATTAATTGAAAGTAAAATTGCCCTTTCTGGGTAAAAATCTACATGTACTGTCTCACCCACAATTCATTCACTTCTGCCGCGTAGCAAAACTTCTAATTAACCAGGCCTCTCAGGGGCCTGGTTAACTTCTACTTGCACAGCTATACTGCTGAAAATCATAATATGGTCAACAACTCCCTAAAAAGGAGAGGCTTTGCACTTTCTGGAATGAGAAAAGAAATGGTTTTGCATGGATCAGTAAAGATAGCAATAATTGCCATAAGGCTTACTGTAATTTATGCGGAAGAAGTTTCTCAATTGCTCATAGTGGACTGTCAAGATGTGAGACAGCATGCAAATGGAGCAGATCATAAAAATAATTTCTAGCCTAGGTTCTAAGAACAAAACTCTTGAAACCTTCCTTTATTGCTAAGAAATGTAGGAATAGAGAAAACAATGTGATTGCTGGAAAGTAACAGAAGTGCATATTGTATTATTCATACTCTTTTATAGAGATGCAATAAGCTAAATACAGTTTTCCAAGATTTATGCACAGCTATATCTTGGTAGGACAAAAGGTCCACAAATTGCCAGCAGTATATTGGTCTTCTTTCAGTTTAGGAACAATTAAAGTCTTGGTTGAAAGGTTATATCTCTTTCCCTGGTGCCTTACGCCATGGAAATACAGAAAAGTATCTTGTAGTTGTTGGTTCCTATACAGTTAAAAGGTAAATAAGCCATTGTCTGTTTTATTAACTTCAAGACAGCAATGAAAATACATTAGTAATATTTGGATAAGTCAAAATTGTACTGAAATGACATAGTTTGAACTTTGACAGTTATGGTAAATGTTATCCTACAATTTTTGCAAAGAGGAGTAAATACTTGCTGACAGCTAATTTTCTAGCTCCTTTACTGCGCACCTCAGCAGGGTATGGTATATATGATATTAAAGGCAGCATTTCAAACATTCTCAGATATTTTCTGTCACCTTCCCAATGGCATACAACTTTCCAAGACATCGTTCACTCAGGTAATTTTGAACATACAGAAATACTGAAGCATATCCTCCCAAGGTGGCTACCTCCAACTCAGCATTTGAAGGGATCTTAAAATGTTTTTTAACTACTCATATTTATCTATAAGTATCAGATGCGGGACTCACCTAAGTTTAATGGCATAAAATCATACAATGTCTAATCTGGTACGTTTCAGTACATAAAGGGGGCCTATAGGAAGGATGGGGACAATCTCTTTAGCAAGGCCTGCTGTGACAGGACAAGGGGTAATGGTTTTAAACTAAAGAAGAGTAGATTTATACTGGATATAAGGAAAAAATTTTTACAACGCAGGTGGTGAAGCGTTGGAGCAAGTTGCCCAGAGAGGCTGCAGAGGCCCCATCCCTAGAGACATTCAAGGTCAGGTTGGACAGGGCTCCAAGCAACCTGTTCTATTTAAAGATGTCCCTTCTCACTGCAGGGTGGTTGGACTAGATGGCCTCTAAAGGTCTCTTCCAACCCAAACTATTTTATGGTTCCATGATTCTACAGTCCTAATCTAAACTAGTTGTCTCTTGCAAACATCTTAGGGGAAAAATAAGCTTTTTCAGAGAACAGTTCTTCCCTTTTGCTTAGATTGTACCTAACACGGGTTTGAAGCAGAAAGGAAAATATGAAGGAGTAAAGATGGTATTGGTGTGATGGGGTAACATTTCCTGATACTGATCTGGGATAGTTTCCCAGCATCTCTGAACCTTTTCCTTAGCCATGTTGTGGTCTTCTCAGAATCCCACTTCACTCAAAGCAAGAGCCTATTTTCTTTGCTCTTGCTGTACAGGCTGCATTCATAAGTCTGTAAACTCCATACCTTGCTTAGTGACCTGTGCTTTTGATACGTCAAAATAGAAAGGTAGGCACCTTGTGTGCGTGGTCTGAGCTATTCTGGATGGACTGACTGCAGGGATTCCAGACAACTCTCATGAGCACCTCATTGAGATACCTAAACAAGGTGAGAAAAGGCAGGTGTCTTCAGTTCCCCAGGTTTTTACAATGGTCTGCTATTGAGGGTAAATGAGAAGACACTGACTAAAAAAAAAAGTCCACACTGTATACCTGCCAGTGACCTGTCTACCTTTTTTTATTAATCTACATTACTGAGTGACAGTAGACATCCCTCTTTCTTTTTCCTGTGACCTGTGCTTTTGATACGTCAAAATAGAAAGGTAGGCACCTTGTGTGCGTGGTCTGAGCTATTCTGGATGGACTGACTGCAGGGATTCCAGACAACTCTCATGAGCACCTCATTGAGATACCTAAACAAGGTGAGAAAAGGCAGGTGTCTTCAGTTCCCCAGGTTTTTACAATGGTCTGCTATTGAGGGTAAATGAGAAGACACTGACTAAAAAAAAAAGTCCACACTGTATACCTGCCAGTGACCTGTCTACCTTTTTTTATTAATCTACATTACTGAGTGACAGTAGACATCCCTCTTTCTTTTTCCTTTAGGAAAATATACTGCTGCTTCACCTGTTCCTCATCTTGTTTTACTTTACTTATCTTTTGGAATTATGTCTTGGAGGGATTTTCTGTGCTATTCAGATCTTGACTGCTGAAGATCAGTGGCTTTAGCATTTGCCTGTCAATG
The DNA here is from genome assembly GCF_949628215.1 of Phalacrocorax aristotelis. Taxonomy (NCBI): domain Eukaryota; kingdom Metazoa; phylum Chordata; class Aves; order Suliformes; family Phalacrocoracidae; genus Phalacrocorax; species Phalacrocorax aristotelis. The sequence goes on along the minus strand of NC_134279.1, from coordinate 64,671,477 downwards.
GCAGATGTTTTTGTAATCCTATGTTCCATACTCAGAGTGCTGGACGTTACAGCCTTGACATTTGGCCTAAGATTGAGGATTTGCTATTAGTATTTCCCCAGGACGTTGACACTTGATGGACAGGCTACATAATCCATGCTTGGATACGTTTCTTAGTGAATTGATCTCCATTTCAAATTGATGTGGGCAAACACACAAATGTAGTAGATGACCATCTATTCCCCACCCACAGTGTATTTTAATAAAATGCAACATGCATCGCAGCGTAAGCTATGAAGCATATAAATCTGCAACATGCAGTTTGAAATTTGCTTACAAAATACCATGAATGCCTTCCACATTTCCCTAGTGTTTATTTACTTATGCAGGAAGCCTAGAAAAATATTTTGATGTATTGCATGCCATAATTTTTAACATTACTCAAAGCGTTTCAAAAGATTTTTAGTGAAAGTTAACCCACATCAATCATGACCTTGACATGAAAAATTACTGCCAACCTTTAAATAAAAAGAAGGAGAGGGAGCAAGAACTCTAATACTCCTGGCTGATGCTGAATCATTAAAAACATTCAAAGTGTTATGCACACACTCTGTCTACAGTGGAACTATATAATAGGAAGCCAATCATTTATTACCATGGCAAACGTAATTAAAGATCTTTTATCTTTTCAACTTATAGGATCCCAGAATGTGCACTTTATATCATCAGAATTATATTTAGTAACTATTGTATTAGTAACTATAGTAACTCTTTCTACTTTAGATTAACATAGATCCCAATGAATTCCCTGGGAGTTTTTCAAAGTTAGTAAAAAAGGCTATTACTTTGCAGCGTATGTTGCTGCTCCCCCATTGTATTTCCCCAACTGAAGTTGTACATGTTATCCAAACAAAAAATGATAATAGACTAAGCGGGTTGACCTGCTTTTCTAGTATTCTCCTTACAAATGAACAACAATGAACTACACGCCAAGACCTGGGTGTCTCACAAGATCTAAATATAGAAAACTTTCTAGATGGTAAGCACAAACAGCATTGCCTCCAGCTCTGTGCCACAGACTCATTAATGTGCCTAACAAAGAAGCGTGTATCCTGTAATTTCTCTGAGAAAAGTAAACTTCATCAGAATTCTGAGAGTTAGGTCGTCATGTCAAATTCCCTATATCTATGAAGAGTTTGGGTCAGTCTCATGTCCTTGGGCACAGAATTAAATATGATTCAGATGAGGAAATGCTTCCTTTCTCTGTTATTATGGAAAACTTCAGCCTGGAAATATTTTAGCTGTACATTCCTCTAGACTGGATGCTTTATAAAACCTTGTTATTACAAATCCAGCTTATTTCAAAGCCTTGATCCACAAAGCCTCTTTATATACAGATTTCTGATGCTTTTTGCAACACACCTAAATCATATCATCTAATTTATTCAAAGTTCTGAGTGTGCTTCTCAGTCTCTTACAGCATTTCAACAAGTTGTGCAAGCTATGAAATTTTATGAAAATATTGCATCTACCTGAGTATATGAAAATCTGCTCCTCTTCTCCATCTGACTTGTTATTCTACTCTTGCAGTGGTCACATTCACCTATAAATGTCCTATCACACTTTTAAATCATGCAGTTCTGTATAACATAGGGAAATAGAGGAAGGCAATTTCCTTCTGCTTATGGTGGTAGTTTTACATGCTTAACTTGAACTCTTACTGTCGAAAGAACTAGAAGCATGTTAACTGAGCTAGTAAAAGACCTAGAAATGGCCAGTATTCTTGAAATAGCTACCCCAGGACAGGAATCTACTGTTAATGTAAGAAAATTAGTTTCCAGAAAATATGAACAATGATTGCAAAAAAGAAAACAAATGTAACCAAAAGCAGATGCAATTGAGTTCTTTTCCATGATCTAAAGCATAACTCATCCAGAATGATTCAGAAATGTTTCATAAATTTACTGCCTGAAACATAAATGTAAATCTAATATTTGTCAGCTGTAGTTAATAAGAAGCCCAAGATCGAGTTTGCAACCATGAAATTTCAATACAACTAGTAAATTGAAAATGTTAAAGGAAAAAACCTTATGAGGGACAAGATGAGATCTGTATGTACACTTGTGTTTCTCCCAGTCTTATTTTTCACCAGCAGCTGCGGGTTCAACTCGATAACAGCGCCTTCCCAGCATCTTGAAGGACTGGTCAGCCTTACAACTCTCTTTCTCAAAGGAAAAAAAGTTAATGGTAGCACAGACACAACCAGCTCTCAGTCACTCTTAGAGTTGATCTCCTTTGCTTTAGAGAACTCCAAAGCTTTTCATGAGTTTTACTTTTCTCATTTCCCTGCTTTTGTGGAAGATGCTAAAAGCATCTCTTCTGCCTATTTTCAGTAATTGCCTCATAATGGCAAGGAGCACTTCAGGAGAATCTATTGTCCATGTTAGATTATGTCTGATCACCAGACTGATGTTCTGAAGGCTTTAACTCATGGGATCCTGTGCCATAATTTTTCTTCCACTTCATTTACAATATTCCTATTTTTAGCATCAACATGAGACAGACCCAATTATACCTGAAGTTCAGCAGCATATAATAGGCGTCTGAATTTGACTCTTGAGTTGTTCTAATCATAATTTTCAGTTTATACGTAATTTACACAATGCTATTTGGTTTTAAACACCCTGGGCTCAAAGACACATGCTTAAAATCATGTATTTTTGGAAAAAAACCCATCAATTACTAAGAAATGCATTGTAGTCAAGTACCTGTGATATGCTGTGTTTAGCAAATATAAAGTAACACACGAGATTATATTTCTAGCAGCTGTTTTCTTCACTAATACTTTGTTCTTAATGCTTGGAACAATAAACTAGGGTGAACATATACTCCTTATAGGTGTGGAAATTTGAAACACCTGCTGTAAATTCAAGTTTTCCTTTCCTAGCTGTATTTTAAGTTAATTTCTATCTGTGCTTCATTGTATCTCCATTGGCTCCTGTCCTTCAACAGCAATTCCCAGCCTCCTTGCAGTTGTGCTCCACTTCACTGAGTCCATAATATTCCAACTGCAGATAGATGCAGGCCTGGAACCCCGTTTTTTCTCTGACATGTCTTTTCACGTGAACTGTTAGCAGTGAGTTTGATTTGTTATAGCAACATTTGACAAGCCCTAAGCATCTGTCTGAAATCCAGTCTCCTATGTACGGGTCTACCAACCTTTGCCTGGGATTTCCAGGAGAGAAGTATCTTCATACGTGCAGTGAAGTAAGTCTGATGCCATTACAAGGTAACTCTGATGTTTTTGCAGACTGGTTGAATTTATTGCATATGCATAAACCAGCTGTGCAGTGCAAATACAGTTGGTCTCTCAGAAGCCTCTCTGCAAATTTGTAGACACCTGGTAACCCTATAAGGTTGAATGCTACTATACATACACAGTGGAGCTAACCAGGCTACTAGATGTCAACAAATCCCAGACGTTCACTGCGGGTGTGCTGACTGGTAAGGAGTTACAGGCATTCAACAGCCAGAATCATGTTACTACATATTTCAGTAGCAAACAAAATCACAGTGATGTGATATCATCTTGAGAAAAAATTATTCTGTAAAAATGAAGAATATCTTCTCATCCTTTGCAGGTTGTCATCTGGAAGAGGATATGCCCCAGTCATGTGGTAACTCTGATTAAATAAATATTAATCATTAAATAAATAATAACACCACACACACCCCAAAGTACTGATACATTCAATCACCTTTAGTTAGGCAAGCTAACGGGGAGCTGGGATAACCTCGAGGAGGGGAAATGGCCCCACCAATTTATGCTTAATGTAAGATTTACAGATAGCACATTTTACAGAATTTTCCTAAAAGTATTTTTAGCCTAGAGTATTTTGGACCCCTTTGGACAGGTGCAACTTTGAAGGACCTAACTGAGCTATATCTAGAACTGTCTCTGAAACATCCTTCAAGAAACTAAAATGTCACTGTTTCTTTCAAGTACGGATGTGGAAGAGAAAACATTACTAATATTTTCCTCACAGAATCTCATGTTAAATTTTGACTTGCATATGTGTATATACGTACTGTACACATGTATCCCATTAATGTCAGTAACATATCAGAGTTGAGACCTGCTGTGCATATCTGAGAGAAAATTTTTGTTACTGGAGATTTCATAGTGTCTAAAAGATGAAGAATTGTTTGTGATGAGATTTGGTCACTGTTCCCAGAGCTGTATGATTAGTCTTAAAAGTTCTAGTTACAACCTTGTGGATTCGCATGTGTAACTTGTGATGATTAAAGTGGGACATGAAGAGCAGAACTAAGCTTTTGCTCTATGTGGGAAGCAATATATGAAACTGTGCCTGCTGAAATCACTGAAAGTATTTTCTTTTCTTTGCTGGATCAGGATTTTCTCCCATGTCTGGCTAAGTACTCCACAGATTCATTCTCAGAGACTCTATTCCCTCTCCTCTTTCTCCTGGTTAGATAAGATAAAGTATTTTCAAAAAAAGAAAGTAAAAAGAGAACTAACCCAAATAAATACATAATTTCGGTATCCTACTTCTCCATGGCATAAAAGGAGAAAGAAAGGGTTTATGCTCCTAATGTAGTTTTGATTCTAAATCCAACGTAAATACAGAATGAAATGTAAATCCATTGGGTTTCTGAGTTGTGAATTTTACAACATTTTTAATATTGATTCAGCTATATGATGGAAAGTGTCTTTCATTAAAAAATCCATAAGCAGTTGAAGAAGGGGTTGAAGTGATGTCTTTGTGTCTGCTAAAGTTTAAACCCCTCTTGTATACAGCCAGGTGAAATCCAGGAGTGGGCAAAGTGATGATGTAAACCACATCCTTGTCTGATCTCCAAGATTTTATGACATGCTTGCCTTATACTTGTAACTCCCTGGTTACATTTCAATTGGGTTCTCCCTCACTGTGTCGCTGTCTTAAGTATTTTTCACTTTTCTAATGTCAAAAGCTCTTCTGTTGAGAGGACTTAACAGGAAGTGGATGCAGAGAGTATGAGCTCTGATGAGATCCTTTAATCCACCCCTAATCCCACTCAATTAAAAGTCCATTGATGACAGAAAAATCATTAAGTGCTGAAGAACAGGAAAATGAGAGAAAACAACCCTGCATGAGAAATTAGATGCACAGCTTTTAAGAGGGGTGTCCTGCTCCTTCCCCAGCACACCTCCTTTCAGTGCCACCCCTGGCAAGACACGCTTTTAACTCTTACAGCTGAGCAGGTGAAAATGTGTGATCTAGTTGGCAGCTTAAGTAATGCAGCTCTTACTCTTCAGGGAAAGTTACGTAAAGAATACCTAACATCACACATTCCACAGCTGGGGGAGTTGGAGGGATCTGGAGGCTTATGTGAAGAGTCCATACAGTGACTGCTCTCTTCTATAAGCTATAAACACATAACACTAGTAAACTGTGCATCCCCATTCTACCTATGCACTGCTGCTTACCTATGTATTTCTGTAATTAATTTCCAGAAAGGCAGTTTCCAAAGGTAGGAGAAAAATTACAAGTAAAAATAAGAAAAAAAAAATAATCATTCTGTTTATAATAAGTTTTAATTGCATTCTTCCCTATTTTCTAATGTAAAACACAAAGGGCATTTATTGTTTGATATCTTTACATTTAGAGTGTCCATTTTTTCTGCTTTACCTCTTTTCTAATGAAGTGGGGGGAAAATGAAGCCAAGAACGCAATATTTGATGTTACCTCTCCCCTTTGCGTGTTATTCCCCTCTGATACCTCCAAGTGGTTTTTTAGGTCATAGGGAAATAGGCATAGTAAAGGATGTACAAAGAGCTCAGAAGCAGCAGGTTTGAATGATATTTTCCACTGGGAAACCTGGGAACCATATGCTGTAAATGTTGAGTACAGTTAATGTGGCTTGAAGCAGCATTAAATCCATTTACACTGCATGAGCCCCCTCTTCCCAGAGTGCACACATGGGTCATGGAGCCAAAAGCAGTACAGCAACCAGCTGGACTTTGTTGACAGTTCTGGTGGTGGCCAGAGGAAAGCCTTTGGAAAAAGTCTTTTTGCATGTCTATGCTAAGAATTTACAGCATTGCAGTGTTGATTTCTCATGGATTCCCAGTCTTTATGTTCTTCCTTTCTTGGCCTGAAATTGCCCTATTTGGAATCTTAGATAATCTCACATATGTAAGGAGGGCATGAGATAATTTCTAGAAACTTAAGACCCAAACAGTCGTAGACTTCTTGGACTCATTTTGTTCCCCTTGTGTGATTTTACACAGGAAGGGATTACGTAGACTTTCATCTTTCTTCATCACTAACTTAAGAAAGGAATGGCCTCATACTTTTCCAGGCAATCTGTGTGCACCTATAAACTAAAATGCAGCTCATAAACATTAACCATGTTGAAACAATACACTCGCTGTTTGCCATCACATTATAAACAATGTAGATGTAAGACACAATTTGTAGACATCTGTAATGTCACTGCACAGGGAAACCCAACCTCTGCACTTAAAACACAGAGTTATTATCAGCACATATGTATTTTGCCTTGCACATAAACTTTTGGCCAATATGTATAACGTCCGTATGGCGTTGCTTTTAATAAGTACTTCTTCATCAAATAGTGCTGGTATTTAACATCTGACTACTTTTAGGCTTCTTTCATGCCCTTCTCCCTATTTCTCTGGTACACACTCACTGCTGTCTACTTCAAACTGCAGATTGCCAGAACTTCTTTGCTACATGCTTAAATGCCTTGTTTGATGCCTTGTATTCTAATTCTTGTTTAGTGCCCTTAGGCATTGCACTAGGAATAATAACTCATGGGTCTTGACCCTTCGGATACTTTCTAGGACAAGTAATACCCACTAAGGCCGTAAGCATGTCCAAGAGCAGGCTGATGATTTGTGCAACTGGCAAACAGAGACTCAAAAGATTCTTTAGAGGTTTCACTTGATAAACTGGAGAATGTTGCCATGCTTGTATTCCCTGACATTTATTTTGATGTAACAAAAAGCTTTTGAAAGATAGGCAGTTTCCAAGAACTGAAGCACCTTGCAACTTGTAGATCTCCCTCAGACAGCTCGGAGTCGTCCTGCTCACTCCTGAGTCACCAGAGCCACAGTGGGCTGCCAGTCATCAGCTTCAGCTGCAAAATTACAGGATCTTCAAGTCTTCCACAACTCCTCTGAGTTCTATTCATAGAAATATACTATGATCTACGCTCAGTGGGTCTGTTGCCAGCGATAATTTTAAAGGGGACTTGGCTGGTTTCTTCTGCCTCCTTTTTTGCACTATTTTGATACAGGTAACGTAAGGTCAGAGTCAAGACCTTGCAGAACAATTTCTCTATCATATTACACTGCAAACTTGTTGTTTTTAGCACTTAGTGCTGTTGCAGAGCAGTCCACTAGCAGACACTCTCTGTCAGTTTATTTTTTGTATTGTGAAATTAAAAAAAAAAGAGCTCTGCTGAGTTTTTGCAGGAGAAAAGGCTACATAGTGTGATTAGCCTTATGAATAATAGCTAGACTCTGACTGATTTAATTTTTATTAAGTCAGACAGAGAATTTTGTTGCACAGTCCTCCTAGGGAGTCAGAGAACAGACATGGAGAACATGGCACTCAAACGGATGCCTGAGGTGTTGGTTCCTTTGCAGATATCCTGGTTTCCCTTCTCTCCGTTTTCCCATCTGTTAAATAAGGATGAAGTTCCTGACCTGTTGCATGAAGATACTGAGGTCTACGTGTAGTCAGGCTACTATGATCAGATAAATTGTGATCAGATTTCATCCTGTAAAAGAGCCATTTGCCTACTGGCATGAGGTTATTATTGTTGACATGTAAAAGATCCACGTAGTCTACCTTTTCAATAAATACAAACCTAAATACTCTTCTAGAGTAAGCCTGTAAAAAGAGCTGTGTTCATCTATCCAATATCTGCTGTTCCTGGACAGTAGAGTCTGTTTGCTGATTACAGCTCTTTTCCCCTGCATTCCTCTAGGAACAAGAATTACAAACAATGCAGCTATATGTTATTTTGCAGCCATGGATAAGGACATTAAACCTCTCAGCAACACCAAAAAAAAAAAACCACCAAAAAAGCTGTAGGCTCCTCAACACCTTTGCCATAAGTCATGCATATGAAGCAAGGTGTTCAATATGCTTCCCCGGGCAGAAGTCAAGGAGTGTCTGCAGTGTGGGAGAGCCACAGTCTGCGCCTGCCCAGCGTCTACCGGGAATGCCACCACTGCTCTCCAAAGCCATACCTCAGCAAGACAAAAACAAGCCTCTGCAGGTTTTCTGTCCTCTCTTCCTTACCTCCCCTGCACAGAGAAAGCATCAGCTCTAATCAGACAGCTTTCCCTACCAGCTATTGCAGTTGAGGAAAAAGGAATTTCAAAGTGCTTGACTGGGCATGCAGTATGAGCCTCCATCTAATTCTATGCAATATAGGGAAACAGGTTGGTATCTTTCTCCCAACTAAGTTTTTAAGGCACAGTTTTGTCAGAGTCAGAATTTCTAGTATCAGGCATTTGTGTCCAGCCCAAGCTGGAAAAGCACCTACAAAACTGTGGGAAACGAGTCAAGGGAGAAGAGTTGTGTACTTGTGAGACAGGTACCATGGTAAATCAGTAGGCTGTAGGAAAGCCAGAATAACAGACAGAAAAATAAAATATTAATCAGAAAGTCAAAATTCAGGTCCCATCTGGTGTCTTCATGGAAGAAAACAGCTCCTATTCCAGAGACAGCTGATCAGGCACATTTGACTCTGTATTTGCTGAGCTAGGGAAGATATAGCACAGGACTAGTAACTGATACGCAGGATAATGGCAGACTACCAAAGTCGCAGGTGCTTTTCTCTCTGTCACTGTAGATATAAGACTGGAAGTGATCTGGACAAAATTGTGGCATGCTACCATTCACACTTGCTGAAAATAGAAATACTGGATCACTTTTGCCTATGTTTTGTTCTCATTTCCTGCAAAGTTGGCTCCACAAGCCCCACAGGCACTGTACTCACCAAGCAGTAAGGAAGCGAGACCACAGCCTTGGTCTAGCACTGACATAATGAGTGAGATATATTCCTTTATACCTAACTCAGTTTCAAAACCTTGTTTAATTCAGGTGAAATATGGGACTGTAACTCTGCTGTACTTGTATTTGCTGATTTCCACTAGTTTTAAGAATTTGTCTTGTGAAATTTAACTTGAGAAGAGAGCAGAAGCCTTGGAGAGCTGTTCAGCTAAAAGTACTGGTAAAGATCTAATTTCTTCAAGTCTGTCTGATGAAAAATAAATTCTACTGAAAACATGAATGTTCCTAAGAACTTTTTACATAGAAAAAAAATGTCTGCAATTCAAGAGGTAACTGCCAAATTTCACTAGTTCATGTAGAAACTTCCAGAGCAGAGTTTTCATCCAGATTCCAGCTGAAGGTTTTATAGAAAAATTTCACTAAAACTACTTACTTTGCATTATTGTAAAATATCATTATTTGTAAAATATTAATTTGGTTTGGTGATATAAAAACAAAATACATCACTGGGCTTTGGATTTTCTCTTAGCATACTAATTTGGAAAAGCCATTTTCTTTTTTATTTCTTTTTTCTTCTGGAACTTACAATCTTCTGAGAAAACTAGTTCAAGCAAAACTTTCTTGCAAAAAAATTTTTTTTTAAAGTAAACTCTTAGAAAATAGATTTTTTTTTCTGGAAAAATAATTGTTTTTACTATCAATAGGATTTTAATGGTGTCCAGCTAGTAGGGAAAGAAATTACAAGCATCTTGCCAATATGTAGTCAGGTACGAAGAATAGAGGGGGAAAAGATCACAAAACCATACATATATAAAAGCACATTTTTTAAACAAAGAATAGCTGCATTATTTGTTCTTATAGATTGTTGGAGCTTGCCTCTTCATGAGTTGTTGAATGACAACTAAATTTGCAAGTGGGAGAGCAAAGAGTATAATGTGATAATTTATCTCCAAATGAAGATAGAGCAGTAGCATACACAAAATGAATCAGCCCTCTTCACAGACCGATTTTTAAAAGTCATCCAGAAAAAGTATTTTAGTATTTTTTAAAAACAGCTATAGCCAGCTGGAATTAATTTCTCCTGTCCTCTTAATAGCCTTTTTACATGGGAAACTAATGCATCACTTGACACTTGACAGGGCATTATATGGGTGTGTTTGAGAGGAAAAGCGGGTATTTTAATATGCAAGTCTAATGGTGCTATTGGGTTTTTAAGAATCAGAACAATCTATATTTTTTCCTAAAGTGAGCCTACATATCGTGGTATTCAGAGACATGTTGTGTCTTATTAAATTTTTTCAGTAATATAGAACAAGAACACAATAGCTTCAGTAAATCAAACTAAAATGAGTGATTAAGTACCTGATTTAATACTGTGCATTAATTTTAGTTCAGATGGTCTTTGCTTTGTTGTATAATACAATTGCACACAGGACTATATCATCTGCATGCTACAACAAGGTGCATTATAAAAATAATCTTAAATTATCAAGATCTGAAAGGGAACAATTGTTAGGATACAGTGTCCATATATCAAAGGCAAGCCTTTAGCGAGGGTGCTCCTTAATTCTTATTTAAGAGCATGTACTTCGTTGCCTTAGCAATTCTTCCTTTTTCCTAAAATCCAATTGCAGCGCCATCCCTTCAGGTTTCTAGAGGCTTAGCCATTACTGCTCCTCCTGCAAACTGTCAGTAACCTCTTACTTAGCAAGTTTTAAATTTTCTTGCATCTATTTCAAAACTACAGGTATACTGTATCACATCCTTCCAAAGGATTCAGAGCTAAAAGGAGAATTTCATTCTAAATTACTGCTTTAAAGTACTGTAGATCTACCCATCTCTCTGCAGGGTCTTGCTGTCTGCATTCATGCAATTATTCCACCTCTCCGGGCTTTTATCTTGGCTGCTAGTAGTTCATTGCTCCATCTGAAATCCACAGCTGGCTTTGGAAGCAAGGCAAACAGTTCAGAGGTGAACTCACGGTCTATTAGTTATATTGGGTATAATTAAAACAAAAATGGCTGATTAGGAAGATAGCTGATGTGGTCTTTCTGAGAGCCTTGTGGCCTTCTCACCACACGGAATCTGTCTTGTGTCTACGATTCTGCCTCCCTGTGATCCTGCTGCTGCTGCACATGGCTAATATAAGCAGGGCATAACAGCAAACAGCAGCTATCAAGAATAGTTTCAGTGCCTTGAAAGGAACCTGATCTCTGTTTTTTCTAAGCCAGCTAAGGCCCTTTTACTGTGGATCTCTTTTAAGCTGTATCTTGCCTTTTCCCAGTGCTGAAGCAGCTGGTACGTTAAAGCCCCTTTTCACTGAGAGAGTAGAAGGGCTCCTCCTGAAGCCTGAGGGTCCCTTCAGTGCCTCAAGGAACTTGGTAAGAACTGCTGCCCTCCACTTGCCACATCAGCATGATCCTTGAAATATTACTCAAGATGCAACAGAAAGGCAAATGCATGGGGTTGTTAAGCTGAGAAGATGAAGGGCCTTACTAATCCAACCTGAGTGCATGGAAAAATTAGTATATGTGCCCGTCTCCATGCACAGGAGAAAAGTCTTAATGAGTGCCAGGGATGACTATGGATACCAGCTGAGTGCAGGGCAGTGCATAACGGTATGAGCTGGAAATAATGGATGGGGGATGGGTAAACACTGAGAAAAGTATTGCATAGAAAAATATAGGGGTGGCTACAAGGGTATATTGTTTGATGTTTATTAGGCTATGAAATCTTAACTACTCAGTAACAAAGTTTTATTTAGAGTAGTACTGAGCAAACTAGCAGATCAGGAGCAAATTCATGTTCATCACAACTCTTCTTCCTCTGAGTATGACCACCCCACTTTCTGTCCTCTCAGTAAAGACATATTCCAAGAGAATCACAGAAAGGAGGACAAATCTGCATTCACAGAAACACGTGTCTTGAGACACTAGGGGAGAGCATTGCTTCATGACCTTCAGTGATCTGCTTCTTATAAATACAAGGAAAAAGAGTGATGACCTAGTTCAACTGTTGACTGTGTTATAATAGAGACGACAATCTATATGGATGCCCACAGATTAACAACTTAAGCTCTGAAGCATGAGGCTTCATTACCCTTGTAACTCGTTGGTAGTAAGGCTACAAAACTTAAAATGTTGTTCCTGTTCATATGGACACCTCATCCCTTTTTAATCCTCCCAAAAGGCTTACTTCAGCAATTTCCACGGCAATGATTCCACCACTGGTTGGTTACACACTGCCTAAAAGTGCTGCTGCTTCTTCTGCCTGAGCTGCTGACATTGGTGCTCACCAGTTCAGAAATCAGAGGAGGAAGGTCTCTGATTTGTGGAGATCTCAAGGTCCTACTGTGTTCAGTTGGAGCTATGGGGTGCTAAGCCTGTCTCTAAATCAGCCTCTAAGTGGAATGTCCATTGCTTGATAAAATATTAAAAGCCTGTAATTAGTGCATAAATTGTAGGAAATGCTATAGTTCCCCCAGTCAAACAACAAAAACTTTTAAAATTTATCTATAACTATGTGTAGCTAGACATCCTTAGATGTTTCTTGCACTTTCTATTTACGTATCTATGCTTGTGTAATGACAATTATTAAAGAAATAATACCTAGCAGTTGATACTATTGAGTCTATTTCATGGAAGCAGCTATGTCCCTGAAAAGAAGCAACCAATTTGGCTAATAGAAAACTCTCTCATTAGCTTGTTTTCAGTTCTTCTTGCTTAAGAAACTTCCTTTGTTCTCATCAATGTGACTTTGAAATGAGACTAAAGGGAAAGAAGCTGGCTGGCACAGAAACTACTCTTACACGTTCCTCCAAGTCTTCATAGCAGAATTTTTAAAGAAAACTGCAGAGTTAGGAGTCAACAGTGTAGTTGAATGGTTTCATATAGATGCAGCTGTCCAAAATACCATAAATTCAAAGATCATACTTTATAAACATTTAAGCCCCAAAATCCATTAAAACTCTGTGATGAATTTTACCTCAAAGTAGCTGTTTTAAAAAACTCTTCCCATATTACTTTTGCCAAGTTTAACCTTATTTTGCCACTTTTTAGCCTCTCGAGATTCCATTACATAATTGTCTGCACTGGCATTCATTGTGTCCCCTGATTTAATAAAACCTGCAAATTCCATCAGCAGGCTATTTTTCTGCTCCCACATCGCTAGTAAAAATGTTGTATGAGTCTATGTCTAACAAAGATCCTTGTATCATGCTTCTTGTAACCTCCTACACTGTTATCTTTCAAAATATCTCCGAAAAGGGCTTCATACTTCCTTCTACTGCATATGGAAAACTGAATTGGAGATGCATATGAGTAAATACCTTAACTGACCTATAGTAGGGAGGGAAGGAACAAAAGAGCTAGAACTGGTTTCCCTCTTTTTCTGACTGTTATAAATCAGCCTGTCCTTATTTGTGTATATTTTTGAGTCCTCATTTTCCTGTACACAGTTTCCAGTAAACTCACTGAAGATCCTTTAGAGTCTTTGTTTCTCTCACATTTATATATTAATCATTTTATATGACAATGGGAAATATCTGAGCAACAATAAAAGCAGATTGTAAAGCAACTACAGTAATCATAAAGGACCAGATTATAACCCCGTTATATTAATGAGCTGTGTGCTCCTGTCCAGCAGGACTCCCTTTTACATCAATATACTGCCTAGAGACATTAGCAAAAGCATAAATGGTGTGAAGTTTTCTCTTGGTTCATGTGAGCTTCTACAAGTATAAGTGCAAGACACCTAGCAATAGAGAATGCCAGAGACAACTGCCAGCACCTTAGAAGTCTCATTTGAAGAGTGCCTGCTGAAGGCAGGGAACAGGCTCCGTCTCCTATGGCAAAACTCCTGGGAATTGAATGGCCCAGGCTAAAGCTGCCCTCCGCCTCCGACAGTCTCGAAGGAAAACTGAAGGTAACATGACCTGCCTCTCCAAGGACATACCAGTCCCTCTGGGGAGCCAGGGATCTGTCTGGTGGAAGAAAGCCATACCCCAGCAGGGGGGTCTGCATCCTCTCTCCTAAACTGTAAGTTAAAATCCATCAGTCATTTTAAATGTGTCATACACAGAGCTGTAGCCTACAGCATTTGAATAAACAGCGTGATACTGGTTTTGTATTATTTTTCTTTCATCTACTAAATAGTCTCTCTTATGCACTCCAATACTGCAGTAATGGGCTCTGGATAATAACTTAAACTGAAAGAGTTAGTCTTTAACCATATTGCAGTGTTTGTCCTTACAATACTGCAGCACCATGGCATTTTACTGCAAAACATGAGGAAAAAAGTGAAAATGAACAAATATGGTTGCATCATGTTGGGAAACAATAGGGTAAATGCCAATCTTCAAGCATTTCTAAGTGATATCCTTGTGTTTATACTATTAGTTCAACCAACATTACTCTGCTTCGTACTAAAATAATAACAAGAACAGAACCGTTTGTTCAGCCTGACTGCTGGAAAAGGAAAATGACATTGTTTGTAGAACTGCAGGAAATTATGTTGACTGATAACAAATATAATTATTTCTGAATTATTATGATTGTCACAATCACTCCAGGAATGCAAAAAAAAAATTTTCCCCCACTCCTCCCTTCCCCCCTACAGCACAACTCCTTATCTTCCCTCTTTGTTCTTACCTTCTGCAGCAGTTGCAACACTGGCACTGTGCCCCAGCACATGAAAGCTATAGTATTGTGGATTATCAGAGTTTTTGCCTGGAATAAGATGGATGCAGAAACACTCAGTTTAACAAAGGCCCCACTTTATCTTTGCCCAGTCTTCTTTCCCCTGCGCTTTGAAGCTTCAGCTGGGTATATTCTGTCATGGGGTGGCATAAAGGGTAGCTACTTTCTAGTTACAGGTTGCAGAAACAATCCAGTTCTAAGAAACAATTTGCATGAAACAGAAAAATGTGTCAGATAATATCACTGTAAAAAGGGGCTGAGGTGTTAGCTGGTAGGAGGAAAAGGTTCATAAAATGGATTCTAACAGGAACAGAGTAGAATAAGAAACAATGATTGGAGAAGGCCCCAAAATTGGTGAGATATTGAAGAAGGCTATAGCTGATGAGGTACATTATAAAGCAACTGAAGAGAAAGGAGATGGACTGTGAAAATTATACCTAGAGAAAAGTACTGGAAAAAGTACTAAATCAGAATTGATTGACAACAGCCTGTTAAATAATATTGGAAAATTTTACCTGAAATGGGGGAATAGTTTAGCTGCCAAATCCCAGTTATGCATATATTAAACCACAGGACAGCATTTGGATGAGAAGCTAGCATCACCTGAGACTATTCCAGCTGTGTCAGTGGGGAAAAAAGGGTGGCAGCTTCAGCTGTTAAGGTCCACAGGGTAGAGTACAGAAAGCCCCCAGCCCACTGCATTCAAACAAGCTTTTAGCAGCACCTGGACTAGCTACCAGAACCTAGAAATTACCCAAAGGCGAAGAAGTATCCAAAAAGCATTGCTAAGATTTTGACATATTCATCTGCAATGGCTAAGCAGCAATAGACAGGAGAGGTTTACGGAGAATAATTACAGAGTACGTCAAAGCAGTGCACTGACTTCGGTATGTAAAAGATCATTAGTCAGTAGCAGAGGCCAATGTCCCATGACATGACAGTTCTAGTAGTCCCCAGCTGCCCTTTTGTGGGGCTACGAGCCATAGGAGCTGGAGCATGGGAGGCAGATTTGTTTATTCGATTGCTGTGCTGCAGAAGGCTGGCAGCGAGCTGCTGGCACCGCAGGTCGGTCACTCAGAGCCGTGAAAAGTCTTTCTGAAAATGGCAGTCATGACTGTCTGCCTCACACAATGTAACCAGTCACATCTCATCAGAGATGTCTAATATCCTAATGATGTCTGCAGATCATATTGACTGTGCACAAGTGAAGAGACTCTTTCAGACAAGGAGACTTTGTCCCAAGTACTATCTCTGGACTGAACCTACTTAAACAGGGTTTAAACAAACTCAAGGTAATTGTAGCAGAAGGTTGTTGTTTTGAAGAAGGCCATGTTTCTCCCAGGTGCTTGGGTGTCACGTCCATGTCTTTTCTTTGACTGCCAGGATCTGGAAGCCCTGGATCATAGCAGAAGCTCCTTTTCAACTTGGTGAATCTCTGGTTGAGCTAATCCTGCAAAAGGAGGGTTTCAGACAAAGCACAAGGCACAAGTCCAGCCGCCGGCTATTTGAGACGTGTTCTTTGTGGAAAAATTACAGATTTCTAGATTTGCCCGGAATATAAATTTTCTTTGTAATAACTAGCCCAGAAGGCTATGTCCTACAAAACTCCTGTGCCTTACCCCTCAGACTGCCATGTGGAAGGGAAGGAACCACAGTCTGATCCTCCCTTTCATATAGCACACAGACTAGTGGAAAAACACAGACATCTGTATAGCTTTATTATACAAATCCACGAGGCCTCTGACCAGGCTTCGCATCCCTTCCTCCATTTATAATGCTTCAGCTCCAAATGTTCTGGCAACCTCCTGCTTTTGCTCTCTTCCTAAAGATACAGCAAATCTACTTTTTTTCTCCCCTGCCTTAGCAGAGCGATAGCCTACAGTATTGTCCCCGATTTTGTCCTGCTGCTTTGATCCCTTAGGGCACATTTTAGAATATAAATATCTTGCAGCACATGAGATGAACATGGGATCCCCAGTATGTATAAGCTATTAGAAGTTAAAGAATATGAAACATTCTGAAATAAGCATAGCCTTTTGCTCCAGAAAGTGATGTATTAAAGCCACCTTAGCTGCAACCTGCCAGAGAAGAAATTATCACAGGGTCTTATATAGGGAAACTGCTTGTAAGCAACATTAAAGGAGATGGGTCACTAACTCCTCATATAACAATGCCTTAAAATAATGAAAGTGGAAAAGAAGAAATTTGAGACATCCAAAGTCTGGAAGCTTATCTTGGTAGATAAACTACTGTTACTACCTACCTATTAAGCCAGCTAATGTTTAATTTCACTAACCTTGAGTGAAGGCCTGTGTAAGAGGTACAATCAGACAATAGACGCAAAGGAAGAGATAAGGAAAAATGTAAAAAGATTATCAAGGAGAAAGGCTAGTAGGGGATTTTATCTGCTAAAAAAAAAAGAATTACGTTCTTAATGGGGAAAATCAGACATAAAAGAAAGGATACTAGAACACACTAAAGACAAGAGATCTGAGCTTTACAAACTGTACTATGCAAAAAAAACCTCATTAATATATATTTAAGTATAAATATATACACATATATGCATTTTTCAGAGATATGAAAAGCTTTATACCTTGAATCACATTCTAATCATACTTTCCCATTCTGAAATCTGCATGCTTTGATGTTGGCAATGGGATTACAGTATTTGTGTTCTGTCTATTTATCTATACTGCATAAAACCATGTTAGATATATATTATGTTACAGCCAAGGCTTTGATACACAGGAATACTTCCTCTTTCAAATTATTACCATTCCTTTTTACTCATCAGGAGCCTCATCACAGCTACCTGCCTCTAAGAGACCAGATTTATGCAAAACATCTTTATGCTTTATATTGAAGTCCCAGGCAATTCAAACGGGCTAAAGTGGGACATCTGCCTGTGAGCACCTGGCAATAGTTTGCTGAAAAGAGCAAAGAACATAAAGAAACATTGTTCTAGACCCCACCAGAAGAGCCAAGTACAGGACTGGGAAGAGACTGGTCCAGGCTCTTTTCTTCTTTTCTCAGCTGTGAAACACATTGAGATGGCAGCCAGGGCTGCATTGCTGCCTAGTAATGAAAGCCCTGGGCTCCTGCAGTGAGTTTTGATGGATCAGCCACCTCTAAAGCAGATCACTAGCTCAGTCAGTTTATTGGCTCTTTTCAGGAAGCCCAGAGTTAGTATTTCCTACTGCCTAGATATTTCTAAAGACCTAAAGATTCCACTAGTTAGTGGAAAACACTAGGTACTTGGTGCTTACTGGAATTTACAGCATCTTAATTTGGCCCTATCTGATCAATCCCCAAAGTGCAGGAAGAGTATAGATGAAAGAGATAATATAGCGGCCATTGTCTTTGTTCAAATTCCATCAGCCATTGCTCAGGTGGTAAGATCGGAGAGCAAAAGTATCAAAAGGGCCAAAGGACCACTCTGTTATATTTCCATTTGTGCACACTGACATTTCTGCTGTGTGCTCTGATCTTAGTACATAGTACATATATCTGTGTTCAGATACTTCAATATGTATGTATATAATATAGTAGATACTTTTTATATAATGTATGCAGTAAACGTATACCACATAATAATACTACTGACATATATGTATATACTAAAGTAGATATATAAAATGATGTTGGTGTGTGTAAAGACCAACAATGGTAGTAGCATTATTAGAGCAAGTAGGGTGGGGTTTTTTTGTTTTACACTAAAGGACTATGCAAAAGAAGGGCAATTATAAAGTGCCCTAAAGGAACACACAGTACGGGGGACACTCAGACCATAGCACCATAAGCTTAACAACATAAGCAGTTAAACTTGTTGGGGATTTTTTTGCCAGGTGAGTTTTAACCTGGATTGATGCTTGATCTGGTTCAAAACCTAGCATAAGTACTGATGCTGACAGCAGAGGGGAGAGAGTGCATGGGATGGGAAGGAGCAGTCTGGGGAGGAACTTCTACCAGCTTTGCTGGTTCAAACTGCATGTGAAATTCTGGCCCCAGCAGCAGCAGGCATCTGGGACTGCTGTGCAGACAGGTTATAAGAAACCACTTCTGCTATTATATTGCTGCATACAACCAGAGCCATATGTGCATATCAGGGCATTATAAATAATGCATTCTTTGAATCTTGTTACCAAAACAAACAGGTCATTGTTAAAACACACTGCTAGCATCTATCTCTTGTTTCCACTAAAAATATTCCTTGGACTTTCAAGTTGCAACTGTCGGCCTCATAAAGCAAAAGGCAAAGGTCTCAGACAACTTGTTAAGAACAAAACATTAGTGGAAACTTCAGGGTAAAACATGCTTTAAAGTCTCACCTGTTTAAATCATCTTTTTCTTGTATTTCAGTGTGTTTTACTATTAGCCCACTGGCTAATAATAACTTCCTGAGTGCTTATTGGAAGACGGATGTGTTTTATTTGCCTGTTTAAGTCCCAGAAATCTGCCCTATTTCAACCACATATGAAGATAAAATATATTGGTTGGTGAGGTATGAACAGGTTGCAGAGAGGGCACAGTCTGCTGGGATGAGACATTTATTCTTCCTGTAAGGAGATATATCCAGTACCTTCCAAGTTTCCACAGGTGCTTATGTTGTAATGAAGACAGATATTTCAATTTCTCCAAGTTTTAAGGAGGGAAAAATAGAAGTATTATGGTTAAAGACCCTTTCTGGCATCTATGTATTAGTTTTGGACAAAACCCTTAAGTCTTTGCTTAGCGCTAAATCATCATAAATGGATATGCCCATGGAGAGGGGAAAAAATAGAGAAAAAAAAATGCTTATTTAAATAGAGCACTGGCCACAGAGGACACAGAGAGGAAGGGCAGGTAAGAAGGTAAGAAGACTCATCATCCCTCTTTCCCCTGAAACACAACGCATTGTGAAGCCTTGGAGGTGGCCACACAAATTACCTCTGGCAGTATCCACTGCTCTGTATGGAGGGACTGAGGGGTGATAGAGGAGCCTCCCCCTTTCTCACTGCCACCTCTGCAGGTGTACAAGGTCTCCTCCTCTGGTGTGCATTGCTAGCAGCAATTTGAATATGGTCCCTTGTTCCCATGTTACTCATAGGGCCAGAGTCCCCAGATCAAATTGCGCAGATCAGTCATAGCTGCTTTGTTACTGTTTATTTATACTGTAGTATAAATAGTAGTGCCTCTTTGCCTGAGGTATTTAGATGGTCCCTACCATTACTGTGCCTGAGTTCCTCCCAGTCTTAAATGTGTTTATTCTCGCAACAGCACTGTGAGGGCAGTGCTATTACCCCATCTTGGAGGTAGGAAGCCAGGGCACAGGATGATGAATAAAGGCATACAAACATCTGACTTCCACTGATTCCAGTGGCATTTAGACATCTAAACACAATCGCCCGTCCAGGCCTAAACAGTCATCCCACAAGGGAGCAAGGAAATTCAAGCCAGCTCTCACCACCCAGCAGATGTCTTTCTTTTCCATGAGGAATGTATCTGATGAAACATGGAACCACACTGCGTAACAAAGGCGCTACCTGCCCTAAGGGGTAAATACTGTGGTCCCTTATTGCTCTGTAGATGATTTTCAGAGGTAAAAGTGGAGAACACTAAGGTAATGTAAAAAAGAAGTAATTGTGGAGTTAAAAGTTAATCACTTCTTCTCACAGCCTCAGAAATGTCTTTCTAAAGTTACGCCTCCTAGAGGCAACTTTTCCCCTGGTGGGGATCCTGGTAGGAGTGCCACATATGAGTGATGGAGTCCTCCAGCTGTGCTGTGGGTTTTCCTGCTCAGGGTAGTTTGTGGTTCTGAATTTTTCCTGCCTAATGATTACAGGATTTGGTCTTTTAATTGGTTTCTGTATATTAATTGGATCTGAAAAGCTAAGGTATTTATCTTTGTAAACCAGTTTGTAAACCAGCTGAATAACCAACTATTTTTCATAAGGTGTTTTATTACAGAGCCTGAAAGGGAATGCAGATTTATACAGTAAATACAACTGCTCCAAAAGAGATGAGATTTACCTTAGCAACTGGCCAAGTCTCTCTAGGATTCACCCCCATTCCCAGCCTATTAGTGCATCTTTCTTCTAAGGCTTAAATGCAATAAAGCATACTCTTTAAAACTTTTATTTTGTCAGAGACATGAGGAATTCCTTCAAGTGAGAGGTTTTATCCTTTAATGGATCATGCTAATAGCAGTAATATTAATAATTTACCTTATACCCTAATCGGGATTGTATCCAAATTGTTAGGGATGTCCTTGAGCGTAAATGAGCAAGGGCAAGGGCAATTTAGGATGACAAGGCTAGCACAACCCCTAGACTCAAATAAATAAATAAATAAAAAAAAATCTTACCAAGAAACAGCAGAATCTTAACAATTGCCGAGCCAGCAGGACGGCTGGAATCGTCTCGAGTTCACCCTTTATGGCCCAGGAAAAATACATTGTTAAGCAATTTTGTTGTTCCTACCAGCAGACCTTGAAGTGGAAATTAACGAGTGGTGGTATTCTCTCACACCCAATCCCCCGTACATTTGCATTCATTTGCATATGAATGCCCAGCTAATTGTTTTGAAGTAACAATTAAGAGAACAATAGAGGAAAGAAAAGGGACTCCAGGCAGCAACTGACACCTGGGAGTCTGTATTAAGAAAGCTTTTACATATTTGAATTAAAAATAGACAAAGGAATAGAAACAGGCAGGCATAAAATTCATTACTGAAAAAAAAGTAGCACACCACATCCGTGCACGCTTTCACGCTCCAGAATATGTTTCACACTCATCCAGCCAAGAGATGTACAATATACTGGATGGTAGAGGAGGTTTTTCCTTCTTGTGTGCATTTTAGAAAAAGGTTGCTTTCTCACATTCCCTGTGTGCCTGAACTAAAGAGTTTTGAGTTCAGTAGGATTGGAGCATTTTGCCAATTTGGCATCAATTTCAAAGTGGATTCGCCCTTCCTGAAAAGTCAGGTACGCACGGATGCAGCAGTGCCTTTAAACCATTTGCCTGCAGTTAGAACTGGATCCATTGGAATATGATAACAGAGGTTTAATTTCTGTTATAACACCGTCAGTGCCATCTGAAATTATTACTCAGGCTGCATTTCCAGTAGGGATCCAATTACCTGATTGTTCATGCAATGTGTTTTGTTAGACTCACTCCTCCCTCCTGGTAATGATGATGTAGCTGTTTTTATCTGGAGCAATTGCAGTTAACTGTATGACTGGCAAATGCTTAGGCTCTGCTGTCCTCTCCTGCAAAGAGAAACACGGGGTTGGGAAGTAGGCTGGAAATGGAACTAGGCAGTTTCCCTCAGTAATAATCCCTGCTACTAAAAAGGTTTATTGACTCCAAATTACTGACCACTAAAAGCACTTTTGTACCCAACAGGATCATCTGAGCCCTCCTGTAGAGAAAAATACCAGCACACAGCAGAAGGGAAGGAAGCTTGAGGCCATGACGAAGGCCACATGGGCCAAAGAAGTGGAGGGTGGTAGGGCTGGAGACTGAAGAATGGAACAAAGCCCTGGGTGAAGAAGTTATGGCTGTGGGTTTGCTGGGGAAGACAGACACAAGCAGGGTCCTGAAAAAAGCTGGGAGCTCGGCCTAGGGGATGCTTTCACAGGACAGTATTGTCTGACTTAAAACTCTTTCAAAAATACCTTCTTTCATGTAGCAAAGAAAAGGTAAATTATGTACTGTGTACACTTCAGGAAATTGTAAAAAAGAAGAAAAGAAAAAAGAAAAGAAAAGAAAAGAAAAGAAAAGAAAAGAAAAGAAAAGAAAAGAAAAGAAAAGAAAAGAAAAGAAAAGAAAAGAAAAGAAAAGAAAAGAAAAGAGAAAAGAAAAGAAAAGAGAAAAGAAAAAGAAAAGAAAAGAAAAGAAAAGAAAAGAAAAGAAAAGAAAAGAAAAGAAAAGAAAAGAAAAGAAAAGAAAAGAAAAGAAAAGAAAAGAAAAGAAAAGAAAAGAAAAGAAAAAAAAGAAAAGAAAAGAAAAGAAAAGAAAAGAAAAGAAAAGAAAAGAAAAGAAAAGAAAAGAAAAGAAAAGAAAAGAAAAGAAAAGAAAAGAAAAGAAAAGAAAAGAAAAAAGAAAAGAAAAGAAAAAAAGATAGGTTCACTCGGAAAAGCCAGGCTCATGATCACCTATTCCTGATCCAGGTGGGACCATAGTCTACAAAGGATGCCTGGAAGATACTCCTAGTGCAAAGAAGATGAAAACTGTAATATGACCATAAATTACATTTCTTGAAATGCAAAATTACTAGCTCTGGGATAGTTGTGAACCAGTTCATATGCTGCAGATAATAGCATCTTGGTGCTCTGACGTTCATGAGTGGCAAAATGCCCCAGAATGCACCATGCCTTTTTAAGTGAAAGGTCTTAGTATTCAGAGCAATCAAAACTTACTCTCTTGCAATTAAATATCTTATTTTAAATGGAAGAGACATATAATTACAGGAGCAGGATATCTATCCTTTTTATTGTCCTTCCTTGAATATCTGTAACTTCTGTTTTATTTTGATAAAAATGATTGTGATGTACATATATTATACAACTGTATATGTCACACCACAGCTAAGGCATGTGAATGTAGAGCATTATATTTGAAGATGATCCTAATCATGAGATAAAATATTCATAACATATTCTTCGCTATTGTCATGTTTGAGTTGTCTGAATTGCTGGAAAAATAAATGTCATATCTATATAGGACTGCAATCTCTTTTCTCTTACTTGATCACAAAGATAAGTAAGATAGACCCATAGAAAGACTGATAGAACTTTCATTATAAAGGATTTGAAAATGTGGAATAATCCATCTCTACATTTTTTGTTGAAATGCTGTACAGTAAGGCATTTCTTTCTCTTCCTGTTGTTTTACTTTTGCTGTTTTTCCATTCTTTCCATGTACTTCTAATACATTAAATAGAATGTTATGGATTGAAAAATAAAGGTCTCTGTTATGGATGAATTATTTTTTTCCATCAAGTTGTCTGAAGGTTAGACAGTCAACACCTACAAATTACACAGATGTGTCATATTCCTAAATGAATTGTATTATGCTGGCACACCTATGAATACTAAAACGGATTTGCCACAAATCTCAGTATAAAATGCACCCTTCTAATTCGTCTGGGAGTATACTTAATACAAGAACATTCTGCCACTCTGAAAAACAACATCACGTTTTAGGTGATGTTCTTTAGCAATTGGTTTTATTTTGTTTCCATTATTTATCTCTTTGTTGAATTAACAGCTCTCTTTCCAAATACGCAAAGGAGTCACTATGCATTGGTGGCATTATTACACTGCTTTCTTATTAAAAGCCATCCACGTGTGTGCGGTATGAAACAAGGATTGAGGGAGGAACACACTAGCAAGAACAGGGAACACTCTACTGCCCAGTTTGAAGGCAACTGTTGCCTCAAAACGTAATGCTAGATGTATGCTTTTAAAAGGGCCCCTTAAAATATAATCCCCTATCAATTTCTGTGAACGATGTGGTGGGAAGGAGAGAATTAGTTGCCATTTTATAGCAGCAACAAATGATAACACATTGTGCAAGGGAACCAACTCTGGAACTGTTGATTGAGGAGCCAAGGCATCTGGCAGGGTGTTGATTGGCCAAGACTGCAATGGCAACAAAGAGAAAGGACCAATTTAGTAGCTTCAACAGTCATTTTCCTACAAGCCTGGTGAGAGCAGTCGTGGAAAAGGTTCACATCAACAGCAAGGACATTGGCTGTTGGGACTGATTTAGTGGAGGAAAGACAGGGGAATGCCGAGATGTGTGAACTAGCAAATGCAGAATTCAGCCACTTCTTTTGACATTATTAGAAGGTAAGATGAATAATAGGTTGAAAAGAAGATTTTAAGGGTATTTCCTGGGACATGTGGGTAGTGGAACGTTTGGAAGTGACAGAGTTATAAGAGTGTTTAGAAGACAGATTTTGGAAATTGACCAAGCAGAGAAAGACTGGTACTTAGGCAGGGCAGGAGGAATGTAACTACAGATAAAACTGTTATTCGGTGTCTGGCAAAACTGGACCCAAACCTTTAGCCGCTACCATAATGCAAACAATGAGTAGTAACAATAGCTTACCATAGAAGTCATAATACCATAAAATGTTAGTTTTAAACACATGATGCCATTACGACTGGGGTTTCTTCTAATACATAATTATTTCAGAATAGTATATATATATGATTATTTTATGCAATTTAAACTTGCTAATTTAGTATTCAGCATACTACAAAGTGCCCTATTGTTTCACATTTATTAGTGAAAGCTAACATAAGGTGTCACGAGTTGTAATTCTGTGGTGGACCCGGTGAAAAGTAGATTCTATTTTCAACATTAAGGTCCAATGGCAGTACAGTAGTAAAAAAATTAGAATGTATACATGAAAGCTAAAATAAAATGGTACCCCGTGGGCCAGTGCTAATGCATATCGTAGTATAGTAGAAATACATAAAGAAATATTATACACTAGATAATCCAAAGAGATTCTAGTCAATCTACTATGAACAAGAATCGTAATTGCCATAAACCACAGCAAAATGTGCACCTAGTCAGAGGTCACTTTGTAGCACAGAGGGCAAAGATAATGAAGTGTGGTCAAATCATAGAACCCACCCTGCAAGGCTTCGATTAGGGTACCTGCTAATTCTTTAATCTTTAATTGTGCGTGTGTAAGGTGTATGCTCTGCCAAGACAATTCAAAGATGCATTTTTTTCTGTGTGAATGTGTGAATCAATATTAGTGATTGAGTAAGACAAGCTCATCTGTTCACTCTGTCTTGAAACATGACTTACGTGGTGAGACTACATCTAGTGGGAGGGCAACTGAAATACTTATAGCCAAATGAGTGAGAGCTTGCCAAACAGGTTTTCTGATCTGTAACAAAAGCATCTGGACAAGTGTTAGTGCTAAAATTGTCATTTAGTTTGGGATCAGAGGTCTGCATTTACCATAGCTTCTGCTGTTTTCTTTGCCTCTACTGAGTTGTTAAGTGAAAATCAGCTGTGTCCATATGTCCTCTTGTTGTGGAGCCATGGAAGCAACAGCTTCATGTTTTAAGAGAAACATTTCTAGGCACCTGAGGGTTGCTACTTACACATTTCAATGACAAAAGAGTCTATAATTAAACACTTTAAGATAGTGGTTTTGTGCCCAAAGTTTACCTGCTCTTACTCAAACTGACTTCTGTTCAACACTGCTTATTCCAGCACTCCGTATTCCACAGACAAATATGCAACCATGCACAACAAAGGCTCAGCCAGCCTCCGGACTGATCTTGTAATCATTTCAGGTGCTTAGATTTTGAAGAAGGAGGACACTTATTTCCTCTTGGCTGATGGATGCTGCTCTCATTTTGCTTTGCTAAATCCAAGCAGTACCCTGATTTACATAGAGAGAGCATAGAGGCGTTGCCCCAAAACCAAAGAAAAAGGAGAATCAAACTTAGAAACTGAGAGTGTATGGGCAAGAAAAGAATTACAAAACTTCATTAGGTATGGTAGATTAAATGTTAACACAGCATATGAAACTCTCAGTCACTTTATATTTATTGACATTTATTTGTCTGTTCCATTTAAATCTGTAAGGTCATCCACCTGAATCATGACACATGGAAGAATCTGTCCTCTGAAGGGGTGCTTTCTACTACTGATGCTGGTGTAGTTTCTTTTTTTTACTTAGAAAAGAAGACATGACTGATGATTGTGAATTAAATGTAACCCAGTGAGTTGTCAGTGACAGATATGCATTACGTGCACTAGTACCAGTCCAGATGTCATTGCTACACTCTAGTATTCTCCCTTTAGCAGCTTACAGCCCATAATTAAGGTTTAACTTCCTTTTTAGTGCTTTCAGATCCCAAAGACACACAAAATAAAGTGAGTTATTTGTATAATAAAGTTAGTTATTTGAGAAGAAAGAGGGTGCAGTGACACAAGCTCATAAGTGTGCAATAACTTTGAAAAAAATGCTATTTCTTAATAAATGGAAACAGTAATTTTGATGAGTATAACAAAAAAGGAAAAGAATACCACCTCCTAAGATATGATAGATTGTCATTTGTTTTCTGTTCAAAATGTTTATGTGGCGAAAATCTAAGAGTAATCTATAGCCACAAGCACTACACTCTGCGTCAACTTCTGCTCTAGCAGCTTCTTTTTCACCTTTCTTTTTACCCAGTTACTTGATTCTATAGTATTAACCCCTATGTTTCCCAAATTGCACACAGCATTTTAACAACATGACTCCCACTGACTTTAATGAATCTCGATGCTGAAGATTATGTAGTTGACTGATGGCTGTAGTCTACATGTACGGTGTGCAGTCACAGATCATTACACTGCCTTGTCTCTCTTGCAAGCTATAAGCAGTAGCTATAGTCTCTAGGCAATCAACTTAATTTGCAATGGGTTTAACACAAAATATCATGAAACTGAAAGGAAGCATTATGCTTCCCCACCCCATGCTGAAAGGAGAAGGCTTGATTTGATATTATCTGATCAGAGCAAAACTACCTTCCCTCAAGAAAAACAGTACTTTTTGTTTGGGGAAAAGCTGAACTTTTTGCCAACCCGGCTCCCTAGGTCACCAGCAAATTCCTCTTTCTGTGATTGCATGTTGACATTTGTCAGGTTAAAGGTTTTCAGTTGCAGTCTAATCCACTATAGAAGGATAACGTCTTAAGAGAAAATGTATCGGAGTTGTATGGGTCCTGAGACTTTCCTGTCAAAAATGGATAGGAAGCTGGTGCCAAATGCTTTGTCTGCCTGCCTCCACTGTCACCTTGGAGAAGAAGGGAGAAGCAATGGGTACATCTGGAAAACAACTCTGCATTCTCAGGCAGACAAAAAAAGCCTGTCACGTGTGACTCTCCTGGGACTCTGGGAGAACACCGTACAAAAAATTATGGTCCTTCCCTTTTTCTTTCCTTCATGTGGCCTGGTTTTTTCTGCCATGGTCTTGAAAAGAAAGTCTGGCTGGCACTTGTTTTCTTTGTTCTCCAAGGAAACAGCTACTCACATGAGAGGCAAAGTTGCAAGTAATGAATGAGGGTTGCAGTGATTTGGGGTTGGCACATTTAATGCATAGGATGAAGCCAGAACAAGTGTCCTGCTTGATCTTGATGCTTTTGCCTTGATATGGCTTACTTACTTCAATAAAAGCACCTGCAGGTTTGTCAGGTGCTGTTAGACTAGAATAGAGAATGGAATTTTTAAATTTTCACTTTTTTGTCCAACCCTTCTCAAAATATTAATCTTTCTTGAGATTATAGTTGAAATCTCTTGCTTCCAATTCATTCTACTCTCATATTTACTTCATTAGCAGGAATGAAACCTAAGTCTAATAAGCATGTTTTTCTTGTGCAGCAATATTAATTATTGAATTTTAAAATACGTATTATAAAGAAGTTAGCAAATCAGTGTTATTATTGCTTCTAATGAATGATATGCGAGGAGTATATGTTTCTGTTGTGTGAAACAGAAAGATCTTTAACTGGGGCATCTTACGAAAGCATTGCAAGAAGGATGTAACTGGTTTCAGCCAATGGAATACTACCCAAATCATCCAGTATACATTTAACGTGAATTAATGTGTTATTGTTGGATATTATACAGAAATTTGCAGAAAAGGACTAATGAATTAATAAAATTATTAGCTGTTTGCAATGTAAAAGGGCAGGTAGGTAGTAGATACATATATGGTCATATCCTCAATGCATACAAAATGCTAATTCATCTGGTTTCTATATAAATGATGAGTAATTATTATAATAAGCTGCTAATGAGAATGTGATTAAACTTTGTTTATGTAAATAGCATTATGTACTTAATTGGATGTTATTTAATCTTTAACATCTAGACGTGTTCACAAAAAAAAAGTAAATATCTGCAGGCATGTATAGGTATGGCATATATATCACAGAATCACAGAATGGCAGGGGTGGGAAGGGACCTCTGGAGATCATCTTGTCCAACCCCCTGCTTGAGCAGGCACACCCAGAGCAGGGGGCGCAGGGACGCGTCCTGGCGGGTTTTGAATGTCTCCAGGGAAGGGACCCCACAGCCTCCCTGGGCAGCCTGTACCACTGCTCTGGCACCCTCATACAGGGGGTCTTTGATGGAGCAGCAAACTGAAAGCATCTCTCCCGGGTCTTTGGCTGGAGCTCTAGTCTTCTTAAGAACCCTTCAGTCTGGAAAATACCTAGAAATATTTATGAAATTGTAATATTTATAAATCTCTAAATGGAGTTTAGATCTAGATATCGCACAGTGTAATTTTCTCAGCTGTTCTAAAAATTGTCTTGTTTATAACGATTGAAAAAACATAAGAAGAAAATTCTTACCAATAAGGGTAAGTAGCTGTTAAGATTGATCATGGGCTTATAAGAAATTGATTAGAAAATGAGTGATATTGTTTATCCAATGACATATACAACACAGAACTTCCCTGGATTGCTTTTAGGGAAATTATTATTATTATTATTAATAATAATAATAATAATAATAATAATAATAATACCAAGACAACAACCTTGACCTTAAGATTATCTGGATAATCTTTCTGTTTAGTTGGTTTAAAAGTGTGCTTGGGTCAATTTATCTGCCTAGAATTGCTTTTCTGGGCATCACCCCTTCTCCATCTTTTGCCTCTGGAGCCTCAGGGGTGAGCTCCAGTCGTTCATCTGCCTTCAGCATTGCCTTTCTACAGTGCTCTGTTATGTCTAAGCAGAATTTCTACCTTGTGCTCACAAGAAACCTTTCACTACAGGAAGCAGAGCTAGCACTTCCTTTTCAATCTGATGCATCACTTCCCTGTGTCTGTAAGGGTTCTGTTATAGGGGGCTTTGCAAAAGGCCACTTTGCCTCCTCCTGAGGTACCATGTTGTAGCTCCAGCTGTTGCTTAAATACCTTAGCACCTTAAAGCTGATGCCTTCTTACAATTTTATTTATTCTTTCAAATATCCACTTCAGGTTCTCCTACAAATCCCATGCTGCATCATTGTGGTCTGTCTTAAGGGTTCAGAGGTATCCGAAGGGCATGTGCAGAAGGTGAAATCTTACTCAGAATTATACAATTTCTTCTTCTTTCATGTCTGCCAGCCTAGGCATTTTCTTACAGTTTCACAGTTCTCACAGTTGTGGAAAACAACATCAGAAAACATGGTAAAAGACAAACTCAGCTCTTCTCACCTTAGTTTGTCTGCTTGTAGTTGAATATTCTACTGCCAGCATTTGCTAAGAAGTTGCTTCTGTTTGACTTCTTGGACGCAGAAAGCCTCAACAACCACTTCTTCTATGACAGTTATGTCATAAGCTATACTCTTTACATCTCAAAGTCCATATTCAGTCCATGTCAGGCTTAGCTTGGATGCCCATATGCCCAAAACACCTGCCAATAGCTATGGCAAAGATTGTCAAGAAGCGAGATGGCTCACTAGCTTAACATGCCAGAGTCTGTTCTTGACGTCACAAGCAGTTTAACCATGAATAAATCACAGTAGCATGTCTCCAGAAAGTGGCAATAGATACTGACTTCTTCCAAGCACTCTGCTCAGTGGTTTTGGCTTGGAGCAGATCCTTGGTTTACCTGAAGACTTTCTAACTACTTTTCAGCTGCTGATTCACTCTGTGCAAGTTTCAATGAGCATAATAATACTTCTTGTTTGCAGCCTTGTCAGTTCTTCCTTCAGTGGCCTCATCACAGCTAATGGTACTTTGCCTTTCAGAGGTTCCCCCAGCTGCAAATAGGGATGCATTTCTACTTTGACTTTGCCTTCAGTGTGTCCAGTCCTTGAAATATGTCCTTAGGTTGAAATTCTTCACAGACCCCAAGACAAATGCTCTGTTTTTCTCTGGATGTTGTAAGTCTGTCCTGGGATGAGCTCCGTGACTTGCTCTGCCTTGTTGCTCAGCAGCCACTGGTACCCCTTTGTGTCAACAGCTATACACTCCAAGCAATAACATTGCCTGTTTCAGGAGTTTTCTTACTGACAACCTGCATGTGCCCAGTGGCCTTAGGAAGATTTTGCTAGATATTATCAGTCCTTTGGCATATTTCTGAAGTCTGATATTAGCACTTACATGTGGCGCTGGATCTGTGCTGCTGTTGGCTCCACAATTCAGCTGGACTGAAGCATACTGAAGCAGCAATCGGCTGGTGATTATTTAGTAACCCAACCAGTATGGCAGATTTCAGTTAGCAGCCTTCTTCTGTAGCGTATTTATATATTTGAATCAGCACATACCTTTGAATTTGCCAAAGTCACTTTGCAGACAGAATTCTCTGTATTGGAAATCATTGTTCTCAGTCACTGCATGTACTGCCATTTTTGTTTTCTCCAGTAACAGTGAGATTAGGACATAACCCTTTTTCCCCCACTTCTCTTGAATGACTGCTCATAAGGCTGAGCACTTTTATTTGTGGTTTTTTTGGGTTGCTTTACAGACAATTTATGCTTCTAGTAGACTCTTGCAGACTATATCCTTTTTTTTCTTTCGAGGTATTTCGACCCTATATGCTTATTCTGTACAACCAGCTGTCACTAATTTGATGCTGGGCATTTCAGCAGCTACAGAAACAGAGTTCCCATCTCTGCTACAGAAATGTTTGTCTTCCTTGAGGTTTCTCAGATTCAGATGAAAAAAGAACTTCCTCTACAATGTCACTCCATATAGGAAATATATTACATACCAAATTTTACCACTGATGCACTTTTAATATATTTTTCCAGTGAGACAGTGCTATTCCAACATGCTGATCTCCGGGTAGAGGCTCAATTTCCATTTCCAATATTTTCATTCTCATGCAGGGGTTTTTGTAGAAGGCAGTGATTTTGTAAGAGGACATTTCTAGTGCTACGTTCACACTGCCTCTTTGGTTTTCTTTTTAGCTGATGTTTACCTGCAAATCAGACAGTTTCTCACTGTGAGACTCAGTGGCCTGACTGTTGCCAACGTGTCTCACGTACTGCCTGCTGAGTCAAAACATGAAAGTCCTCCATGTTTTAAAGCTTTCCTGCCTTGCCATGGTAAGTCGTGCGAACAGAGATGCTGCAGATACAACCAAGCTTCCCTGTGACACCCCCACAATTCCTCGCACCAACTGCTTGAAGTCTTTCCTCGCAGGACCGTCACATTTACCACAAGCAGATGCTGACAAGTTGATTTGTAGTGCTACTCCAAATATAGTTATCTTAATCGTGAGATGAGTAATACAGAGTTATTTGGCCGAAAGGAACCAGTAGTACCAAAATGCAAGTACCAGAGTGGAGAGAGCAGAAATCTCTTTTACAACTCCAGCTTCTGTAAATTGGGATGAAAAGACACTTATTTAAGTCATGCTCTCAAGGAGGTCACAGTGTGTGCATATTTGTGTCTATCAGTTTTTATCTCTCTGCTAATAACTCTTGACCTCATTAGTTGATTTCAGCCAAATTTGACTGAAGGGTACCTTTACCCTTCATTTATAAAATAATTAAATCTGCATTTGATTAATAATTAACATAATTATGTGATAATTAATGAAATAAATCTGTAAGTTTTATCAAATTATATAACCACACGAAGAAAAAACCCCATGCAAGTGTTCCCCACATGAGAAAGAAAAATTGCTATGTGAGCATGCATATCCTTTACATGCATTAGACACTGACTAATCTACAAGACACACGGTTTATAAATTTAAAAGATTTTTTTATATATATAATTAAGGCAAGATAAAAAATTATGGGAAAACATGTTTCTTTAGTTCCAGGACTCCCAGGGGTATTGTTTAAATATTGTCCTCTTCATTTCAGTGCACTTTACAGGTTTATCTACACAAGAGAGTTGTGGACTGTTTGGACAAGTTTTAGTGATCATACACAGCTGCTAATGATACAGAAGAAACAAGTGCCACCATCAGAGCTTGTAAAGCCTAATTGCCAATACAGCTGAAGGACAGCTGTATTATGTCTGCAGTCTTCAGTTCATCTTAGAGCACCTAAAAAAGGGTTCATGTTGTCTGTTTGCTTATCAGAGAGCAGATGCAGTGACATGGGATATCTTTTTCAGTGCTCTTACACTCCCGTTCCCACTGACAGTAACTAACTGACACAAAATCAAAGGGTTTTGTTTATGCCAAAGACTTTTTGTCTACTGGGGCTGTTAAACCATGCTTCATGTCAGTGTAACTTTACTCATCTTTTAACACAATGCCATTCTCTAGAAAAGACTACTTTCCTACTAGCATTTACAATGGATAATAATCCTCAGTAACTCATCTCATATAAAACCAGACTGTGAATGGAACATATTTAATACAAAAAAAAAAAAACCCGTCCTTGCACCTCAAAGTATATTTGGTGATGAGATTCCTACTGCCTATTTTGAAAAATGAGACATGGTCAAAACAGCGACAAACATGGACTACGTATTTCATGCCTCCATACCTGCTGAATCTGCTTTGGTTTTCCATTCCTTATCTCAGAATAATGTACTGGAGTTTAACCTTCATCATATGATTATGTCTGTACTTCTCATGGTAATTAAGTGACCTTCCAGAACAGTGAACAAAACTTTCAGGCTGAGAGATTAGTTCTGAGAGGTGTGAATTGTTCTGTTCGTCCCAATCGATGTTAACTCTGAAGCCTTACAGATAGCTTACACTTCAGTCTGATTGCTTTGAATGAAAAAGCTCGCTAATGCAATTAAGCCCCAAACCTATGACTGAGCGTCCCAGACCCACCAGTTTCCTCTTATCTACAGCATCTGTAATGCAATAGGTTGCTACCAGGGCAGAAATCTGTAGCGTACTGAAGACCAAGACCAAAAATGTGGGAAAAACACATAATAAACTAAATTTTATAGTAAAATAAATAGAACAGGGGCCTCTGCCCTGATGTTATTATTCATGCTGCTACTCAATTCAGGAAATACCTCTCTTAAATGTAAAGGAAGCTGTTGCAGAATTTCCAGGCTCACTCCCCAGGAATGGAAGAGAAGCCAGACACACTGCAGCATAATGTGGGTCCAGCTGGAAAAAACATACGTTGAGCCCTTATCTTAGCCAATCAGATCAGCACCAAGATGGAGCCAAATCACTTTTATACTTAATTCCTATTTGCAGCTAGTCAGAAAAGTAAGAGGGTGACTTTGTTCCCCATATTTCTCGGGCTGAGCAGGTTTAACCCTTGGAAGTACTCAGCATGTCATAGCAGGGGTCCCTCTGTTACTTTTTATGCCTCATGTATAAGGGCTTGTCTCTGCGGGTAAGTTATGACAGGGTAAAGTCAGAGGAATGTGAAGCATCTGAAATAGCTCCTCATGTAACCCCTCTTACTCAGTAACAGTTTTCCACTGCAGATTAAACAACCTCCAAAGCTATTTCTCAGCAGCACTGCAGCGTCCGGCTCTGTTACCCGTCTGAAGCCTGAGCCACCCAAGTGCTGAGTGCCCCAGGAGCAAATGTCTCCAACACAGTCTGAAGTGTTTGGAGGTGCTCAGCCCACCACCACTCCAGCCAGGAATTTGGGGGGTGTTTGCAGAGAAACAACTTGACACTAACCACCCAAACATTCCTTCCAGGTTGAGAGGAGTGTGGTGCTTATGGCTGGAATCAAGTCAGGTTTAACCTTTTCTCGGGTGGAAAGAACTGGACGGAATGATCTTGCCGAAATCTAAGCACTGGCTTATGAAATTTCTGCTGGCACTGCTGGAGTTAGTCAGCATTATATAGGTCCTGGATCATCAGGGACTTTACAATCTGTCTTAATCTATTTGTGTGATAACTCTAGCTGCTAGTTATACAAGTTCTGCTCTTTGCAGGAAAGAGTAAACTGTGCCTGAAAATCAATATGCAAACTACATTGTAAGGGAAAGGAATAAAAGAGGGCCACACAAAAAAATTACAAAAGGCTGCAGGAGATTAATAAAACTTAACTGGTTTCCAAATAGAAAGAAATAAAATTATTAAAATAAAACTTAACTGAAATGAGGTTTTAAAAAATTTTCATATTTCCGATCTGTCGGAAGGTTGTATTTGCTGACAAGTCTGCAGCTTGTTATTTTCTTGTTATTTTCACACTTTCAGGTTTCCATCTCTTTGCATCAATCTGGTGAAAGCTTATTAAACCCTTATTTGAATTTTTGTATCTTTCTGCCCAAACCTTTACAGTGACTCACATAAAAGTAAAGTAATTTTTTAAAATCCATATATAAAAGCTAGAGTAGTAGCCCAAGTTTTAACAATGTACTTTGATTTTATCAAACCTTGCTAAGCGAATGATTAGAAAATAAAGTGCTATTTCTCCCTTGACTATTTAGATGAAGTAAGTGTATTTCATGGCTTCTGTGAAAGAAAGAGGACTCTGCTGACACTCCAACCTGAGAAGTTTGCTTTGCAGTTGGGTTCTTTTGGAGATAAGTTGTTTCAATTAACTATTCCTGTATAACTCAGCCACTTGTCAAACTTTGTTCTTTTCAAGTCTTCTTCATCAAATCTCAATGGAACAGATATTTTATCACCCTATATGTCCATATTTTTTGTGTTGCACTCATTGTTGATAGGATACATCCGTTCAGCACAGGTAACTTGTTTTCATGTACACATTTTGTAAGGAGGAAGTGTTTGAGGAAATTTGGCTTGTTTGCAGTAATGAGGTTGGCTTGGGCAAAGGTTTCATGGGTTTTTGTCCAGGTTTTTTTTTCAATAACTGCATGATTTAGTACTTCGCCTGCTGAATGTGCTAAAATACTTGGGTGTTATTGTGTTTAAGATTAAGATTCCATGGAACTGTTTCTCCATTAAAAAATAATTTCTTTGTTTCTTCAACTTTCTTCAATAAAATCTTAGCAATGTCAACAGTGACTCACTCAGACGTTGCCATTTGTGTAGCAGCAATGTAATGATGTTGCAGTATGGAAAAATTTCGTATTCCTTGGCACATTCTACCAACTCATCCAAGTTCCATTATCAGCTGGGATGGTAAGTAGAGTGAGATGCTAACTACTTGGGGTGGTCACTGCAGTGATTTCCAGCAGCTTGTCTGATTCCCAAGGACCTAAAGAGTTTTCAGTGTTAATGAGATTGATGGTTCATGGTGAAAC
The DNA here is from genome assembly GCF_949628215.1 of Phalacrocorax aristotelis. Classification (NCBI taxonomy): domain Eukaryota; kingdom Metazoa; phylum Chordata; class Aves; order Suliformes; family Phalacrocoracidae; genus Phalacrocorax; species Phalacrocorax aristotelis. The sequence continues at coordinate 64,635,647 of NC_134279.1, read as the reverse complement.
GGCCTATCTCTGCTTTTCTTCACTCTAGATTCATAATCAGTTGCGGTCTGTTGGTTTTGGTTTTTTTTTGTCTCTTGGGCTGCTATTCTAACAGGTTTCAAAATTAATAGTTGTCATGTTTGGCCACTATATCAAACAGCTTTTGTTTGTTCCATAACAGCTTCATAGCATTCCAGCTCTGGACAGTCTGAAAATATGACATGGCTACCTTTATGTGTAACATCATCTGGTGTCTTCAACAGATTAGTTACAGAGTTCTTCAGAGGCAAATGGACTGTCTTTCCTAAAGGACATACATGAGCATCTGGTTTTGTGACTTTCTTACAAGTTGTCTAATATTTAATCCCAGGGTCTTTTTAGCCTCTGCTCTTAAATTGGCATAAAGGTAGCCTGGTTGATGCTGGCTGTCACTTCTAAATTGCTACGAGGTCAGGATTCTCATGTTCTCTGTCCTCTAAGACTGTTCTGGATAGAAAATCTACTAACTACATATTTATCATTTTCTCATAGTATTCATCCAAAATATAAAACTGAAGCTTCAACAGCAAGCACCGGAGATGTCTAAAAGCTGTTAGCAGAATTGTGTTGAATGCTGTGTAGTGGGCATTTTCCACATAAAGTTTCCTAGCTTTGAAAAACAGATTAAAACTTTCCCCATTAAACACCTATTGGAAGTAATTCCTTTCCACATCAGCTACATTTGTGTGGGTCTGCTCTTTGGTGTAACTGTCACAATTTTAGATGAAGATAATTTTTACCAGAATGCTTTGATTTTTGAGATATCCTGTGTACACTTAAATCACCAGATGATACTGCTTCTTAGGGTTTTTTAAGACAGATTTTTCAAAAAGTGGAAATAAAAATCTTAAATAAAATGGTTACATTTTCCAGAAGTGTTCAATATTGAATGTGGTTTAAAAAACCCAGCTGACTGACATGTGGGTCTTATTGGTAAACTCTGCTTTGGCCAACATATTTTTCTGTATTTGAAATGCTGTATTGCTGAAAATTAATACAATCCCTACGGTAATGAAGGAATTTAAGTGCCGCTTAAATCACAGCTATTTCTGTCTCACAAATTCATACAGAATCACACAGAATCACAGGATGGTTGAGGTCGGAAGGCGCCTCTGGACATCATTTAGTCCAACTCCCTGCTCAGACCAGGGTCAGGTGGAGCAGGCTTATCAGAGCTGTGCCCAGTTGAGTTTTGAATATCTCCAGGAATGTAGGGTCCACACCTCTCTGGGCAACTTCTTCCAGTGTTTAGCCACCCTTACAGCAGAAAGATGTTTTTCTTACATTTCTCTGGACCCATCCGGGTCCATGAATGCGTGTATGTATGGTTTGTTTAAATGTTCCCTAAACTGATCCTCCTCCACTAAGGGTAAGTCTTCCTTGCTCCAGATTTTCTCTCTGGTCTCAGGGACCTGGGATTGCTGAAGACCAGTCTTCCCAGTAAAGACAGAAGGAAGGAAGGCACTGAGTACCTCAGGCTTTTCCCTGTCCCCTGTCACCAGGTCACCCACCCTACTCAGCAGTGAACACACATATTCCCTCATGCTCATTTTGCAGCTGATAGACCTGTAGAAAACTTTCTTGTTGCCCTTCATATCCCTTTCCACATTCAACTCTGAGTGGGCTTTCATTTTTCTAACCCATCCCTGCACGTTTGAACTGTGTATCTATACGCTTCTCCAGGCAACTCCCTTAAGGGGGCTGCAGTGCATAGGCAACATATTTATCCTTCTCTGAGAGACTTAACCAGCCATTTAAGTCTAGTTTTCTTGATACACTCACCCCTTGAGACTCCCATGGCATGTCACTTCCAATTACAGAGGAGGAATACTGTGATTTCTTTTCAAATAGATGGAAAAGTATGTCTAAATTATTTGAGGGAGCTGGCCACCAAAAAAGTTAAGACATTCTGTGGAGGACAATATGCCTTCCAGTAAAGTTCAGGGAATTTCAGTTTCTACTAAAAATAACCAGAACATGGAGAGGTGTATTTTCTTGGAAAATATGATCACGTCATTTGTCAATGAAAACTGAGGGCTCTTGAAAAACTGAATTTGTTGTGAATGGGATTCCCTGAAATTAAGAACAATAGCTGCCAACCTCAAGAGACAGGCAGTAAAGCGTGTTCCTTTCGCAGCATAAAGTATAGCTCTTGGACAAGCTGCACTTTTAAAGAATGTAAAAAGAGTCTCTTACAGCATCTTACCCCTGAGGTCACTTGTTCTTTTCATCTGAAGATGCCACCCTACAAACTTGGGAAATCCTGTGTCACAAAGTAGCTGTGGGTTGGCCAGAGACTGTAAATCGTGGTTTGGAATTTGGGATGTTATCCAATATGAATGAGACCATTCCCTTTATATAAACAACTTGGTATTTTTTTCCTGTCCATTTTGCTAGTGCTAAATATAACATACTAATGGGCTCTGTGGGCTTGCAGTGGATTTCCTCTTGAGGTTCAATATTTTTTGTATTTTTTTAATGTGTTCCCACTCCTATTCCTAGCACCACAGCATGTATCCTCACTCTCAGAAAGAAAGGAAAAGGAAAAGGAAAAGGAAAAGGAAAAGGAAAAGGAAAAGGAAAAGGAAAAGGAAAAGGAAAAGGAAAAGGAAAAGGAAAAGGAAAAGGAAAAGGAAAAGGAAAAGGAAAATACTGAAAACCATTATTTATCTTCTATTTGAAAAAAAACATCTGCAGAACAAAATGAGCCTCTTGATGCCGGAATTGTCATCAATGATGACTTTGATAAAATGAGCAATACATAATTTGCTAGCTCCCTTGCGAAGCTGAAACAGATTGTTGAATAAAACACTGGAGGAGATGCATATGGGTGAGTAGACCAGCTTTGAATATGAACACATGCAGGTGGTCTTTTAGTAGTGGTTCTAAGAGGCAGGACATCCCTAATTTGGAGGGTCATTTGCATTTGGAAATGCTCACTGATAAATAGTGATGTATTCCCTATAGTAAAGTAGGACTGATACTGCCAAAACTACAGCTATTTCTGTTCCAGGGTAACTTGAACAAACCAGACAGCCCAAGGCAAAGTAGAGAGTGGTTTACACTCCAACAAACCTGCCATTAGCGGTGGGTTTGCAGAATACAGATTAGTAAGATTTGAAAAAGTGCTTTCTAAAAAATAGAAAAACAGAACTTCTTCACTCTCCAGTAAGAAATGATGTATTTATTGTAAGGCAGATACAGCAGCTCTATTGCCTTAAATGCTGTCTAAAATAGGCAACCTTCAAAAATGTTTTACCACAACCTCCAATTTTGAGTACAGCCCCTACTCTGAATTCTCAGATTGCTCTCTCCACCATCAGTTACTTGGCAGAAACTGCAACACACAAATATATATGTTCCTGCATCTTTCTTACTTCTCTTCTTGACTATGAGTCTATGTGTACTGTTAGATCATGAAAGATACTGTTTTATTAAAAACTTTAAAGAAATTTTGCCCTTATTATGTTAGAATTTATGCTAGTTTGTAGAAGGGTGGTATATGATCATTTTGACTTACATGTCATTCCATTCATAGTACTTGCCTGTGTAAGCAAAATTAATTAAAATATTTCATTATAGAACTATCAATCTACCCATCAAGAAAGGTTTCTCTGAGATGCTGTTCCTGCAAAAACCTTTTCTTTGTAGGAGTTTGAAGCCCCCCTATTAGATAGTCTGATTGCCTTCAACATCAATGAGATTAAATTACATTGTGAGTTTTTTGGGAGCGAGGATATTCTTCCAGTTTGGACAGAGGATGATATCAGGAGGCCTTGCTTCTGACTAGGACCTTTAGATATTAGTGTGCTATAAATAACTAATGATGATGTCAGCTTGGGGGCACTTAGCAACGTGTAAGAGCATGCTGCTCCTTCAGCAATAGTTCTGTAATCTCAGCCTTTTAGCATATTACCTCTAAAAGAACATAACTTCCTCTGGAAGCTTCATTTCCATTTAACCAGCCTTGTCCTTTTTTCAGATATACTCCCCTTGACATGTGTAAAGGAACTGTGATCCAATACCCCAATGAAATCTTGTTCAGAATCATTAATTACCTTTGATCAGACTCCTTCCTCCAAACTTGGTTAATAGTGTAGACTGGAAAAAATAACAGCCAAATCTGTTATCCCAGCAATTATTGAGAAACGAAAGTGACAATTTGCTTACTTGCCTGAAAGATCAAACAGTAAAACCCTAATTTCAGTCATTTGGCACTGGATTATATATATTGAATCTGGCAGTCCCACTTTATGCAATGTCCAAGCAAAAATGACCTCAATCTTTCATGGACTAAAGCACAGGATCCCCAGAATCACTCTGCCTACTGACTGCGTGGCTTTCAGGGGATCGCTTTATTTTTTTCTTTTTTTCTTTTATCTTTTTTCTTTATTTCTTTTTTCGTTTTTTGTCTTGGAGTCCATGATAATCATACATACATATAATCAGAAATGTTTTTTTAAAATGACCTAATGAATATATTATACATCATACAAGTACACTGTAGTGTGCCTTGACACTGAGTGTTTAATAGCCCATCCTTGGAGACAGTAGAAAACTACAGTAATTGAAGAAGGAAGAATATTTGACTCTTGAGTATGACTTTTTATGAACACTATATAGTACATAATGCGCTAGGGATCTTTTAAATGCAGAACATTGGTGTACAGTAAGTTTACCTCTTTGTTCATCTGCAGTAGTAAAAGTTGCCTATCTGAGTATGTGGTAAAATCATCATTTGTCAAAGACAAAAAAACTGCAGAGAATTCTCATTCCTCTTTTTCATGTTTTCCCCTTTCTTGGATCTGTCCTCCATGATGTCTTTCAGACCAAAAAAAAAAAAAGAAAAAAAAAGAAAAAAAGAAAAAACTTCAGGACTAGCGTAAGTCAATTCAGTTTGCTAAGATCAGCATCATCAGATTTTCTTCTGTGTAACAATAAGGTGGCTGCTTTACAGACACCTGCTTTTCCTGTACTGATCTGCACTCTGAAACTGAAGCATGCACCACTTAACAATAAATTAACTAAAGAGTTAACTAACTTGATCCTACAACTCCTACCTATGGGAGAGTTTCTTAGTTCTTCGAACCTACATAAATATTAAACCATATTTGACTACAAAGGGCTGTGCACAGCTCTATACAGCTAGGTAAATGCTAAAAAAATACAAAACTTCACCTCAGTAAGAAACAGAAACCTGAATATGTTAAAGAGTTCCACTGCAGAAAAATATACCGTCAGTACTGCTTAAGCTTTGCACAGTGCAGTTTCTTTTAAAGCCAAGTGATTCACAAGGCTATACATACACAACTAAAAAATTTCTCTGAAGATTATCTCATATGGAAATCATAGTACACTCCATTAATTACCCTCTCTGAGGAAAAGAAGGGTGAAATTTGTTATAGAATCAGACCACAAGACAGAAAGTCCCAGGCATCCATTATATAATTTACCCCTGAGATAGCACATTAAAATCTGAGAAAGGAAGACCATTTTACTGTAAAGTCAGCAAAATGCCACAGAACTAAAAACCTGCTGCCTGCATACCACTAACCATATCTACAGTGAATAACTAATGATCACATTGGTATTAACACTAGAAGAATTTTACAGTGGTTTGTGCTTTCGCTTCAGCCTCACACAGGCATTTCCGTTGCTCCGGCAGGCGTTTTAAGCTTTGACATTTTGGTGAAATATTAAACCTCTGATTTACACCGTCATGCCTTTTCAGTCTGCGACCTAGTACACCAAAGGCACACCTGTTGAATGAACGTGCCCTCCTGCTACCCTTTCCTGAATATGTTTGCCATCCAGGGGGGCAAACACACCAGGCAAGAGTTTCCTCTTGCTGGTGGTGATGGCTGGTGGTGAGGCTGTGGCTTTGGGCACAGCCCTGAGCTAATGGCCCTGCCTGGCCTGGGCTGTCCCAGTTAGTAGCCTGGGGAGCAGTATGACTCCCAGCTTTTGGGAGGGAGCAATTTCTAAACCCCATCACTGGCCACACCGCTTCAGCCTGCAAAAAGAAGAACGAAACCAAAGTCCTGCCCTTTCCCCTCTTCCAGATGGGAAAGAAGGATGAATCTGGCTTGCCCCTAAACGCATGGCAGGGAAGTGTCAAATTCCATATTTGTTATTGATTTCAATGAGAAATTAGTCACCTTTTTTTGTTATAGCCCTCGGTGTCAAAGTCCTAATGCTCAAAGATGGGATCACAAGAGGTGAAGGCTTGCATTGCCTTCTTGCACAGTCCAAACGAAGGCGTAGCCCTGTGTCAGAAAGGGGAACGCCACTTGGCTCACTGTGCGCAATTAATTCATTTCTGCAGTGGCGTCTGGTGAGCAGCAGTGGAATGGATTTAATGATTTTTGCCATCTTTATAAACAGCCCAAGAACGTGCTGGGTGCTTTTGGACTCACAGGCTTTGCTGTCCTAAGGCTGTATTTTTCCCCCTCACGGTTGGCTGCACAGCGTGGAGCAGCTCAAACAGACTGCATTCAGCTGGGTATTTACTTAATTTACTTTTTCATACAACCTCTGATTTTAGTAAAATTATGAATAAATTAGGAAGCTACCACATGGCCTCCCCATCAGGGCAGCACACATTCTCCTGCTATTTCAAATCCAATGATCTTTTTTTGTGCTAAGGTTCACACTGAGGCATCAGCATCTGACAACTGGTCAGCTCAAAGTTCAAAGATCAAAATGCAACTGTGTGTGGGTCTGTTTTGAGAACAAATGCAGTACAGTAATGGGGACAGTATATCCTAAGACAACAAAGAGAATATTTGTTTTCAGCATGCTATTTGCTGAGTGAGGTTTTATCCAAATCCATTAAAGAGCACAGCTAACAGCACTGCTGTGGCTACGAACACCCTTATGCGATTGTAGTTCATTACATGTTAGCCCTAAGAGGCCTCTGTAGAATAAACAAGTACAGCTATACTGAGGGATGAAAGGATCAGAGATCAATTTATAGGAAAAACAAACTCCCCGTACCTCCTCCTTCTCAGAAGCAGGTGATTAGCTGCTGTGTAAGGCACTTCAGCTGGGAAGTCCGCTAACATCAGCATCCTGGTATACACCCCACTTAGTATGTCCCACAGACTGTAATCTCAGCAACAGAAATTCATGATTTCACAGCAGCAGATAAGGCTCTCCTTGCTTTTGACTAGTAGACTGGTGATAAAAAAATGCTTCTGATTACAGTGTTATTTGTTCTGTATCACAGAGAGGCATGATTTGCATGAGCAAAATCCTCCTTAGCTCAAATATCTTCCCAATAGCCTCCCGATGCCCACACTGACCTTTATACAGCTTTCTTCTGCTTTCTTTTAGGTGGAAGAAAAGTCCATAAGTTCAGAGTAATACAGGAGCTGGATGACTCAGAACTGACCTTCTTGTTCCCATACAAAGGAACACCCCTTAAACCTTAATCATGAGTTTGGAGAGTTTTCTGCTTTTCAGAGAGTTCAGCTTCTCAATGTGTTTTTCAGCAGACACTGTTTCTTTGCAGAGGTTTTCCTTGTTGTCTATCTAAAACAGTTGATCTTTTCTGCTTCTACAAGATATAATTTCTTATTTTTCTTTTTTGGATTTAAAGAGTCATCCTTGGCAAAAAAGAAAAGGGAAGAGTCAGAAAAGAGAGATGCCAAACACCAGTAAGCAGCTAACTGCAGCACCCTCTGCCAACAATAAAGGTATATTTTACTTAAGAGTTCTAAGATAAAGTTATTTTTGAAATATCTTTTTACAGCATGTCCTGCAGTGAAAGCCTTCTGAATTTACCACCCCAAAATTTTTTTTACAGAGCTGTTTCTACCTGAAATTCTTAAAAACAGCTGAGTAACAAGCTATCAAGGTTGTTCATGTTAACAGCATACATAAAAATTCTTGAATGGATACTTGCAAGAGATGTATTTGATTTAGCAGCCTATGTTCAGAATGGAAAAGGCAAGGTCTACGTTATGAACAAGAGTATTGCTTGTGTCCTCTCCTCTCATCTGCTACCTTCAGAAGAATACATTGTGAAAGTGTACGAAAGTCATACCTTATGCTGAGAATAAATTAGTTCTTCCCTTGGTAATAATCAAGGCCAGGAAGAAGAATATGTCCTATTGTCCTTTGATTTCTGGAACTTGCCCAAGAAAGTAACTGCTTATAATGGCTCCAAATGCATTACACAAGATTCAGGGAAGTCTTATCAAAACCAATTGAAGATGTTCACATGAGGCTTAAAATCTTAGTGTTAGCCCCATCCATTCAAAAATCTTATAACAGAGCTGTCATTGCTTCGTACTGAAAATTGAAGTGAGCTTTGGGGCATCTTCCTTACTCAGTGAATGTGGACAGATTCACAATAGCTGAAAAGCTGAAAAATCATTGTTACCGCTGTTTTCCATGAGCACGACACATAGTGGTGATTGACCTTCTTCAGTGCTCCTGTGAATATGAATGAAGCATTCTCAAATCCTTAAAATTCTGCCAAACATATCTGTGACTGGGCATGTCCCTTTCATTCTGTGCCACGATAGCAACCTTCATCCTCAGGTCTCATAAAATAGCCTCCAAGACTTTTTATATACAAGTTTTTCACATCCCCATGAGTCAATTTAATCTTGTCTCAACCATCATATTTTATCAATATTAATAATTTTTATTTGAAAATATTTAAATAATGTCTGGAAATAACAATAATGTTTTTTGAGAAGCTACAAGAAATGGAGGAATATTAGACAGGTCGAAGTGTTTACTTCTAAGTAAATTATCTTTAATAAATGAATGTTAATACTCTAAAACATGGCTATTCTGAAACAATTGCTATGAAAACACATTAAAATCAGAAGCTTTCTCACTTCTATATCTTGGAGTTGCCCTTTGAAATCATTCCTCATGGGAAGCTATTATGCTGCAGAAACCTTCCTGAAAGCTGCTCGCACATGCGAGCAAAAGCTAAATACGTTGTGTAAAACAACAGTGCAATTATAACAGCAAAAAACAAACAGAGACTCCAGTGCTCTCCCAGGTATCGCAGCCCCAGTGCTTTCTGTTCTGTGTCATGGTCAGTTACTTGTTGCTGGCATTTCTTGACCCCTTCCTGTTTTCAAGAGAAATACGCTTGCAAAACCAACAACCAACCCTACATGGGATAACCCTACAGCAAGGGTTCACCACAGCTATAGCCAGCATGTCATTCATGTGAGCTGCCCAGCAAACAGTGCCTTGGCTCTGCCTTTGAATTTCCAACTTTATGCCAATTTTGTTGGGAAGCCTCTGCACATAGCTTGTGAGAAAGGGGTCTCGATGCAGCGGGGACTTTTCCCATCAGAATTCCTGCACTAAAATATATGAAAAGCTTCTTCTAGTCAATGACTTCTACCAAGCTTCATTCTGGGTTGTTTTCTGCTGAAAATACAAAAAGTAGAAGTATATATTTTTAGTCAAAAAAGGAACTAATTGGCTGCTTTAATGCAAAATCAAACACCTTTTATAATTGCTTTATGTACGCATAAAAGTTCCCTGCTAGCTGTGCCAGTGAAGCTTGTGTTTTATCTGCATCATCTGCTTCTTTTGAGATCAGAGGATTTCTGACTCAAACCACATACCCTCTTTCTCAGTATCTCTCTGTGCGTATATTACTATTTCCTCTTTCATATAATCTAACAATCTTCTAAAGATGTTATAATTGTACCTTAAGCATCTACATTATCTGAGTGGAAAAACCCTGTAAAAATATGGGGGAGGGTGGAAATGTTCTATTTCAAAACCATGTTTCACAAACCTCAGTTAATTTATATCTCTGAAGGTTTCTTCTCTTTCACCTTCATATATGGGCATCTTGGTCTATTTATCCCTTCTGAATAACACAGTGGGCTTCCATTATTGTAGCTTGTAAGACTTAAGATTCCTTATATAACCTTGAACACCATTAGGAGGAAAGAAAGCCTTTTTATGTATAACACATTACTATGATTTACATCTGGAGGGTGAATGCTGTATGTTCTGCCAGTCCCATTCTGTATAATCCCAGTTGTAAACGTGCTAGATGTACACATTTATATTTCCTTTCTTGGGAGTGCCAGCTTAGCCTTCTTGCAACTGAAGAACTAAGCATTGTTTGACCCAAGCATCTTCAAGAGCTGTTTGGATAAAAGATCCACAACTCATGCAGAGAAAACACACATTCATTCAGTACAGTTGTCCTAGTAATCAATTATTTTCTAATTAGCCATTTTCTGTTTACCATAAGGAAAACAACAATTTGGCTCCACCTCCTGGTTTCTAGGCTACCATAAGAGGTTAAAAACTGGCATTCTGTAGAGGCTGCTCTCAAGGTGGCAGTGATCACAAGATGGCAGCAACTAAACTGATTTACAGGGTGACCAGAGATGACTGGAGCTGATCCTAGCAAATGGTATTGGGAGGAAAAGGAGTTTTGCACTGCACAGCATTAAATTTGGTTAGCTGCATAAGTCCTAAGTTCTATGCCACGTGGAGGTGGGAGTAAGCAAGCCAGGTGGAGTATCAAGGCACTGCCCAAGCCTGCAGGGATGCAATTAGGAAGGCCAAAGCTCAGCCAAAGTTGAAACTAGTAAGCTATCTGAAAGACAAGAAGAAAATATTCTAGAGCATGTTATCAGGAAAAGTACAGCAAAGGAAAACAAAAGCACATTGTGGGGGCTTGGGCCCTAGTGACAGCAAAAACTATGACATACTCATTGCTTTCCCTGCCTCAGCTTTTACTGATAAAGTCTGCACACACACCTCTTGGCTTTTTAAGCCTTGTGAGACACCGCAGGAGTGAGGCATTGCATGAAATAGAGAAAGATAGGCTTAGCGACCATGTTAACAAATCGGACATTTATGGGATGGGATGCTGTGGGTGCCAGTGGTGCTGTGGGAGCTGGCCAATGTCATTGCAAGGTCACTTTATCATCTTCAAAAGGTGTGGCACTCAGCGGAAGTTCCTGGTGTCTGGAATAAGGCAAACACAACATGTCTCTTTCACAAGGGCAAGAAGGAGAATCTGAGGAACAACAGAGCAGTCATCCAAACCTCGGTTTCCAGGAAAGCATTGGGAGCAAAATCTCCTGGAAGTTATGTCCAAACACACGGAGGACCAGAAGGTGAGTGGGAACAGCCTGCATCAATTTATTAAGGGCAGCTCATGCCTGACCAATGCCAAAAGGACTAAATGCCCTCTTTCCAGTATTGTGCAGATGTGGTTGTATTGCTTTGTACTGAGGGTTGGAGCAGCTGAAACCATTTCAGGTAAATGGACAGTGATCCAGGGTCCATGAAGCATCAAGTGCCTTAGACTTCCTTGCTTTGTAGTCAACTGGGACTGTTAAGGACAGTGATTCTGACCGGGGTCTACGGCTAGTTGTCTGACAAACACCACAAAACATGGTTCGGAAAATTGTTTAAATAGGGCTGGTACTCATTTGTACTTAGTTTAGCTTCTTATATTTTGTTTGGAAAGGAATTGTAAAGTGATTTTGGACCTTTGGTAAATTTATCCCAGTTTTTGTGATGTGATGTGTCCAGGCAAAGAAGCAATATCTAAGCACTTCACATAGCCCTCTGCACTCAATATGGTTTTCAGTTGTCATCCCCATACATTTTCAGATGTGTGCCATCTGATGGTGGTCCCCAATCAGAAGAAGGAATTCTGCACTTTTAAGCAAAATAAAAGGGAAATGCTAAGCTGGTTGTTCCTTCCCCTGCAAAGACTTGCTTTGTAGGTCTTTTCAGCCTGGGTGACTTCAGCTGATTCATAAACCTTAGCAGATACCTCTAGTTTCTCATTCATACACTATTGGTATACCTGTGCCTTTCCAGACCTACTGATTAAAATCTCTGTGCAGATGTATACCTATAGAGTTGCTGGAAAGCCTAGAAACACATACTTGTTTTCCATTAGACTTTGGAAACTTTTTCTTTATTTAATGAAAGTGAAGGACTTAGGCATTTTCAGATTTTTCATTCAAGTGGACACTTTGTTACTCTTCATTTCTTATCAGCAGTCACTTTCCAAATCTGTTATTGCAAATGTGTAGACTTTGGTTAATCTAAAATGCAGTTAGAAAAAGGTTCATTGCAGACAGATCTTAAACAATTCCCAACTTATGAAAGGAATTAACTCTATTACACAGTATGCAATCTAACACTTTTCTGGCTTTCCAAATAACGGAACAAGGCTGTTATTTTTAGTATTTTCATGTGGCTGTGCCCAAAATATTCCTGTAGAAATTAGGGAACGATTTGCAATAATATCAATACTGTAAATGCAATAATACATTATAATCTTCCATTTCTAGATCTTCCTCCCTGCCCAGCATCCCACAGCAAATTACAATCGATACAAAGCTAAACTTAGCACTGTTATGTCTGCCAAGTGATGGCCAGACACAGGGGCAGACCTATCCAACTCAGGGACTCTCCAAACTAGTGGTACAACTCTGTGTGTATTCATCCGTTGCATTCCTGCAGGAGCAGCTCAAAACAGAGCCATCAGCTGACTCAGCCCTGCTCTTGCTTGATGCCAAGGAGAGTTTTGACACTGATTTCAGAGAGGACATGCTTGAAGTTTAACGTATGAGGAAAAAAAAATTCAAGGTTGGATTTGCTGAGAAACAACAAAGAATAGTTTAGTCTGAATCCAGATCCATGATCTTGTCATATATTAGAAGTCCCAAGCCACAAAACCACAAACAGGCCACTCTAAGTCATTACGTATGTAACCTCAGATTCCTAAGGAGGTGAAAAATAGGTGGGATTGGCCACTCTGAAGGAACTTCTGTACTGAGATCCACTATGACTAATTTTGCTAGCTGCTAGATCTCAGGGAGGTATTTTTCAGGTGACTTACAAAAAAAGTTGCCAGTTTATGACCCAAATTAATAAAAACCATGGAACTAAGGGAACTGGGATTGTTTAGTCTGGAGAAAGGGAGGCTGAGGGGAGACTTTATCGCTCTCTAAAACGACCTGAAAAGAGGTTGTAACGAGGTTGGTGTCGGCCTCTTCTCCCAAATAACAAGTGATAGGAGGAGAGGAAACAGCTTCAAGTTGCACCAGGGGAGGATTAGACTGGTTATTAGGAAAAATTTCTTCACTGAAAGGGTTATCAAACATTGGAACAGGCTGCCCAGGGAAGTGGTTGAATCACAATCCCTAGAGGTATTTAAAAGACATGTAGATGTGATACTTGGGGTCATGGTTTAGTGGCGGACTTGGCAGTATTAGGTTTATGTTTGGACTTGATGATCTTAAAGGTCATCCAAGTTTACAACCTAAACATTTCTATGATTCTATGACATTTGCTCTTTTGTAACGGTTATGCCCTACAGAGCCTGTCTGTACACTTAACTAGTGTAAATCAGTATAATCTTTGAAGCCAATTAGGTCTATAATGATTTATATTAGCTAAGGATTTGGGTTATAATCAGTAGTACCTGAAAAGCATTCATTTTAAAAATGTCAAACAAAGATTTAATATTTTGAATGGCCAAAGTGACTTCTTCCATTCTTGTGCAAGAAACTTTAGAATAGAGAGAGAGTAACTGAAATCTCTGTTACAACATCCCTTACATGAGATTTCAGAGTCATTGTCTATCAATCAGAGGTGTCACTGTGACTCCACTGAAGAAATTCAGGATCCATTCACCTTCAAAAACAGTCCTTACCCAGCAGGGTGCTTACACTACACAAAATGAAAGTGTGTTTAACTAATTGATTCGCTATACACAAGAAACCAATACAATGATTATAAGAATAGGTCTTTTGTATACTGAGCAGAACTAGCGAAGGTAAGAAACATGACAGCAGCATTCATAAATGTCTAAAGGCTCTGAAGAGCTTTATCAGTGAATTGAGTTAACAAACGACATAGTACATAATTCCTGAAGATGTAAAGCATGCAGCTCTCTTTCCAAGTCAGGCTCATAAAACATGGAACTGCTGAGTGATATTTCTCCACTGCTTAAAGGACAACAGCAAGGGGCCCTCCAGTTGTCACAAGCAAAACGAGAGTAGATGTGAGCGTGTGTGGAAAAGAAAAGGAGCAAAGCAGCTCTCCTGTGTGGTGAACCATGCCCAAGCCTACTGAAACTGTCAGAGGACTACCAAGCACCTGAGCTTCTGCAGGAAAAGCAGAGAGGAAGGCTCTATTCTCACTGTTTCCTGTAATAAGGTTTTAAATTCTGTGGAAGGAGAAGGAGCTGGGACTTATTTTTCTCTATCCTGAGATCACAGGTGTAGAGATATATATAGTAAGAGGGGAAAATGAGGATAAAATGCATATATTCAGTTAGTAGGATTTCAAACAAATTTTTTACAACCAGAAGTAATTTTACAAAGTCCAATGCAATGGCCACAAACCACTAGAGTAGGGCCATGATTTCTTTGTTGGAAAGTACTGGTTGCCTCCCCATCAACAGATTCAGCACCTTGCAATGTTCAGGTCCAGTGTTAACATGAATTGTGAATGAAAATATTGACTTAGCTCCAAAAAGTTTCCACTTGCATTGGAGAATGATGTCTTACAGCCGCCAGAAGAAATCCCGGGAGAGCCAGGAAGCAGTTTTGATAAATTAGTGAAGTCAGTTTTTAGCATTTCTGTTTTAACTTGAAAAAGGTTTGCTGCCATATGCATTTGTACTTTGGCAATGGTTGCTGACAGAACAGAGGCTGTCTTGGCACATCACTTGTAGGAGCAAAATAGATTTGGCTGTCATTTCCATAATAAGGATAATTCATATTGCAGCGTCTAAAAACATATGGAAAGGGAGGATGTCAATATGAGATGAATATGCCTTAAAAGAGCTTGTAGGAGCCTCCCAATTAAACAGGTGCAGGGCCAAATGAAGTTGTAATAGAAACAACTCCTCCTTCCATTGTAATGGCATCTGTTTTGTGTTCAATTAGTGAATGAGTTAAATAAACATGCTACTTCGAACATATAGGGCCCAGTTTATGCATTCACACAAACCTTGTACCCATGTAATGCAATTAACCTCAGCAATTCATATCAGAGACAGATCTATAAAAAATTAATTAGAGGAGGTTTCTGTGCAGATAAGGCATGACTTTTATTTACTCCTTGTGTGTGCATGCGGTATCTTGCCTGGAAGGGTTAGTGGTCTCAGCTGGTCTGTCCAGTAGCTATTGTTAGGAATTCACTAAGCCCAAGTTTATACAACCTGCTTCTGACTACAGGTAGATAGCTGATTCTTCATATTGCACAAATCAAGTTTGTGCTGCTCCCAGATAATTTGGAGGAAGAGTAAAGGGAACAAAGTACGAAAGAGTTTTTACTTGCCTGCAAAGTACCATGTAGACAAACTTTTGATATATGGTAGCTTTATGTATTTTATGGGAGCTTTACAGATCTAAATCTCCTTTATATTTGTGTAAAGAACTGATGTTATTTGTTACACTGATATAAATAATTTCACTGATATAAAGAGCCTAAGACCATAACTTCATGGCTGGTAGCAGTACAGAGGCAGGCTCATACAAGTTTAGATTGAGGCAGAACTACTTGCAAAATGCACTTGCACCTAGTTGAGAACCGTGTTTTTCTGTCGTTATGAACAGGTCAGGTTATGAATGACAATCAGGCCCACACATATAGATATACAATTTACAATTTCTTCATTGTCTTTTAACTGCTTCTACTCTTTAATCTATCTGGTTTTGCAATGTGCAAGGATTTATAATATAAAGAAATGGGCAGAGATGACATTTCATAGCACTGATGTCTGGCATGCTAAGATTACGTATTTCGATAAAAATGGAATAGCTGGTCTTCAAAAAGCACAGGTAGATAAATAAAATGTGATCCCCATACCCCAACCTCAAAATGTTAGAAATGTTACTCAGCTTTTACATGCAGGCTAGAAATCAAACAAGTTGGACTTGTGCTATAACTGTGCTATAAATTCTTTCATTTTTAAGTTTATACATAGAGCATGATAAGTACAAGGAACAGTTGGAAGGAAACAAAAAAATATCACATTTCAAAAGTGAGTGTATTAGGAAACTTGGGCCCACTTTCAGAAGTGAATTAAGCTCTTGGACATAGACCACCTACCTGCTGTGCAAGCTAATTATATCTTTAAGGGTATCCATGCTAGATTTAAAAGTGTTTCCATTGCTAAAGATACAGAGGGACACTTAGAAGAATTTTTAAAATGCCTTGGTATCAAAAGCCCTTGACATTTTAATCCCTTTAAAGATCTGACTGATGTTGCCCAAGTCACTTCAGAAGTTGTAACAAGCTCCCAAATTATGTAGGGCTTTTTCTGTAACAGGTGTTGTAACCTTTAGCTTTCAGCTGTAACCTCTAGGCTCCCTGTAAAATGTAAAGGAATAAATGGCGCACTGGATTTCTCAGTGCCAACAAGATGTCCAAGACATAGTTTATGTCAAGGAGAAAGTAAAAGTGAAGGTCTAGCTGCAAGAATACGTCCGTGTCTAATTCTGGGATGATGGGAGGTGATGATCTCTGCTTCCAACCCTCAGATCCAGGCCCTTGCTTTGAATTAAGTATCTAATTCCTCTCTGCAAATTTAGAGCAGCCGTGTCACAACTCCACCACTAGTGCAAAAGAGGCAACCTCAGTTTCCTCGCTTGCTTTCTCTCACTCAGCACATTGCAGGTGAATGAAAGTGTAATTACAACAGCTACAAACAGAAATGAAGAATGTCTGGATAGTCTAGCCATGAATATCATGAAAAGTTTTTTCCAGACAGCTTCACATCAGAAAAAGCAATTTTGTCAAACTGAAATTTTCAGTCTAAACTGGAATTAAAATACTGTTCAAATTGTTGATGTTTCTATGCAGTGGAAACTGAGTCTTGTCCAAGTTTATTAAGACTTTTGTTTTAGGGTCTGTCCTCTACAAGAACCATTATGTCTTGCAAAAGCATTGTGTAGAAGTTGAATAAGAACCACTCATTGATTAAAAAAAGACACATTCTCCCTGCAACACCTTAATGGTATTTGAAGGTTTCCAAGCAAGCTCTGAAACAGCCTAATCCCCATTAATACGTAAGAACTTTTCATCTCAGAGATATATTATTTTAGGTCAGAAAAAAAGCATAAAGATTTCTATCAAATAAGAAAAATAGGTAAGTTATTAGTGTAATAAAGACAAACAACTTATCTAAAAAAACTAGGTTCTCTAAATCTTTCTTAGAAACAGAAGAAATAAACTAGAGAAATAAAAGTAAAGTTTTGAGGATAATACTTCGCAGTGTGTTAGACCAAATTAGCTTTCACTTTGCATAAATATATAATGCATAAGTTTTATACCTGATTTTACAACATTCAGCAAAGGGACTACTTATCATAATCTTGACATAGAATAACAGTGGCAAGAAGAAAAAACGAAAACTATCTAAAAACTGCTGCAAGTGGATATTCACTTCATAAATGTCACAGATATGAAAAACAGAAGTGCTTGGAGAACTTTCACACAGCCCTGAATCAAAAGCCACAGCAATGAGAATTGATGCTCTGTTTACAGTTCTGCTTTTGTTTATCTACATTATAAAGTGATGTGAACCACAGTCCTTGGTGTACATACTCTTCACTGAGTGGAGAAAGAATATTAATGTGAACTAATGATACTACCAGTAGGAAGCTGGAAATTCACCGCTATCAAAATTTCAGCTTCACAAAAGATGTAACTCTCATGCCTGAGTGTGAAATTAAAATATATTTCCAATTTTTGTAATTTAAAAATCTTAGTCTCCTTTGGTGAATGCAAAATAAATCAATATGACAGGAAATGTGATTCCAACAGACCTGACTGAATATCACAACGACGGGTGTGAGAGAAAGCAGGCTTCGTAGTCAATATATCTGATGGATCGTTATCTCAGCTATATCATTAGGCTATGTCTAATGACTCTCCATCTTAGAGCTTCCTTAAAGTCTACCAAAGCCAGTTATCCACAACAACTCATCCAGTTCCTGGTGACCAAAGAGGGACTAACCCCCCAGGTGCAAGGTCAGCTCTGCTTCAAGTTGCTCTACCTCAAATCTGTACAAGCTTGCAGGCAGATATCCTATGATATCTGCCAGCACCTGTGCCAAAATTCCCTGCTCCCAACACCAGGCCATTCTGCTCTTTTCCTCTTATTTTTTTTGTAGTGCAAGGAGGAGGGACAAGCCCAGAAGCAGAGATGAGCTATCTGCAGACCAGTTCTTGTTAGAGCTCTTCATTGCAAATTAATTGTTTTGGTGCAGCCATACACTGTCACACAGAACAGGAGGGCAGCCTGAGGTCAATTGCCAAATTGAGGTCAATTGCCCTCCTGTGGAGCAACCTGAGGTCAGTCTCAAAAGTGACTTTAAAATATCCGTGCTGGTTTACTCTTTGTACAAGCAAAATTCTTCTTTGTTGCCAGAGGTGGGATGTCTACCTCCCGGCCATCCAGTTTATTTTCTGAAAAACTTAGATCTCTGATATTTCTTGCAGTGAGTAATATTGTTTCACTGTCATGACCAACACTAATGCTGAGAAAATAAGTTAGATTAGACACAAGTCAATTACAGAAGAGTAAGCTTTAATATCGCTAGTCACAGCAGCCTTCTGGGGTTTTTCCTTAGTAAATTAAAAGGCTTTCCTTTTCATCTAGAACCATCTTATCACTCATTTCACTATCAGAAAAACACTCTGAAGATAATAATAAGAGATTCTTTTAAAGGAAAATATATCTAGTTTAATTTCATCTCAGTTTTAGGAGGGAGGATTGTTCTATTTTATTAGTTATTTGGGTTGTGGTTTTGTTGCATACACTGGTGATAATAGCAAAATTTATATCAGGTGAGTTGCCTGAGCATTGTGATTTCACTTACTATGCTCAACTAAGACTGTTCCAAAACAAAAAGTGTCTTCTTTACAACTGTGCTTCTTATGCAGCTTGTGTTGTGTGTGATGTTTACTTGGAAACCGGCAATCTACTCCTGCCCTGTCTCCTAGCTACTTACTCTCAGACTCCATGCTTTCTTCAGGATTCAGCATCATTACTCATTTTGATTATGTCACCCATTCGTTTGGCAAGTAATTTACTATCTTCCTTTAAGAATCAGGATACCATTTCAGGTTTAACTTCTAACATTTAAGGCACTTAAGGTGCCAGGTCCAATTTACTTACAGCTACTGATTGATGTCTATTTTCTCTCTTGACTTGAAACTCAGCTCTGGATTACTCCTTGTCTGTCCTCACGACGCCCCGTGTGCAGTGTGGATGTGAGCATTTCTCAAATGCGGTAGTATCCCTAAACAGATCTCCAGCTTTCATTGTATTTGTTTCAAATGGAGAAATTGAAAATGTTCTCATCAGCCTCACCATCTCTAAATGTGTGTGTTCCATTTCTCAGTTTCTGTTAATTTTCAAAACATAACAAGGCATTGATTTTGCAAGCCTGTTTTGTAGCAGTCCCAAGATGCTGTAATCAGTCGTTCTTCTATCCTATAATCAGAGGAGAGGATACGACCTAATTCAGCTTCTTTGCATTATGCATTATGATACCTGACCATATACCTGAGACTGTTGCTTTCTTCACAGCAAGATAAGGCATCAGGGCAGTTGTGCAACTCTGGAGAAAGGTCCTGCCAGCCTGGTACTCTGCCTCCAGCGGTGCCATAGGCAGAGACACCCTGGGCAGGGTGTCACACAGAGCAAGCACAGCCAGCCTCTCCCCCAGCAGTCTCTCAGCTCTGACACTTTTCAGCCATAAGCGCTGCACTTACGGTTATATGCACTTGCACTATATAATGCAAGTTACTCAGCATAACTCGCACCTGCAGTAGTTCCTCTAGTTTGTCACCCACAACACATCCTTCTTCCAAGTGCTTCCCCAATCTGTTCTTGAAGCTTCTTAGGCACACAACATCCTTCAGTGAGGAGCTTTACAGGTCTGAAGCCTATGAGTGAAAACGTGTCAGGGCCCCTTGGTTCCTGTGCTGGAAGAAGCAGTGAGCTGTCAAATCCCAGTTGCACCTTTCCTACAGTATTCATGACTTCGAAGACATCTCCTCCCCCACACTCAGGTCCTCTCTTTCCCAGCCAGAAGAAACCCACTGCGTTTCACTTTTCCTGATACAGACACTTCCACATGACTCTGATCACTCTGGATTCCCTTGTTCAGATCTTTCTCTGTCCTACCACACACTTCTGAAACAAGGGGTCAAGAAGGATATGGGCTATTAAGGGTGCAGTTGGACCATAGCTCCGGAGCTGTAATGCTGTTTTCCTGTTTTCCTTTCCATTCCTTTCCTAATTCCCCCCTAAAATCCAATTTGTTTCTCTGATAGTTGCTGAGCGCTGAGTTGATGTTTTTCTAGAGCTCTCTGTGATAAGACCTAAGGTCTCATGCTTGAGTTGTAATAAGCAGGTCAGAGGAAATAATTTAGTACGTAAATTTAGGATTATTATTTCCCATCTGCACCACTTTATCTATATTGAATTTTACCTGCCATTTTACTTCCTAGTCTCATAATCCCATTCTGCAATTTTTTATAGCCAGCCTAGGGCCCAACTCCCTCAGCTCAGCCAGCGTGTTCACCTTGCTCTTTGCTGTGATTTCCAGATCATTTATAGACACGTATAGCAAAGGTCCTGGAAGACCCCTGGAATCCTCCTTTCATTTTGAAAATTGAGCATTTAGTTCTACCGTCTGTTTATGTTTCTGACCCTATTATTTATCCAAGCTAGGACTTCCTCTCTTATGCCATGGCAGCTTCAGTCCCTTAAAATCCTATGATGAGGGACTTTGTCAAAAGTATTCTGGAAATCCAGGCAGGTTATAGCAACAGGGTCATCCTTAATGACTTGCTCATTGTCCCCTCAAGAGGATTCCATTTTACTTGAAGGCCAGGACTAACCTTTATAAAAACTATATTTTATCTTTCCAGTAAGCCAGATTTATCCAGATTTCCACTAATTCTATCTTTTATCATGGCTTCTGTTGATTTTTGATTTACCAAGTGCAGACATCAGGCTCACAGGCTTGGAAATGTTCCCTAGAAACCCCTTTAAAAATTTGTGCTGCATTCGCCACTCTCCCTTCCTCAGGAATGAGTGAAACCTTAAGAGAAAGGTTACTCACTACCATTAATAATTCAACTATTTAATCCTTTAATTCTAATACAGTCTCAGTGATTTCTTAGTGTTTATTCTATCTCTTTATTCAATTACTTCTTCCACAGTTTTTTCTGTTTCAGATGATCGCTTGCTGAGTCCTCTCAAAGGGCTTAGGGCTCGCCCCAGTCTTCCTACAGTGAGCATCAGAGCAAAACACTTATTTACCATCTCCACCACAGCCTTGCCCTGGCTGAGCTTTCCTTATATAACCCCGTCACCAGCTGACCTGCAGAGCTGGCAGTGTATCCTTCTGCTCTGCTGGGAGAAGGATTTAGACCTGCCTTGCTGTATAGTGAAGCATGTTGCCTATAGGACCTATGCCTCTCTGCTGTAAACGGTGGTTGCTTGGGGAAGGATTTCAGGAAGAGAAAGACAGTTTCAAGTTAAAACAATGGAACAATGGTCTGGAAAGCTGGATTTATGTCACTGCCATATGTAATGGGCAAGTGATTTATTCAAGTCTTCTGTTTGCACTATTTGTTCACTCCTGATTTTCTGAGTGACTGATTTGATACCTCTGGTATACAAGTGGTACAGTGCAATTTTGAATATATAAAGTAGCACACCAAAAATTCAGACCTCATCACCTCAAATCTGACATATTAGAGGGCTGGGGGTGGGGGGGGTATTTTCAACTCTCTGTCTCAATTCAGCATCTGCAAAATGGAATAATACTACTCCTCACCTCAGAGGGGTTTTGTGCATATAAATTCATTAAAGTTTGTAAAATGTTCAGGTACTATGGCAACAGGCACCGTAGAAAAACCTGGAAGGGACATAGTCATTATCTTCATAGCAGTGTTTGGATACTGTGCAGTAAATAAGGCATGGGGGACATATTGAGCAATGGGAAGAGAACTAAAATTGAATATTTGCTTTTGAGCTAAGCTCCTTCTGTCCTGTGCACAGACTGAAGCACAAATAGTTTAGAACAAAATTCAAATGTGACCATGTAATTAGACAATGTCATAATGTTCACACCCACTGGGGCTCATTTAAGGCCATACAAGGCAATTCTTAAGGTTTGGCAAAGATACCAGCAATTAAAAATAGGTTTTTACATTAGATAAAAGGTCAGGAAACTGTAATGAAAGCCAGTCTGATTCTCTTCTGCTACTCCACTGAATTGCAGTTTGAAGGGGTAATAAATATTGCATGCAATTTTCAAAAGTACTTTAGAGATTTGAGAGCCTAAACTCTATGAGTGTCATCGCAACTTAGCTGCTATTACTCCAGCTAGAGGAAACTCTGCTAGTTCCAGAAATGGAAGCATTAGGACGGTATGTCTGCATGGCATGCAGAGAGAGAACACCCTGAGAGGAAACACTTACTAAATTAGCCTTAGTCAACGTGTCTGAGCTAGTATCATGGCATACTGTGCCATCTGAACATATACAGGTAAGATATTGGGACAAATCTGATTAATATGATTGAGTTTGGCAGAATTTGGTTCTTATTCATGGCCAGCTTTTGCTAACTTTACTCAAACTGATTAGCATCCCACTCCAAAAGCTTTTCTACTGAAAGCAGTGGAGCTGCTACCAGTAAATACATTCAATGTAACGGGTTCAGAATCTTTCCGTTACAGAAAAAGTGAGAGAGAGGGGGAGCAAGCATATGGAGGAATTACAGGGAATTACATTCTTTAATTGTTCTTATTTAACTGAGCCAAGCAAATTCTTTTTCTAAGACTGAGTAACAGTGGGAACCTTAATTTCCATACAGAAAAGTAAAAATTCTTTGTTTTAAAGTCTTACAAGAAATGTCTATTCCATCAGGCCTAACTTTCACCCATAATAAACAACTTAATCTACCTTGAAATAATGAAGGCCTCAGCTGACCCCACCAGGATTTCATTCTGATGTCCGAGAAAGGCATGTATTTTAAGACTGTAGCATCCAGGAACCTTTGCCAGCCACCTGAGCAACAGACACCGTTTGTGATTTTAAGAAAACTGGCTAAAAATAATAGTTTTCTATTTGTCAGAATTACCCCTATGTTTTACTTATTTTTGTTACTGTGTTGTAATGTATTTAATTTTAAGACTTTAAAAACCCACAGCTAATACAAAACAACTGATCATCATAATTACCATTGTTACAGTGATGGCATCCACACATTTTTTTTCTATAGGGCTGCATTTGTTCTACTAGTATGCACATATAGTTGTTTTTTATGGCGGAATCCGATTTGGGCATTCATTATTGACACACACAATCAGATTTTAAGTGCAGTTAAGTACACCATCTGGCTTTTCTTTCCATCTATGCCTGTGTAGCCATACACAGTTATCTGCTATTCCAGGAGTGTCTGGTGTCTATTATAGCTGCACCAGTTGCACTACAATCAGCTGAGTAGGCATTTCCCTTATGAACCCTGATTTTCACTGTTTAACAACTAATTTGAAATTGCATCAAGCTCAAACATGGCATGCACATTTGCAGACCAGATGTGTTTTTGTTTATCCTTTTATTTTTAAATGCCAAAAATGGCAGGGTTTAAAAAGTCCATCCAAATAATATAACATTTATGATCAGCAAAGCAGATCTGCTCTCAGTTTGGGGATATGTTCACAGGATGTTTGGAAGTGGGTCTTACTTAGCCTTTTGGTCATCATTTGTATCTTTTTCCCCCTAACTAACCACTACTAGCTCACAGCATGTACTGCAAGCTACATTTAATGATGGGGCTTAAGCACATCTATGACAAACCACTGGCATTTGGCATAGAGGGAAATTGTGCTGATTTACCCTGCAGCTAGAGAGGCTGGATTCTATTAATCCCAGTGTAGAAGTAAAAATAGTCTTTATATTTCTCTCTAAATCTGAGGCACCTAAGGAGTGAGATAGAGGAGCCCTCCAGAGAGAAATTCTGAGAAAGAGTTCAAATTCATAAGAGGACATAAAAAAGAAAGAAGGAGAAGAGGATGGAATGAATTGAAAACATTTTCATTTAAGTTTTTCATTTAAATGCATTTGGTCAGTTTTTCTGACAATCTGACCTTTATGTTGGGAAGATCCAGTCCAGCAACATCTTATCTCTAAGTTAGGGGCTTTAAACCCACCAAAGTTCTATTGAAGGACCCAGAATTATCAGACATATCCCTACTTCATCTGCAAATTCTCCAGGCATTTATTTTCCCAGATATGCTTGTAAGTGCCTGTCCTGGGGCAATGAATGCTTATCTCACACCAAATGCTTGAGGTAATCCAAAGCACCAGCTACACCCCACCTCTTCTTAGAAAATCCTATTTGCAAAACAGTCTGCTGGTTAGAGCACTCGGCCAGGCTCCTGTGCCAAGGGCCTGCAGGGGACACAGTCCACACTGCCTCCACTAAGTGCCCTACGGCTCTTTCAGCTGAACCCTGAAGTTCTCAGAGTTTCAAGAGGCTTCTTTGCACATTGCCCACTAATTAGAGAGATGTGTGTTTGAACCATTTTGTACTGCAGAAGGCATTGAGCTTGGGTGTCTCACTTCCTCAGCGAGTGCTCTGATCTCTATTAGGAATTGAGGAAACCACCTCTCCCTGCATGAACGTTAAAAGAGAAGAGAGAGCTGGGATCAATTCTTTGAAGCAAGCGTTACCGAAGACTGCTGTCAGGAGAGGGTTCCAGGTTTATGATCCCTAGTGGAAGAAGGCACTTGCCCATCACTTGGGGTGAAGCAGTGGGAGCCAGAGGAGGGAAGAGGTCACACTCCCAGCAGTACCTCCTACCCACTGCAGCTCGACTTGTTTGGGAACAAGGAAGTGAGATCCTTACAAGGGGGTTAGGTCCTACTCAGAGGTCAGACACTTAGAAATGAGACTGCTGGCATCTATAGATATTTATACTATTGAAAATAAACTGATAAAATTCTGCTAATTCAAGCAACAGAGTAGCGTTTTCTGTAACAAAGAGTTCTGTGTTGCCACACTGCGCATTAGCTGTTTGGTGTTTTAATGCAGTAGAACCAAATATAACATGGCTCCAATATTACACCAGTGCTAATTTTTGCCTGTTGAAAAAGCTAACATTAAATATAACATATACACCTGCCTTGCTGTGTTTCTCCACTCTTTCAAGGCTCCTTGCCCCCCAGGAGCTATTCTAAGCAACCTTCCTTTGCTGTTTTTTCAGTTTCCTGCTATTTTCACCTTTGCCCTATGCCATTCCCTGGCTCCAGTGTGTCCTGATCCATCTCAGCCAAGGTCTGCAGGGCCAGGTGTTGACCAAGTTCCCATGAAGCAGGTCCAATACTGGGTGATTTGTTGTATGATTTGTGGGTGACCAGTGTTTACACTGGTAAGCAATGCTATAGGTCTCAGATCTGAGGCAGTACATTAATGTAAGGTGAAAAATGTTCTAAGAACAACTTTCCTGAAAATTTATCTTCAGCAGGGTAAAACATAAGCATGTGATTAATCTTAAACACATAAGTAGTCCTAATGAAGTCAGTAGGGCTACTCATTGACATGAAATTAATACATAAACAAGTCTTCATAGGATGAGAGTGTGTATATGAAGAAAATTATTCCCTCATCTCATTCCACAGGCATCCAGGACCCGTACTTGCTCCTGTGAAGGCTTCTTCTCACATCAGCTGTTCAGCCAACCACTTACTCACCAGCTGGTGTGCTTAGATCACTCTATAAACTCTTGTGCTCTCCCTCCACACATGCCTGAGGTGCCAAGAGGGTCCTTTTTCATTTCCACATTGGTCAGATACTTCTACTGTAAAACATGTTCTGAGATATTATTAATAGTCCTTGACATTGACCTGAAAACAGATGATGAAAAAGCAGCAACCTAATTTACACATGTTAACTGATATCAGAAGTAAGAAAGGGGCAGGTGAGCTTAGATTCCAGCGAGCCACTCTCTGTCTTCTGTACTTTATGCATCTGGATTCTTTCAATTTTAATAATGGATTAATCTTTTTCAATATACTCAGTATTGGTTCCTCAAGGACACAGCCGTTATGTGAAGTTTAAACAAGTATAAATCCTTTATTTTTCTTTTAGTGTCATTTTACCTTGTTTATTGAAAAAGAATATGTCACATTACGTTTTATAGAACGTATGCAATATATATTTATTGTAGAAGATATAATGTGTATTAAAATATATGGTATGTATTGATATGGTGGCTAGAGCTAGTGCAATTTAGATGTGAGGCCTGCATGTCTGAATGGGAGCTACCAATAGCCTCCTTGGTAAACCCACCTCCAGAGTATATGTCTGACTCCTGTAGTCAACAAATGTTATTGTTATTGTGACAATGACTCTATTCCTCATTTATTTAGCAATTATATGGGGGTCCAGAGCTGTAGAGGTTAGGAGATCTACAGCACATAGTTTAGGTGTGAGGATCTATTTTGCACTGAAAAGATGTGGAAGTGTGATGAATTGGAGCAGATACTACAGTGGGCTTTTGAAAATGTGAATTAAGATCCTGGCACAGATGTCCTCAATGACGTAACAAATCAGTGAGTCTCCTCTCTGCTTCCCTGGCCTAAGGAAAGTGTGAAACTTGTCCTTGGGTGTTCCACCAAAGAAAGGGAAGATCTCTTCTAGCTCCCGCTTCCTTCAGCCTTCTCCCTATTGAGCCCCATTTTCTTCTTTGTGCACATCCTCAGAGGCTAGAACTTATTTCAGAGGCAGAGGGGCTGTAGGTCATTAAGGGGTAGCAAGCATCCCAGCATGATTTCACTCCTAAAGTGCTTTCTGGTACCTGCAAAGTTAACCTTAGTGCTCCTTTAGGTGAGGAAATGCCAGGAGTTTCTCCTGCAGAAAAAGCAGAAAAGAAGGGTGAGAGAGAAATGTGGGCATCCAGAAAGCAGCACTTCTCATGGAGTCCATGAGACTGTTGACCTTTCGCTCGCATGAGACTTCACTGCTGTATAATATAATGGGGGGGCTTAGGGAAAGCCTGGGAGATATATAGGAACAAAGTTTCCTCCTCATGGTGTTATTCAGTACTGAGTATATAAAACAGAGGAGTTAGGGAGAACAAAGACTGTAGGAATCAGGGAAAATTAAGGAAGTAACAGCAAACTAAAATAGCTGAGACACATAAGAACTGCAAAAGGCCTAGTATCATAAAAGGTGGATGGAGAAACTGCTTATGTTGTTGCCTAGCTTAAATCTTCCCCCCACACCATGGTCGTTGATACAAATCCCATCCTTGGAGCCTAACTAGCTGCATTGTGTAGTGTACAAGGAACATTGATGCCTATTACCATGAGTTCTGTTTCTTCAGCCCATGCCTGACTTCTGGCTGTTGCACAACTAAGCCCTGCATTGATTGTTCCTAATACAGAGAAAAAACTCTCGTACAAACCACACAAGCATTGAAAAATTATCAGCATTGTTAGAAATGGTAGGACATTTCCTGCAATGAAAAATAAAATCCATGTTTATATCCAGATCGCATAAGTGAGTAGTTTCTGCCATTTTTGACTGACTTTGCAGACAGAATTTAATTCTGAGCACTCTATATATATATATGAAGATTTTAATTGGCAAATTAATAAATTCTGAAGTTGTTCTATAGTCTACTTAGAAACAATGTTTAACATTTATTTTGTAAAAGCAGTATAAGAATTGAACAATAGTGTGAGATGTATGTGTGAAAAGGGTACATGTGGGCTTTTAGTTACAATCTGGTAAGTGAGCCAAGATACATCCCAATTCCTTCTCCAACTATCAACCATTCCTTTAGCTAATTTTCAAGAGTCTTTGCACTGTACAAAGTTGTATGATAAAACATACAATGTTTTGTTGCTGGGCTGCAGCCACATCTTTTTCTTGAAAATTGCATTACTTATTCATGTCTGTCTTTTTACAATAAATAAGAAAAAAAAAAAAGTATATGGCTATAACAATATACTCTAGAGAATGGAATTATTTGTTCCTGCTATGGAAACACTGTTTTCTTTTGAATTAGTTTGAGTAAAAAGGCAGCAACATGACTACTTAGCATAGTAAAAAATCTCCTATCCATGTTTCTTTTCTTTTGAAAGCCCTTTATTTTTCAATTCTATGAACATTTTAAAACTATTTTAGACACATAGGTTAATGATTTAGGCAAACAAAATATTACTACAATGTAATCACCTACAAATCTCTCTTTATCAGCTTCTGTAATGCCCCACTTTCTGACCATTTCTTCATAGGATTAGACTGCAAAATGGATACTGTTCAAATATACAAAGAGCTTAAATGATCTCAAGGAAAATACAGTTCTTGCTGTAAAAAAGGCTCAATGCTCATATACTCCCTAAATTAATATGAATCATTCGGACCCATTCAGTTGTACCACCTCTACCTCATAATTACTGGAGCCATACAACAGACTAGAACTGAAGAGGAATCAAGCTGACAATGAAAAAAACCAACTTTTGGAGAGGTAACAATCAGAGCCAAATGAGCTGTTAATGCTTCATGCTACTCTATGTAAAAAGTTTCCTAAAACACTCTTTGTTCTGAGGAGTGCTAGCAATTGCTGGAGGTTACTGGAGGTTGTATCGCTGTCTCCAGATTTCATCACTGTTCCCCTGAAAAGAGTATTAAATGTGAAAGTCCATAAACGAACTAAAAAAAATGAACCCAAATTCCAGTGTCTTTAAAATAAATAGGAAATCTTTCAGTTACTCATTATGGTTACAAACGTGTATCTAAAATAAATAGGCCCAAGATCTGGTTGTCCCAGGTTATACACAAGCCTCCAAACCTGATTTACCTGAACTTAGACCTCATATCTAATTACCCCTAAAAAAGTTGCTTTAATTTTCAATTTAATTTCATTCAGGTGAGAACATGTATATTTTCTGTGAATACAAACTTGGATTTCATCATGTTGGTTTCACACATGTGCACAGGTTTTCAGCTGAGCTCATATGGACGTGGTAGCAGATAAGCGTAGCACTGAGATCGACAAGAGAAAATCCATATCAAGTATTACAGGATAGCCAAAGGAAGCAGCTGTCAGATTTGTTAATATAACACTTTGTGTTAGAAATGTGATTCAAAGGGTGCTGTGCATCCAGTCCAGCCATTCCAGGAGCAGAACCACATACTCTGCCCTCTGTGCCCAACTAGAAAAAGATTATTTATCAAATGAATTGCTCTTCCACACGAGACATGAGGACTGAGACAGATGCAATGAAATATTCACAGAAATGTAGACAACTCATGAAAAGTCTTTTTTCTTTCCAAGTCCTTCAGTCCCATTTTGAAAAGGAGCAAGAAATGTAAACCATGCTATTGTGTAACTCCTGTGCAAATTAGCTCTATGGGAATCCAAAATAGAACAGATTTATGCTAACAACGGGCTGAGGGAGATTACTTGCAAACAACAAAGGCAGCCTGGCCAGCAGTTTAGGCCTTCTCTTGTTAAGAAAATTTTCCCATCTGTAACTAAATCAATTAGTTATACCAGTGCAAACCCCTGATAGAGACATGCTGTACCAGCATGAACTGGGGCTTAAAGCCATTTAGGTTAATTCAATAAATCCTTGTCAGCATTGCTTTGAAGCAAAGGATACCATAGAAGCAAAAGTTTATTTGGGGTAAAGAGACTGACTGACACGTAGGTAGGTATCAAGCTGTCATTCTTCCGGCTACAAGCATATGCAGTTGAGAGAATATATGTGGCAGGTCTGATTTGGATCTCATCTCAAGCCTATGTAATGAAGAATGACACACTTTCCCTTGCAGCCCTTTCTATTCAATAACTGGTCTTAAACTAATTTTCAAACGCTTTAATCTTGAGATGTAACAAGAAAATTATACATGCTGACCCTCAACACACCACACCTCCTGGAATAACACTAGACTGTCAGCTTCCTCTCCATCTCTCTCTTCCCAGCCCTTCCCTTTTCCATGTGACAGCACGGCCAAGTCTACCACTTTCTTCCTCGTTAGCAGGAGCACGGGTGTCCAAGGGAAGGCATGATGCAATCCCCAGAATTGCTACATGAGGGGGGTTCTTCCGCGCTAATAGCTTGCTTATTCAGAGATGTGCTCCAGGGAGGTTGTCAGTGGTGTTACAAGAAGACAGAGCGGCTACAAGAGAGGCGTGCTGCTGTCTCCCCCTCGTTAGCACTGACACTAGTCACTAGCTGGGGCTGGGAGGTAGGCAGCAGGGTGCCAGAATCGGTGCAAGAGGTCTCATTTTCTCCTTCTAAGTTCTTTTGTGCTGCCTTGCTGTTTGTAGAAGAGAGTTTGTTTAAATTGACTGCTTTTCCAGGTTTTCTAAATACCTGATGTTCTGGGGGGAAAAAAATTAACAGAATAGAGAAAATTATTGTGTCATTATTTACCGATGTCACCTATAATCAGCCATATATTAAATATTTCAGCTGGTTCTCACAGAATCAGTTCTTGTTCCCTGGGCACATGTCGCATAAAACAATGTCTGCACAAAAAATATGTGTATTTGAAAGCAAAAACCAGTTCTGAACTTTTAAATTTTAAAGCACAAAAGCGCCTGTCAGGTACATGTTACAGATCAGTCCTCTGCATATTGCCTACATTAAAAGCTTTCTGCTGCCCAGGAATATAGGACTGGAAGCCTCCTGAGACACAGTTCATGCCCTGACTATCAAGGGCTCCATATCATATAATTTTTCATAACAAATCAATCTCAAGTCCAATAATAATAGATTTTTTTTCCACCAGGCAGATGGTTCTGGACCAGAGCTCTCCCATTTACTGACCTGGTGGTTAGGAACCCCATTCTGATTCACAAGGCAAAATATACCCGTGCTAAATAAATTCTATTTTGGATCTATTTGTTGTCACAGTAACATTTTCCAACAGTTTAAATAGTTTTTCTCTCCCTTTAATCTATCCTCTCTCCTCTGTGCCCATACATTTATGGCAATTGAGGCTTTCTGGGACTCTGTTTTGCTAAGCAAAACTAGCCAGGAAGTTTTTGGGTCTTCTAGTAAGACAAGAGCTCTGTGCCTCAAAATACACCTCATAATCTTTCCGGGCGCCTCTTCCACTTTGCATTAATCTTTCTTGCACATGTTTAACCAGGGCTGCACACAGCACTCTCCATGGCATGGCCTCCCTTATATGCACTGGACATTTTGCAATTACTTCACCTGAAATAGCTTCCAACTTCTTTTCTTCCCATCATCTACTTTACAGAGCGATCCTGTTGCATTGGCACCAGCAAGAAGGCGGTAGTCTGTGGTGCAGGGGCAGGAATGCATGCCTTGGGAGATGTGGGAAGAAAGGCACAGAAAGTGGCTTTAGTGCCAAACAAAACACAGAAGGAATTTCATTTTCCTACTCACCTATAACCAGAGAGTAGCCTCAAGTCTTTTCCTTCTCTTCAGCTGTTTCCAAAATATAGGCTACCAGTTCTTGGCAAAAATTTTTGTTGGGCCGTGACTGCATGACCTTGAACTTTGTACTATTAAATTTCATCCGTTTCTTTTTACTTCTGTCCTCAGTGATCCAGCTGTTCCTGTGTGATATTTTGATCCTCCTCTGCAAAGGCAATGCCACCCAGCTTTGTGTCACTGGCATAGTTTATCAGTTCACTCCCACTTTTGATCCTCAGGTTAGAAGTAAAAATTCTAAACAAATACAGAGCCCTTTTTCAGCCACTGTAACACTCCAGCAGGAGCCTCACTCCTGCCTGCCACTACCTCTTCAACACTCACCAGAGTCATGTTCACTTTAGTCAACTTTATACCCACCTTACGCAACTCACCTCCCTCCCCTAGTTTGACTGATTATTATTCGGTGAGAATGCAGGAAAAAAATGAATTGGATAGCTACCAGCTGTTAGATTGATCTTAATAATATACCATTTTTTTAACAACTTTTAAAGTAAAAAATAATTAAAGATGAGGAAATAAATAGAAAGATTTATATCTTTGTAAAGAGATTAAATGCAGCTTCAGCCTGGGGAGACTGTGCCAGATTCATTTGACACTACTCTTCAGCGAAGAAATTTTTTTTTTCCCAGAAGAAAACCAAATAATGAATGTCATCTGCCTGGACTTCAGTAAAGGACTTCATACTGTGTCACACAGCTAGTAAAGACTTGTTAGCATTTGCAGTTTAGGCAGGGAAAGGGGGGAGGGAGTTAGCATAACTTCATACCAGTTAAAAATAACTGTTGAGACCGAGAGTGACTGCTTGGTTGAGTGATGCCATTTACCACAGCTTTAAATTACTGTGGAATTGTTTAAGCATTAGTTAACTGGCTGCCATGAATCCCATGATGGATCTCTTAAGTCAGAGTTAAGTAATGGTTTACCATAGCCTGGTTAATGGTTATACAAGCTGTTCATGTCTGATTAGGTTTTTTCTTTTCATTACTGTAATTGTGTGATAATTAACCTATTTCCTTCTTTTTTATTTTTTTTTAATGTATGTATTTTGTGATTTTAGGATTAACTATTTTTTTCCTGGGAAAAACTCTTTTATTACAGAGCATTCCACTATGTCAATAAATCAGCTGCTTCTGCAGAGTTTATATTCTCAATTTTCAACCCAAAATAATGGGTATTTAAACTTTTCCACTGGTAGGGAGTACAACAGCAGAACAGAGATGTAGTTTGATTGATTGGAATTGCCAAGTGGCAATGAACATTTAATACAATATAGCATTGAATTTTAACTTAAAAGAGAGGACAATAACTCCTTGAAAGAAAATCTTATTTACGGAGACATTAGGCGTTAAAAAAGATTGTGTGACACAACTGGAAATACCGAAATACACAAAATAAAAAAAACACTTCAGTTTAAAAGGTAGGGAATAAAATATGCTACTGATTCCATTTGGTATTTTGGTAACATTTTGCACTGTCAAGCACATAACAAACATCCAGGACCTTCAGTCACACTAAGTGTACTTCACACTGCACTTTTAATCAGTCTTCTTAGGAAGGGACAGAACATGATACCCTCACAGAGCAATATGAGCTCAGAGACAGAACAGTGGGCTCTGGGTGGAATAAACCAACAGAAATCACAAACTACTGCAGAGCAGATTTTTACTGCATGAACCCATGCATAAACTCCGAGTGTGTCCTCTGCAAATAAAAGGGAAGAAAAGGCTGTATCCATATTGCTGAACATATGCCTTCATGAGCCAACACTGAAATGTATTTCAGCACTAATGTCTAAAAATGTGTTCCCGTGACATAACCAAAGAAATAGAGTCAGAAATGGGAAAGCTTTCATGATTTAAAGTTGTTTCCTAATTTTATTCAAAATGTAATTCTGGGAAATCGTCATCCAGAAAGTTAGTTACATTTCTAGACATCCACAGCCAAGAAAATGAAGTCATATAACAACAGGTGCAGAAAAGGGTCACTGTCATCAGGGGAATGGCATAAGACTGGGAGGGGTCATCCTCACCAGCCTACCAAAGCGAGGACTTTGTTTGTGGTAAAGCAACACCATATAGTAAAAAAATCACATGGATTTATTAACTAAAAATTTAAATGAAACTTCAAACATACGCATTCACAAATGGCTGCACCAATCCATCAAGAAAAGAGTTAAAGATTTTAAGCAATCTCTTATTCCATGAAGAGCAGTTTCACCTGCTGTAAGTAGGAGTCAAATTTACTACCACGGGAAAGCATAAAGAGCAAGCCTGTGAACAGAGGCCAATATTCATATTCATTTGGGGATTTTTAGTGCAAAATTCAGATAAAAAATATGAATAAATGCAAATTCCACCTGGTGTGCATTTATCCAGGGGTGAAATTTGATGCGTAAGCCCCCTCCTCTTCTGCCCACTGAAAAAAAAAATGGTGAAGATTTAGTCTGGCAGGTCTAATGTGCTCCTCCAGCTCAAGGGTTTGAGCAGCCATTTGAGTTTTTTTCATAACAAGCTGCCTACAAGTGATCATAGCATGTGATGCTAAGCTGTGCAGGTCCAGGAGCGGCACCAGCTGTATCATCCAGGTTGCATGGCTTGGTGATAATCCGACTGCCCCAGCGCTCCACTGAGAGGCAGTTCCACAAGCCACTTTCACAAGCAGGCTATGAACTTGAACAATGATGTTGAGCAAGAAAATATTTCAAATACTTGTTACAGAAAGATCACTGAACCTCAGTTCTGGCCCAGTATGTAGGGGAAATGGCAGTAGTTATACTTTTGCTATACTGCAGGTTTCACAGGGTGCAGCTCATTGAAATAGGGTGAGACAATCTCACAATTCACTACCAGCAGATAGGAGAGATCCTCCCTAAACACCCTCTCCCCTCCTCCTGTCTCAATGCTCCTGGCTGTGTGCGCCCACCCTTTACCATCAGAGCTTGTCTGAACAGACTCAGCTCACTGGCTCAAGAAAAAAACGAAGTCAGCAGAAATGTGGTTATCTGCCTGTTTAGTCAGTGGATAAATCAGCCCACAGGAAAGGCCAAAACCCATCTGAATTAGTGCAAGGAAGAGGGCAGGGTGAATGCAGATGGGTACAAGAGAGGGAAAAGGAGGCAGAAGAGAGGACAGGTGGGAGCTTTTGTAGCACCAAGCTGTTAGGCTCACACTCATAGCCACCACTGTAAGCTAAAAACCACACTAATGATTTACCTCAGACTATTAACTTCAGCATTGAAAAACGCCTGGCTTTCTGAAAATCTACCACGGTATTATGTGGAATTCAAACAATCTTTTGGTGATCGGTTGAACTTTCAGGATTATTTTAAGAGAGCCTGTGAGGTCTGCAAATGTCAAGAGCTCTGAACTTCAAAACTCGGCAGATCTGAAAGCTGGACAGCTGCAGTACAGTTCATTGCTGTATACTACCAAGGGAGAAACAAATTCTATTTTTAGTTCACCTTGTGCAAGAAGGGAAGTCATTACAAAGATGAAAGAATCGGTCTTTACTAAAAATAGTATGCAAATAAGGCCATACTTTCTACAAGCTCATCTTTTCCTTTTACACTCATAGCCATGGTCAGTAGCAGACACTTTTCCTGAAAATTGACATGGCATAGACATGACTGTCATTTATATTCTCTGCACTCACGAGGAGGAAAAATAAAAAAAAGAACAAAACCCAAACCCCAAAATGGTGTACAATGTAAAATACAGATTGCATACAAAATTATTTAAATGGAAGACAAAACACATCGGCAGCAACAGGTAGTGTCTTACTTTGTAGACCAAGGTCAAAATAAACATTCTGAAGAGAAAAAATTCCTTCAGCCATGATGAGGAGTTCCCTGGTGTCCAGTGTTTTGTATCAAAATACTCAAGTTAAATGTCTACATGGGCTCTTATATTCTCTCTTGTCCCCTTCTACCTGAGGAGGAGTAGCCAGCAACATGGAGTTTTGCAACCTCAGCACATTTTTAGCTTTTGATTGTCCATCTTTTAAAAGTGGTTGAGAAAATAAAGCATATTTTTAGAGGAAATTAGTGTCAGGATGGAGAATAACTGTATTTAGCTTCATCTTGATTATACAAATTATAATGGTCTTGTTACAAACATCTACTAATAAAACAGGGTTTGGCATAGAAATATTGACACACGCTTGTCTATAGTTCTGCTAGCAGCACCATTATAATAAGAGACTAAGATACAATGCAAAAACGAAAAAGAACATTCAGCATAGAGAAATTCTGTTGTGTTGGTTGGCTGCTGAATAGCTGCTTCAGAGATTGACAGAACAAGATGGGGCTTTTAAATGGGACAAAGACTTAATTCAATAGAGAAGCAATACAATACAAAAAATGGAATTCTATTCATTTACATGCAAGCTATTAAGTGGGTGAAAAATGATTCTTTTTTCCTTTTATTTACAGCTTTACAGAGAAATTTTGATTTTGCAGTGTTTATGCAAATTGCTACCATAATCTACTTTTTCTCTGAGATTCAGAATTTTGCCCACTTCATTTAGAGAGCAAACAAACCAACTGAAATGGTGATCTATTTTGTGCCCTATCTTTATCTATCCCCCTCCATTATTCTTTCTAAACTCTGTTGAGTCAAGAAATGAGTCATGGCTGTGTCATATGGCTCAGCTACTTCTGAGGACCTCTCATTCCCAGAAACAAACACAAACTGTCCTTGACATTCGTGAGCCAAAGAGAATAGCGAAATATGGAGAAACCCTTCATCACACCCATGTTTCACTGAGAACACTTCCTGAGAAATCAGTATATACCTACACTGAAGAACTTCAGTTTTCTCCAGAGTTGTCTATTCCTCATGGGACTTTCTTTTAAATTTGTGCTCAGGTATCTTGAACCATCTCTTCCCATAGTTTGACCATTATTACTCTCTGTATTCTGACTTTAGTTATTTATAGCAGTTTCTATGTACTAATGAAATGATTGAATTTTGCCTCTGATGTCAACAGCGAAGGAGTCAGGCCTTCAGTGAAGCAAACCACTCTAAATTCACTTCCTTGAATTCTCAGCAGTGCTGATTCATATAATGCTGAGCTAGATTAGAAGAAGGGATTGAAATAAGTAGGGGGAAGAAATATAGAGGAAATTATGTATTTCTAGGACTAAGAAGCAGGCAATTTTCATTTTCAATGAGAGCGTCATGAAAGAAATGGATGTTGTCACTGGAATGAATGTAGCACATAGTCCCTCGCAAGGTTTCAGGTCTTTGTGAGACAGATCTGCATGATCAAATAGAGGACTTCAGTGATTTTCCAGGTATAAACTTATGCCCTTCACACTTACATTTAAGCTTACATCATTATCAAAAGAGATAAAGCAGCAGCAAAGGAAACAGGATTAACCATGAAAGTGATTAGATTTCAAATTACTGAGGTAAATAAACTTCCCGCACAGTGACCCGGAATATCTAACTTTTCTTTAAAAACTGTTAACACAGAAAACTTATCAGTCATTTTGATACTTTATTCCATCAGACCCAGAGTCAATACAAAGTACGAGTCTGATGCCTACAGCTCTGAATCATGTATATATATAAATAGAGGTAGAATTATATATATATTTAAACATATACTCTGCGCAGATATTACTACGTCATTGCATTCAGTCTGGAAGAGAAGACTAGCAGCCCAGTCCAGGGGAAAAAGGAGGAATAGCAGGTTGCCCCCAAGCCTGACGAAGCAGCAGTCACTGACCAGCATGACCATGAATGCAGCTGTGCATTTCTCACCAGCAGTCTTACCCCACCCCCAGTCCCTCATTGTGTGACATGATGCACGAGGACCCACACCCAAATACACGACTACCCACACACACGTACATATGTCATATAGCCTGATACATCCGAGTTCATGTTTCGCATTATTAAAGGGGCAGTCTCATGTCCTGGGATTCATGTTCAGAGGTATAAGAAGAGATAGTGAGGGAGTCCAGCATTTTCCAACATGTCCAGCTAGCACATGCAGGTGCTCTCCAGTTTCTGATTTCAGATGAGTCAGTCTTTTTCTGTATGAGCATTCCCTGAGCTTAGGAGCATAACATTCATTCTCTCACAGCCACTCCTATATTAGTAAAATGTTACTACATTTCCATTTTTATTTCTATCCCCTGTGGACTTTCACGTCCCTACAAGCATATGAAAACATTAAGAATACTAAATCTTAGTTCTTATATATCGTTTTCCATGTTTAAGCGTAGAAACTAATGATGCTCTAAGTCCCTACAACAGCGCTTTTTAGAGAGTAGTAAGGCAAGAACACCTTATTGGAGAACCAAGAAGGTGTGAAATGACATTTAGTTAAGAGACTGTATTGTAGATTAAAGAGACATAAAATGCTGGTTTTCAGGTAAGAACAGAACCTGAATGAAAATCCCAAGTTTTGAAGGGGAAAACCAGCACTAATTTGATATAGATGAGTGTAACTATAAAATCAATCTACTAGGTACTTTTAGCAACAGTGCAGTTAGGCCAGTAGTTGGAAAACGGCAGAAGTCACAAAAGACCTAACATTTTTATTGTGAACTTGGTTAAGAAATGTGCTCGAATGTTTTTTTACGAAGCTCATCCAGTCAGTTCATTGCATTCCACTAAGTTGCCGTGATGTACCTACAAGGTGGGTCTCTGGACTTGTTAGCTCTCCCTTGTCCCTGGGTTGCCTCTAGCCATTATTTCTGGGTCTAACTCATTCAGTACTCTTATTAAATACAACATTATGTGCTTCTTGCTTTATCTGTAAATAGGAGAAAGTCTCGTCAAAAAGCCAGCTCCTAAAAAGCTTAAAAACATCCTTTCCCACACCTTCATTCTTGAGGACAATTTCACTGTTAGTGTAACATTTTCAAGCTACTTGAAGCAAATAGGCAGGATTTACTACATTATATTTGTTTATTTCACACAGACAAGGAGATGCACAGTTTTATGTAAAACAGGCAACACCTCCATCTCCACCCTCTGCCTCAGAGTCCCAAAGATCTTACTGACATTTTGAGTTCCAGGTCACTCCTGCTGGACTGCATTACCCAGCTCAGGGTGAGTCCTTGAAACGCTGTGCTGTGCTTTATTTCACTTCCTCCCGTGGTCCTGTTGGCTTGGTCGTCCTTAACTTCAGTGCAAAATCTGTTCCTGTGTGACTCCCTGCTTGTCAAGCCTTTCTTTACTTAGCCTGCCTTTATACATTCATTGGTCTGTTTGTTTGTTGCAAGGGTTTTCTGGTCCTTAAAACTCTAGGTTTTCATCCACAGACAACTAGAGAAAACTTGTCCTGTGATGAAGTCGTTGCACGATTTTGGCTGGAGAAGAGCTGACTGCATTTAATAACAGTTTTAATGTTCTTATTCAGACCCAATATTCTGGCTTCTTGAGCCCAAGGAGCAGGTAGACAGAGTACCTTAAACAATAGCATAAATACATAGCAAGACCACAGACCTGAGCAGAATTCATGAATGGTGCATAGACAAATTCCCCAATGAAAGTAATATTATTAATCAGCATGGTCATTCAGAAACTTGAACTGTTCTGCAGTCCTAGGCATTCAATTGTTTTCTCTCACTGGATTTTTGTTCATTGACAACAATGATGATTAATGACAGCCTGGCCAATAGTTTATTTACACTCCAGAAGACAAAGTGCTACAACATTTAGCAAAAGAGAACAAAACAAAAACACAGACATATGGGTTGTTAAAATGGTATTTTATTCAACAATTCTGAAACTTTAACAAGAAGTATATCCTCTGATTGTAATGGATAGTCAGATGGTTGAAACAATTAATCTGGGTTTCCTGTATAGAAATGAAAGAGCTCGGTGCAGCACAAATCATTAGGATTTAAAATAAGTGGAACCTTCTCTGTTCCAGAATTCAAAGGATGAAGGTGTTTTTCAAGCTGCTAAAATAGCATGGGTTGTTAATACCTCTAAAGACAGTCATCAGCCTTCCCGCTACCTTCTAAGCCAAAACACGCATCTCCCGTTTAGTTTTAGACGAAGTTTCATGAGTTTCTACTTTTCTGGGAGCTTAAGATAACTCTTCTGGAACTTGATTTAATTTTGACATCCTATTCATCTTCCTGCTTATTTCCCATCACTGATCCTGATCTTATTAAAAAAAAAACAACCCCTGAGAATGTCAGCAACTGCAGGGTTTGGGGTGTTTTTGACAAGTTGTTCTGGTATGTGTTTAATGCCTTAAAATTGTCATTGATTGAAACTAGCAGTTCTGAATGAGCAATTGAAAACTAATTTCCCTCTATTTTTTATTTCTGTTTCTCCCCAGCCACATGTTTAGCAATCCTGGGCTGATTTCAAGACAGACAGACCAATGGCCATTAGGAACACATCTTTCTTTATCCTGGTGCCTGATTTAGCCTCTTTCATGTTATAAAATCAGTGGAGGTTTGTTCTATGGCCCAGTGGGCCAACTGGGGCTCCTGGAAAGACTGAGCATTGCTCCTGTTCTATGGAATAAGGGCATCACACACAACCATAGAGCTGATTGACCCCCTGTGTATGTGTGTCCTGTGTTCCATGTCTAATATAAAGTCTCATGAGGAGTGTCACAAGAGGGTGAGCTAGATGAAAATATCTAGACAGAGCTATTTCCCTAGGTAAAGTCTTTCACATTCTAGTGATCTGCAGCTTAGACTTGTCATGAGTATCCTTGTGTTGATAATTCTGGATTTTTCTTTCCATGAGTGTGTCAGGCTGATTTCTGAACACATGTAAAATTTAGCATCTACCACCCTGACCTCCTGTGACAATGAAGTCCACAGTTTAACTGTTCACAGCATACTGAAAATCCTTTTTGTGTTTGAGACGTCTTAGTTCGATCTGATGTTCTTTACTTGTGGTATTATAATACTCAGTGAATAATAATTTTATATCTGCCTTCTCTTTCCATTTATGTTTTCTTCATGTCCATCATATCTGCCTCTCAGTTATCTTTTCCAGGCTGAAGAGTTCTCGTCCATTTTAGTAATGTTTCATACAGAATCTGGTTCTCTCATCATCCTTCCTCTTTCCATCCTTTTCAATGCTATGATATACTTTTCAAGACTGAAGAGAGAGAACTGTATGTAATATTGAAGTTGTGGTCATAGTAGTTCAAACAATGACAGCTGCTGCTATCTTCTTCTTAGTGCTTCCTGCCATTCATCTTATTTGTTTGACCAGTACAGAGCACTGAGATAACATTATGAATATAATGTCTAGATCATTTTTTCCAAACATGTCAAACTGCATTTATAAACTTCAACTGTATCTGCCATTTTATTGCTCAGTAGCTTGGCTTTGTAGAATCCCTTGGCAACAGCCTGCTGTTGTTTTGGTCTTCCTTAAACTGAATAACTTAGCATCCTCAGCCAGTTCAAGACAATTTCTAGACCTTTTATGCATATGCTGTGAATCATAGGCCCCACCAATTTTCCCATTTTGCCACAGATTCACTTGTGAACTCCCCTTGTTTCTTATTCCTCTTTGTTTCTCAGTCTATGGAAGGACACATGAAAGGCCTAGGTGTGTAAGGATGAGGTTAGGAAAGTCAAAGCTCACCTGGAGTTAATGTTTACAAGGGACATCAAGGGCAACAAGAAGAGTTCCTACTGTTGCATTCATAGCTAAAATAGTAGAAATCTAAATAAAAAAAAGTAAAGTTTCCATTTTTGAAATATTCGCTTTTAATTTTCACTTTCTGTTGGATTTTCTTGTTTATGAAAGGTTTTTTAATATAGGTACATCACAGGGACTGTTATGCTGGCTTATTGATAGCAAAATTTTGACCCAGACCTTCTGGTAGTAAAGAGCTGCTTTTCTCCTCTGGGACTCCTGGCTGTCTGTCCATTAAACAATCATTCATTACATCAAAAAACTTAACCTTGGCATCATATTGTGTCTGTGACATCTTAATTTACATCCTAATTTACAACTGAGGTATCCTATCATAATAGCCTCTTTGATCATGCTGTTTGTCACAATGAGTTATTATAACCAACCTGAATGGGTGGCTGATGTCAACAGGTAGTACTATCATTTCTCCGTGTAGGTACAGAATTACCATCTGTACAGAATCCATACGATCTATTGATATGCTTACATTATTCATAAAGATTAACTCTTCAAATGCTGTCACATGTTGCACCACTACTTCCCCTCAAATAAATGTTTTATGTCTCCTGCAGACTTTGCCCTCTGGTATTACATAGTCTAGCCTTACAAGGAACAGCTGAGGGAATTGGGGTTGTTTAGTCGGGAGAAAAGGAGGCTGAGGGGAGACCTTATCGCTCTCTACAACTACCTGACAGGAGGTTGTAGTGATGTCAGTCTCTCTTGCCAAGTAACAAGCTATAGGAGGAGAGGAAACAGCCTCAAGCTGCACCATGGGAAGTTTAGATTGGTTATTAGGAAAAATTTCTTCACTGAAAGGGTTATCAAGCATTGAAACAGGCTGCCCAGGGAAGTGGTTGAATCACCATCCCTAGAGATGTAAGAGAGATTTAAGAGAGATGTAGATGTGGCACTCAGGGACATGGTTTAGAGGTGGACTTGGCAGTGTTAGGTTTGTGGTTGGACTTGATGATCTTAAAGGTCTTTTCCAACCTAAACAATTCCATGATTCTAAGTGATTATTCTTCCACCAAGTTTATGATATGTTAACTCCTTGTTCAAAGCCTGTTCTCCTATCTTTTTAGGCTTCTAGAGTTGTAAAGCAGTACCAATCCTTAGTCCAATTGCCACTTTTCTGGGTTCTGTTTAAACAGGAACTAATTTGATCACCCTGCCCTTACTATTAGCTGTTTCAAGTTTTGTCAGCTTCTAATATATTCTGTCTCTGAGGACACAGCATCTCTATGATTTCAGCTGAAAGGACATATCATCCAGAAACCTGTGATCTTCTACAGATTTTAGTATTTCCTTTAGTCTTTATTTAAAACCTCCCCTATATTCTTTCTAATTTTAAATGCCATTTTTTTTCTTTCCATTTTGTTATTAACGAAGTCGTCATTGCTTCCAAAATCCCCGTTATTCTGTGGATATGTGCAGAATGACAGTATTGCTTACCAAAGGTGAGCCCATATGCTAACGTGGTTCCCAATTAGAAACTAAACAGCAGCTAACTTGGAAACACAGCTGCAGAGGAGTAGCCATGTAGTCTCTGCTGTACCTCATTCAGAGAATCATATGCTGCTGAAAGGAGGCTGGGAAGAAGAAACGTTCAAAATAGTGGAGGGACAAATTAAAAAAAAAAAAAAAAAAAAAAGAAAATAGGAAACATCTACCTGTAAACTTCATACAGATTCCTTGTAGTTTTTATATAGTCAAAACCTTCAAATAAAGTTTTCTCCTTAGATAACTCATATTTTTTTTTGGCAGGGCAAGAGTGTTTCATCTGAAGTGCTGAGAGAAACGTGAGCTGCACTATTACTGCTTTATGGCTCTCTTGCCTTCCAGAAAAGGCAACCAAAAAAAGAAATGTATCTAAATCACTCCTGAACTTCAATAAAGGCTGGCTTCTATTTTGCTGCTTGTAACGTGCAAGAAATGCTTTTTTTCTGGACCGTTTTTTCTACCCCAGATATCCACCTTTGAACAGAATATTTCAGATCTGCGTGAATTCCTACATTCTCTTCATAATTTGTACAGACTTTTCTCATGGTATTAGGTAGCAAATGCAAAAGCATCAGAGAGAAGATCTTATTAGGAGCTAAACTTTAATCCTTTGTAAATAGTTAACTG
Source organism: Phalacrocorax aristotelis (assembly GCF_949628215.1). Taxonomy (NCBI): domain Eukaryota; kingdom Metazoa; phylum Chordata; class Aves; order Suliformes; family Phalacrocoracidae; genus Phalacrocorax; species Phalacrocorax aristotelis. The sequence goes on along the minus strand of NC_134279.1, from coordinate 64,592,370 downwards.
CAGAGCTGTGTGTATTATTTTGACAGATACATGCACTATGCCTCAAAGCCACTGTTACTTGAAAAATAGCAACATAAATCCATCTATCTGTATACTTCCCATATTATTTACAGCTTAATACAATACCCAAATGCATTCTGTGAAGTAGGTCCATGCTGTAGCTAAGGTTTATTACTACAGACAAACTACAGACATATCCTAGCTTCTCTAGCTGAAAGATAGCTTCAGCAGTAAATATGTTTGCAGGGGTTCAAGGAAACAGAGAATCTGAGGATGTATTTTGGCAGTAAGATGACACTGATGCAGTTAGACTGCTAGACAGACTCTGCAGTTAAAGGTAGACTGGATAGGTCATATCTTAGTGTCAGTGCAGATAAACACTAAGAAATAAAAAAAAAAATTAAGAGAAAGCAAGATTAACTATATGGAGCCTCTTAATCTTTCTTCCCCCCATTAGAGGTACATTGATTTTCAGAAACACCTAAGAACTGGTTTGCAGTCCACTAATGATGTCTGCCAACAAGCAATGACAAGAAATACTTGTGTGAACCACCAACAGTTTATGGACCAGTTGCTAAATAACAGTGCATTAATGGCTTACTTGCTGAATCAGGGATTAGTCCAAGGTCTGGAGCTTCACCTGTAGCCAACACTTTCTGTTATTTGTGCTTATGTCTCCTTCAAAGGTGTTAAAGGCGGCTTTTCCAGCTCTTATTTCCTTTTACTTTTTCCTCTTGCAATGAAAGGACCGGTCCTTTCAGCGTGGGCAGCAGATTTCTGTGTCCTCAAAGTGACTCAGTGCATCAGAGACTTCCTCAGTAATGCCACAAGATGCCAGAAGGAAATAATTCTCAAAGGCAAACACAACGTATCACTAAATGGAGGAGAGGCTGTGAAGGGACATAACCTGAAATATGTAAAAGGATGTGCACACATACATCATATCAACAAGTGCTAAGGGGAGAAAGAGGGGCTTCCTCAGCTGTCATGTACCAGCCATTCCAAGGATCCAGTGTTTGGACCTTTCATTTAAACATTTAGTATATTAACCATTCAGTCCTTTTGTTGTTTTTGTGTGGGCAAACCCTAGTGACGTTGCAGCTAAAAACATTGCATCGTATGAAGACAGCTGAGGGCAAGCTAGAACAAAGCTATAAGTACTGGGAAGCTCAAAGGAAATAATAAAATGGAATATCTCTTTTTTTATATTCACTTGGGGCTAAATGGAATGATATTTTACACACATAAATTCTTTGTTGAGTCAATGCCTTAATAAAACTAAACCATCTGATGCTTCTATTTCTTCTTAAGCTTGGTATATACCATACTGTCACTTGAAATGTTAGCATCAAGGACTTTAAAGGTGGATTGATGGCCAAGGCAGGGACCTCTCTAAAGATTAGCAACCTTTCCTCCAAACCATCCCTTTCCCAAAATGACACACAGTACTGGGAAGAGCAGAACTCTTCTTTGTGAAAAAAAAAAATAAATTGTGAAATCAGATCTAAAACAAGTCCTATGCTAATTGGAAGTAGCTATATAGTCAGTGTTGTATGGTCAGCCCCAAGACCAAAATCCATGGGTGGGACAGCATGCTGGTCAACAGCAAAATGCCTCAAAGGTCAGCTGAAACACTATTCGTGAAGGGGACTTGTAGCAGAAGCTAGCTGCTCTAATTTTGCAAGATTTTTTCCAGGTACGAATATTTATCCCTAAAGGTTCTATTCTGAGCCTGTAAGGTCTCTTAGGTCATAAACCATGGCTTTCCTTTTGGCAGGAGGGAGGAGAAAGGAGAAAAGAAATGCATTAAATACATAATAGGAACTTTAAAAAAGGTATTTATGACCTATCTTTAATAATTATCATTCTGAGTGTTGGGAGTAAACACTCTTTTAAATGCTGCTAAACCCACCACTGCAGGATGTAATTCTGGTCTGACTTACACCATTCAACTCCCCTTTAACAGAATGAAGTTACTCTTATTTACATCAGAACAAGAGGGCAACTACCCCTACATTATTTTTAAAAATCCTCCCTACAGGGACAGTTTCTTTTCTGATACTTCCATAATAAAGCAAATTGGTATGTCCATTTGTGTACATATCATGGGTGATCTGTTTATCAAGAAATGAAAGAACATTTCCTTCCAATTTCTGTTTTCCTAGTGATTGATATTAATTAGGTTTTCTGCAAAGCACGGCTTATCTTGAACTGAACCCAAAGCAGATGAATATGTTGCTGTGCAGTAAGATTTTCTTTTCTTGAAATGAAGAATGGGATGAAGATGCTTATCTAAGATCAAACAGGCTTCAGGTAGAGTTTACATCAGCAGCACTTTGAAATTCATTGTTAGAGTATAGTTGGTATCAATAAAGAATGAGAATGGTACCCCGTATTGTGACTGCATTTATTAACTTATTTCCAGCAGCTAAAAAGGGAGAGCTGCCGTGTACTTCCAGTCACAGTCTTTTCTTCCTGAGATGAAAGGCGTAAGTATAGTTCATAATGAAAATTAATGGAATCCCTGAGAACAGCTGAAAAACCACTGTTAAAAATAAAAGCTTGTGAATTTCCTCTGAGATCTAATGTTAGTACACAGAGTTGAACAAAAGTTTGCATGGCAAGGGCTGACAGCTTTCTCTGCTACCCACTATGCCTCCCATCTGTATGTCACCGTGAAGTGCTACATGGGGATGCCCCAACCAGCTGGAGCTCGGGAGGTAACCCTGATTGCACCAGCTCAGGTACCAAAAGCAGTGCAGCCATGCCTATGCATCCTGCTGCCAATCTACTGTGACCTGTTTCTCAAAGTGGAGCACCACACTGGTAGTCTTCCAGCATTTAATAAATACAGCCTGTTTATACCTAATAATACAGTAGAGACTTATTCTGATCCTTACATTTTAGGAAGGCTCTAGGTGGGTGCTAAATCTCTCTTTTCCATAGTACTAGCCAATATACTCTGCCGGTGTATTGTGAAATAGAACCAGTGACTTAATTTAATTCTCTCTTTACACCACACTGATGTAGGCTCTTTTTTCCCTTCAGCTTCCCTACAATCCCCTGCTTAGCAGTTCTGCAGCTCCCTTCACCCCTCACTGAGCTCTCTCTGCTGCTCACGCAGCCCATCCAGCTATCGCCCTCTTCTCCCTGTGCCACAGTGCAAGCCTTGATATTCTCAAATCACCTCTTTGCTAGAGCTTCACCACTCATACCATTGGCAAAATAGTTTACACTACTCTGTTTTGTACAAGTGCAGCTTATCCCAGTAGCGTCACGTTTAAATCCCAGGACAGCTAAACCCTTCAATACTGTGGTCATGTATGGCATGTAACTAGATAGATGTATTACCCAGCAAGCGTTTCCCCTGCTCCAGGATTCAGAGAGGAAAGCTTTCACCAGCTTCCAGCATCGTTGCTTTTCTTCTTCATCCTCTTTTTTCGCCTTTTCTTTTTAGCAGCGTCCATTTGTTCCCTGTACCAGCATTTTCACCATCACTCTGCCAGTTATGGTAGTTACTAGCCTCTTAATAAAAGAGAATAGCTGCAAATTAGGGCTGCCATCTGGCTTTTATTATAAGAGAATGAGGCTTTTCCTAGCCCTTATTTTTCTTGTACTAAAGAAATGTTGAAATAAAGAAACAATATGGCTTAGGGTTTTTTGTCACAGATTCCCAGCAAGGGCCACCCCACTTTACAGCTGAAAGAAGTGATTTAGTCTCCATGCTAAATCAGTCTTCAACTTCTCCTAAGCAGAGACGGCCAATTGTGCCTAATTGTGTGTGGTAGTTCAACGATATGGACTACTGTTCATTGGGGATTGAGCTGCTCATTTTAGTTAGGACCACAGATTGAACTCAAACCAAGGTCCCAAAGAATAAAGCATGGTGTTTTATACATTAAGCCATTCCTCCTTTCTTACTTGGCCCGTGAAATGAATCAGGGAAAGATTATTTTCTGGGTAAATTGGTAGTAAAACCCTGATGCAGACAGTTCCACAATTTGATTGCAGCCTGACTTCCACTTATTGAATATCACATCAAGCAGTGGTTCAAGGGTTTCATATGACAGCTTTAAAATCCGCAAAGTTTTCAAAGGTACTTACTACATTGTGATCAGGTCACAGATCTAAATGTCAGTACTGTATGCCTGATTTGCACATTTCAAAACGATTTAGTAATTTTTTCATTTTATCTGCATGCATGAAGTGATTTGGAATACAGAAACAATTTGGAATCATATTTGGTTTGTAACAGTTCAATTAACTTAAGTGCTGAAACATGCTTCTTTCTTAGCAACTAGTTTAATTGGTTACTATTGCAAGAGCAGGTTTTGACAGAATGCCTAAAAGGCCAGGGGCAAACTAAAGCCCACTTTAGAGAATCCATGCTCCTGCATAGGCATGTGTGAAAAAGAAAGAGCAAACAGTCTTTGGGGTCACAGTGCAGTGTATGATTGCCAGTGGGAAAAGGACACATAGCCTGAGCAAGAAATGGACTGCGCAGCAACTGCTTTTCTCTGACAGAGTTACTAGTATAACCTCAGCTCCCTTTGGCTAATTTTATTGCTGTTCAATAAGCAAGAACGGTAGAGCGCAACAAGGTTAGAAAGTCTGAATGGTTTGTTACATAATGTATATATATTTTAGCCTTGATCTCAGTGGCAAGTACAAAGATAAGGTAAAATAATACAGGAGTGTGATTTATAGGATGTTAACCTGTGCCGGTGGTAGCAAGTTTTTGTCTAATTAATTTAAGAAACATCTGCTTTTCTTTTGAAAGTCTGACTTTTATTTTGCTAGAGTCAGAAATCTATTTTTTTTTAAAAGAATTTGCACTTTGAAGCTTTTTTTGCTTAGGCTTAAAAATAAAAAGGACGTGTCTCTTCAGAGATAGTAAAACATCACGTACATTAATTCTGTTCTGTCACAGATGACTAGAGAAAAAATTTGCATGGATTTTTGCACCTCCATATGACTGCAAAGGAGTGCCTGGGATTTTGGGGAGATTTAAAAAATTTATTTAGCTTTCTGTCACAAATCTGCATTGTAGCCCAGTGCAATGTAAAAACTAAAGCCTATGTTGGATTCTGGGCTGAAGAGAGGACTTAGGACTGCATTTATGTATTTCAAACTCTTTCAACCACAAGATTTTTTGCTGCAGGAAGCCAGCTGCAGTTTGCTCAAAGCACCGACTCTGTGCCTACATTGCTGAATGCTAAACGTACAAGGAAGAGCTGTCATTCCTCTCAGAGAGACTGGGAAGGAAATTTGAGGAGAAAGAGTAATGCCTTCACTGGCTCTCTGCTTATTGAAACTAAACTTCCTTTGCTTCTTTAAGAAAGGGCAGGCTATTGAGTGCAATTTATTCAGCACATAGAGGACTTATACATATGTTTATGAAATAAATGAGCATGTGTTCTTCACTTCAGGTCTGACAAACACACCTACTGCTAGGGGCTGAGGTGTGGTATACTGCAAGAGCAGGTCTCATTGCATCTGATTTCATCTGTCCAAATTTTAGGTCTCTAAATCAGCCTCTCTGTTCCCTACACAGTTAATGAAGAGAAATCGACAGCTCAAGTGGCAACCATTCCCTCCTAACCACTGTACAAGCTGCACCAGCTGCAAGGGTCGGGAAACGGCACAAGAAGTCCACTGACTGGGGGCAAGTGTGGGTACACAACTAGACTAATTCTTGTACAGCTAAGGCCAGGTGAAATACAGCGTACAGACTATACACTCCTGAAGTGTATAGCCATCCATTCCTTCAAATGAGAAACTATATTTTGATAAAAAAGGAACTAATATTGTTACCATAATCACAAGTTCTGTATACGCTAGGCTTTAGAGAGGATGTTAATAGATGACAACGATGTAATGTAGTAAAGATGTAATATATAATAATAAGTGATGCAGGGGAAACTCAGATTTCTAGAAAATAAGCCTAGAAAATCAGGATTATATTGTATATATCCTTAATTCACTGCCAAGACCAAAAAATTTGAAACATGGGAATTATAGTTGCTTAATTCAAGAAATTGAATTAAGCAACTTCATTGTGAATAGGTATTAGCTGTAGGTTGCATTTTTATGAATCTCACTGAAATAGCAGTAACATAATTTTAAATATTGCTTTAAAGATTATTTCACTTTTCTTTCATTAAAGAAAAATGTTTCATTGAGGTAATAGCTGATTTTCAATTTGCCTCCTCCAGACTTCCAGTTTTTACCACACCAAGCACTCAAAAAACAGAGGAGAAAAGCTGGTTTTTCAAATGAAAGTTTCCATTTTTTTTGGCTGGGAAGAGAGAGATTCAAGAAATCAGATGATGGACTGCCTTTAGGCATCTGTTTTGACCACGAGACTGACAGAAGCAAGGCTTGTGGTAACTGGAGCTGCAGGGCTGGGGAGGAGCAGAGCCCTACAGGTCTATCAGCGATGGTGGGGGTTTCTCTTGGGAAGACCTTTGCATAACTCTCAACACAGATATGCCCAAATGCACAAGCTCACAGTGAAAATTTTTATCCATCGGTGGTATCAGTTCAGTTCCTGGCTTAAGGAACAAAACGAATCCAGGAGTCTGACCCAGGACCAGTGACCCAAGTTGGACCAGATTGTGAAATCTGCCTGTTCTTCAGGAGAAGTAATCCCCCCCCGCCCCGCTCCATCAGGGGCTGTGTTACAAGATGGGTCAAAAGAGGAGCATTAGATGAGAGCAGCAAAGTGCTCGTAGGCATATCTAGGCCAATACCAGGGTGAATAAGAAGCTCTTATGACGCAAAGATGGAGATGGCTGTCATACAGGAAACAGCAGAACCAAGGAGAAAGTGAGGGAGAAGTGCACAGAGGGAGCACTGAAGGGTTTTTCAGCCTGTGTTTCAGGAAACCCCCCCCGTTACTTTCAATGGATCTATGAAGAGCGATTAAGGAAAGTATGTGTAAATATACTGGGTTAAGTTTCATGACGGAGGTGTCCACACCTCCACTGGAAAATGCTTAGGGACTCAAAGTTGGCAAAAGCTGAAAAAGCTGGTTTTAGTGAATTGTGTTTCCAGCAGTCTGATTTCGCCCATAACTGAACTCAACTTTAGATTGTGCTCCTTGGGCTAATATTTGGCCTTTGTTTGCTTATGTAAATCAGAATGTTTAGTGCAAATTAGCATTATTGAAAAACAATTGCCATCCAAATTAACATTCTGCCTTTCATTTTGCACCAAACCTGCTGGGCTTTTTTAGATAAACCCTGAATCAACTTAGCTGTAGTGTTTATGACTAAATGGAGTAATTTTTTATTTTTGGCAAAGTAGCCATATTTCTCCAACAGCATCATGCTAGCAGCAATTCATATCTATCAGACCATCCTTCAGGGTCAGCTGGGGTTGTGCCTGTGGAAGATATTATGCAGCTCCTTTCAGAATTTGTTCTCCCTATTCGAGCTGGGAATATTTTCAGTGTACAGATATATATACACATATGCATATGTTTATATATACGTATATATAGACACACTGCTAGTATATACCACTAGACAGCAGTAGTTTCATTATTAATTTCTTTGTTAATTGCCTGCATTTATATATCTGCATTTTATCTACATATTGTCAGAAGGGAGCACCACATAATAAAGAAATTACAAAGAGACAAAGTAGAACAATGTATGACTACGAAAGGATGCCAAAAATTAATCCACGAGAGGTTTTTCATTTCAGATATCCAGCCGGATGGGCTGGCTGGAGGCTCTGCTCTGCCCCATTACATGATTGCTATGAAGTTTCATGAGGAGGCAGGAAAAGCCTTTTGTTACATATGCCCCAGGAAAACAGGTAAAATAAATTATATAAATTAATTTTTTTCAATGTAATATGATGAAAGTGGTGATATTGTAACTCTGAAGACTTCTGATGAACATTTTATCCTCAAAGAGCACTTAACTCACAAAGGAACATCTCTTTAGGAAAGGAACCCAAAGCTTGGAGAAACAATACGAGCATTTGCAAAGACTTTGTAGTACCACCAGAGAGGTCTAAATGTGAAGACTGTAAAGCATGAACATCTTTGGAACAAACTTGTCTTTGGGATCTCAGATAAAGCACTTTCCCAGAGCCTGGGTTTCCAGTGATTTCATCAAGGAGGTGATTTCATCAAAAGCTAAAGGAAAGCTAGTGCAATGCTGAAGTGATAAAAACACAAGAAAGCAATTGTAAAGCCGTTAAAGGGTGCAGCAGGGGTATCTTCAAATTTTTAAATACTTTTTCCCTTAATAATAGACATCCAGTAGAACTGAGCAATTACTTCCCTTTACAGACCTGAATAGAAAGATTTCTTAAATGGAAGTAGATAGATCTTATTAAATAAAAGTTAGTGCCACATACTGTAAATACAAAGCCAGATATAATCAAAAGAAATTACATTTTCTACTTACCCTTGAAGAGCCATGGTAGTAACACTCAAAAATAGAGTGGGATTTTTGAACACTGAGCCTGTATGCAACACAGTACAAAACTCAGACGTTGGAGTAACAGTTGGTGTGAGTGTCCTAGGCACTCCTGCAGAAGCCAATGTGCTCCCATCATTTTCTGCACAGCTGTAGCAATTTGAGGTGATCTGGGAAGGCTGATGAGAAGCCACCTGGTGTTGCATCTAACATTAACTATTTCAGTTTAGAGATGCTATTGAAAAGTACCAAAGTGTGCTGTGATAAATAAATAAACAAATAAATAAATGCATTCTTAAATATAGGAGCTGGAACAAATGCTTACATTCTCATCACTGTGAACTGAATGTGTTGAAGGAGACTGTTTTCTGGTTTATGACCAGGGATTGGAAATGACATTTTAAAGACTGCAGCCAGCTATGAATTTAATCATAAAATGAACATATGGAAATAGGGGGGAAAAATCAAACTCCTGTTCAGTTGCCAGATATGGCCCTATATTAATGGGGAAAGGGGTTTGTAGGAGTTTATTAGCTAAAAGTATCTATTACCAGTTCATATATCTTGGACTGGCTGATACACCATCCCAGATTTAAGTAAATCACAATTTTCTTCAAGTTGAAGTGGTCCCTGATTGTAGCTGCACAGTGCCAAGCCTGGGACTCTTTGGGTCCCCAGGCCTGTTTCCACGCCTGGGAAAGAACCAAGGTGGTGTGGAAGCACTTTGGACCCTACAGTCTTGGGGACACAGGGTACCTGCAGAGAAATTTCAATAGATGCTAGTTCAGTGTGAGTAAAAAACAGGTACTGCTGCCTTCCATCTTTTACCGGTTCGTGGGCTTATTGGGTTAAACTCAGAGGGTCTGAGTCTGCCCATTACCAACAGCTTATAGAGCACATAAATCTGTTTCTAAATAACAGCTTAAGGAACCCTATTTCTTTTTTAGATGGCCTTGAATTCAATTAGTAAGACTGCAAAAATATAGAGAACAGATTTGAGATGAATTATTAGAAATGTTCAAATTACCATGAGTTAGGCAGGTCCCGCATATCTCCTGACCAGTTCACAAACAACACAGAGCAGAGGGCATTCCCTTTAACTCCATCCTGACCCAGGCAGGAAGGCTTTTTGCAATAATGTCAGCCAGGGTGCAAGTGGAATCAGAGCTTCTTGCTGGCCTGCAGGAAGTAATTCTTCCGCAACATAGGATGTAGATACAGCCTACAGCCTTGTTTGGAGAGAAAACTATTATTGGAGTTTATGTTTTATTGTAGCAGATGAGTTTCTCAGTGACGTATCCCAGCTGAGGAGTCTACATGCACATACATATTTTATATATTGGGGTATTGATATGTATATATGCATATATACACACATATAAACATGCTTATTTGGTGTACGTGCAGGTGTGAGCATATGTTGGCTGAAGAACAGGCATGCCAGCAGGTTACTGAAGATTAAACATACCTTAAAAGGTTAAATGTTAAACAAGTCCTACAGCCCTGGTAAAGCAACCGAAGATCTGTGAGACTTTCAATTTGGCCAAAGGAATAGTTTCTTTGGCATTACCTGAACCCGTGTGAGCAACATGGAGCAATGAAAATACTGTGTAATATTTCTCTCTGCACACAAGAAATAAATAGTTCCAAGGGCCAGATACTGCCCTTGGCAGTATAAAGTAATAAAGGCAGACATAACCAGGAGAAAGAGAAAACATTTCCTATTCATCCAAGAAAAGCCACTCTAACAGGACTTTACAATCCACTTTCCCATATTCAGAGGTACTTGAATTGACAATTTTAGTTCTGTAGCAAAGGACATAAACTCTGGAGCTGACCATATCTTTACTATGTATCTTTACCATTGAAAGTTATGACTCATTCTTCTAGAGATTCATCACTAACCAGCGTAATAAGGGATGGATTTCCATGATCTCTGTTACTCAGATCTTCAGGTTATTGCCCTGTCCAGTTAAACCTAATTTTTTTTTTCTCTATCTTTAGCATTTTGGAGCGCTGACCATCTTTATTCCATGTCTTCTAGAAGTGTCCCATGCACATTGTGACACAGAAAAAGCCAACCCTAAATCTAAATAAGAATAATGAAATCCCATAATTAACATTTCTATTAGGCAGTGAGAATAGCATCTGTGTGTTAGATGCAATAACCACAAATAAGTCAGAATAATCTCCAGTCTGATATTAAGATGCGAATCATCTATTTATTACTTTGAGTATAAATGTTCCATTGCAATTTGCACAATGATTAAGAGTAGTTTTCAGAAAATAAATCTGTTTCTTAATAGTGCAAAGAATGAGAAGGATGGAGAATAAATGGGAATTTAAGGGGATGCTAAAGTTCTCCCATGAGCTTGGATGAGATTTATGTGCAATGTGAATAAAAAATGTATATGACAGTGCAGGATTCACTTTGTTGTTGGTTCCTATTCCATTTGTCTAGCCTAACTGTATTCTTTGCCTCCCAGACATATAGTGAGTCTGGCATTGTTGAGCAAGCGAGGGAATAAACTACCACTCAGCAGCTATTCATGGCAGCTTAACCTCATCCGATCTCATCAGACCCAACATTGTAGAGCAAGACCAGTGCCATGAGATTCAGAGTAAAAGCATAAATAACTGCCTTCAAAGTTTCTTCTGCTAGGAAGAGGCATCCTAGGAGGCTCACTATGGAGCAGTCTTATTATTGCTTTGCTTTTTCCATTGTTGAATGAATACATAGGTTCTTCAATTATATATCAGCTTTCATACAATGTCAACAGCTTAGTAACAGCACAAGCAAGAGCTGGTGGGATTGTGATATATGTCTGATAAGCCTCTCTGTGCTGCTTCAGAGCTATGAGGTTTCATGCTCGATGCTTCATGTCCAGCGTCTGTCCACTCTCATTAAGGTTTCCACAAAAATCTCGCTACAGTTGCCCAGCAGTAAATATGCAAAAGCCTGAATCTGAAACTACTGACACCTTATTAGTTAGATGGACAACGTCTGGGTAGCTAGGAGATAATACTGTTACTGTTCTGCCATCAAAGTGGAGGATTCCACTGCGGTTTTCTCCCCTCATTTCTTGAGGGGGTGAGACTCAGGCGTTTCTGCCTCCTGCCCATGCTGTTTCCACCATGTCCTAACGCCCGCCTGCTCCTCCTGCCTGCGCTGCTTCCTCCTGGCTCCCATTCCCCAGTAACTGCTCACCACGTTGGTCCATTTCAGCAAAATTTGGTAGCGGGGTAGAAGCCTTCAGCATACTGCAGTCTAGCATGCCACATTTTATTTCATGAAACCAGCGGCAGAGGTGGAGGCAGAGACGTTCTCTGTTATGGCCACTATGGAGGGAAAAGCTGCAGAGCCACCTCAGCGAGATTATTACAAATCAGAGAATCCGCACGGGAGAGTGCTGCAGTAAATCAGCCTGTGCATGATCTACTGCTCAAGAAACTATTTGTGGAAGAAAAATTATATTTGTTAGCTGAAGAATTATGCCAGCTGTTGGCTTGGTGTACGACAGTGTCCCCCCACAGTCCTATGGCCACCCTCCCGCTGGGGTGTCAGCACGCTCCGCTGGGGCCCTGGCACCCCACAAAGAGTCTCATGGTTGCCTTGTGCTCACTGAAAGGGCGCATAGCACTCTGTCATGGTTTGCATAACTGTCATGTATCAGAGGGCAAAGCGGTGGCTGAGGCCATGACATTGCTAGCGGACAAAGCTGAGGGCTGTGGGAAATGTCGGGAGAAATATCTGCCATGTTGGTCGTAGCACGGTGCCGTTTGCTGGTCTTACCCCCAAGAGCCTTCTCTAACTCCATGTCAGGACACAATGCATTAGAGACTACTGATGATCTGATCATAGGAGGCAGTTAATTCATTGCTGCATATATGGAGTAGAAGCTCATACCGCATAAGCAAAGTCCACCTCATTTATAGGAAAATAAGTTTTATAGGGTACGTAACCTTCTACCACAGTCATGCTGATGTTTAAACAATGCTATAACATTTTCTCCTTCTTGAGACCACAATGGGCAAAATAAGCAGTTTGACTAAAAGATGCCAAGGAGTTCCTGAACCCTGGGACACGCAACACTAGTGTAGGAGTGTCCAAAGTGTGGTTGGCAAACCACACACACCCTTGCCTGTTCAAATGTGGCTCCTGTGCCCAAACCATCCTACCTGACCAGATCAGGGCAGTGCTTTTGTGGGGCTGCTGGGCAATCCAGGTCACTACACAAGGAAAGAAAATGGCACGGGCTGCTGTAGCCAACTTTGCTGTGTTGTGGGACAGAGATGCATGTCCAGTCCTTCCTGTCCTCTCCAGAGCAAGAGAAGGCCCATCGCCTACCAAGCCCCATGACACATCTCTAGCAACTCAAACTTCTGCAGCTCGGTTGATGAGCTCGACCAACAGGGCCTTAGTGGCACACAAGCAGTTTCAAAGGAGCGGACAGATCCTGCCTGGGCAACCAAATGCCCCCTGCTGAGACCAGGCAGGACTAGACGTCACTGCTCTGCCATCGGGGCTGCCTGCAGTGGTCCCAGCAATCCTGGAACAGCCCTGGCCAAGCACTTTCTGTTTTCCAGAGAGCAGGAGCTGAGAACAACTTGATCTTTTTCCTCCTAAGGTTCAGAAAAGCTGTGGCTGCAGGTGTAGAACAGTACTTCTGAATGCCTTTCCTCCTTTGACCATGCAATGAAGTACAATATATTGCAAAACTTGGATTCCCTGCTCGCCCTTCCTAGGTCAGACAGGTATGAGCATATGTGGGTATGCTCACCCCATACTGCAGGCGAACTCTTCACCTTGCAGTGAGGAGCTGCATCCCAGCTTCCCACCAAGACTTTGGACAGGCATCTGCAAAGCATCCCATTCACACAACTGTCGTGCAGCGAGAGCCGAGTCCCTCCCAGGGTTTGCCAGCAGACTGTCACGGGGCAATTCTGTGAAGCCGCGGCTGGAGGTTCCTGAACAAGGCATCACACTGTTTTCACCCAAAATGTCAGCATTGCAGAAGGAGCAATGGCAGCACTGCAGCAATGCAGTGAAGTTTTGTACCCTCTGGCAAACACGATATGTAAATAAATGGGTTTCTATCTAAATTCCATTGTGTGCAGATTTGTACCAAAGAATTGTTGTGATGTGCATCATTATGTCTCATTATGTGATTGCAAGTAACCTTTTGTGTAGCAGACACAATCCACGTAACAGGCTGTGTGACCAGTTTACAAAACCAGGCTCCTTCAGAAGGGCGAGTAATTAATCATTATTCAGCAACAGCACTCACCACTCCACTACTTGCTGGCGGGAGTGTATAACTGAGGGCATGCCTAGCTGCAACAATACATTATTCATGCAACAGAAAACTACAGTTAGCTGTGGTATTGTTCCAATAAATGGTTAAAAAAAAGAAGGCACTCCATTAGTTTTCAAGTGTGTGGCTGATTTTCTTTCTTTTTTTAATAAATGTATTGCCAACACATTGCATGAATAAGCATAGGCCCAAGTTGCAAATGCAGTAGGAAAGAATTAGTATAAGGCACCAATGTGCGTTTTTTATAATGCCAAAGTCAATAATCCGAGGACAATGAGAAGATCTCTTGAATGCCTTGCCTAGAAGGTATAGCACAGTAACTTTATGGCTGTAATAATTTTATTACTTTATCAAGCACTAATTTAATAGAGAATGGAATACATATTGTCAAAAATAAATTGTAGCAAATATTTTATTTGATTAAGAGTCCTAATAGCAATTTACATGTGGTACTCTTTAGGACTTGGTTTTCTTCATACTTAGCTTTGGCTTTATTTATGCTACATCTGGCTTACAATCTATCACTGTGTAAATAAGGCACATGAGATTACTGTCCACTATTTACGCAAGCTGGGGTTAATGCAAAAGGCTGATGAGAGTTGGAGTTTAGTCACTGATTTTGGAGAGGCTGGAATTGTACCTGTTTTCTGTTCAGCTGCCTTTGTCACAGAGCACCTCAGTTCCTCTCTACTAGCAAATACCGTAAGAAAATAGTAAGTATGCAAGCACAAACCTTTCTATCACCTTGTACTTCACCATGCATGCATTCCAAAAAGGTACGTTCATCTCAGATCTCACCGTTTACCACACCTGTGTGTACAACTTTTCCAACTGAGGCCACTACTGAATTTTATTTTAATTGTTTTCCTTTATATGGGAAATCCTTTCTATTTATATGGTCTTTTTTCCCCCATTAATTCCATTTGAATTTGGAAGAGCTTAATTCATCAGATCCAGTCCTGCCATGAAGGTTATAGATTTTTTAAATGAAAGAGCATCAGAAATGCCTTTGTAACACTATGATTTCAGAAGGGTGTTGAAAGGAAGCTGCAATAATTCAAAGGAACCTCAAAAGCTAAACATGTTTTGAGGAATATATTTCCAGCTGCAGAATAAATGTAACTTCACCAAAATTTGTCACTGAAAAACCTAAACTTTCATTTTGCTTTGGGTTCATAGACTGCTAAGATGTTGGGCTGAGGTTGTTCGACTAAAAAAAATCAGTCGAGGAATGAACACCGATCAAGTGCCACATTTACGATTTATATATGTATTCCATGCAGCTGCAGGTTCCGCAATTGCACTGCGCAGACAGCGGCCGTTCAGCAGAGCACGTCGTGTAGCAAAAGATGAGTTGGCTTTCTCTTTTTTTCAGCAGAGCAGTGTAAGGAGAGCACAGCGATGGGAAGCGCAGAGGATATATTCACTTCCTCTCATGGAGGATTTCATTTTCTTCTTGGCTGAGAAGACTAGTCTCCTTTGTCCTGAAGTATTAACAAATATACCAGCTCCCGATGAAGACAGGCTGCCCTATGTCTATCAATAGAATCTATATAGAATCTTTTCCCTTAGGGATTAATTCAACTTTTGATTCAATCTTTCTGAGCTTTAAATTATGATGTTACAAACCTCCAAGGAACTACTGTACTATTTGTGACCTTCTTTATTACTTTCTGCTGTTTGATAAAGTAGAGAAAATTGATTTATAGTTTAGTTTGCTTGTGAACATGGAATATCAATGGTGAGAGTGTGATCTGCGGAAAAGCCGGGGAAGTTGGCATTGGTTAAAGTTTAATATAGCTGTTTATTAATTAATGGTGAAGGACAATAGAATAACTGCATTTTAATCTTGAATGAGATTCTGGAAGTGTAACGTGAAATAATACCAATGAACCAAGGCATCTTGCAAGAGTTGGATTTAAAGTTTTCAAAACCTTTTCCTCAAGGAAGAATTTTGTCCATCGCTTCCATTCCTCTTCCCTAAACGTCCCCCTCTTCCCCTTATGACCTGATGGGTGGTTTTCTGTTTTCCATAAGCATTAAAGGTTAAAGGTGGTAGGCAAGGCTGAAGTTTTCCAAATGGAGCCTAAAATTAGGCGTTGGTGTCTGTATTTGGATTCTTAGGCCCCAATCCAGGAGTCTATTTTTATTCAAAGCAGCCGAGCACTTGACTTCAATGGATCTGAAAACACTCGTGCTTAAGTGCTTTGCTGAATCAGGATGGACTTAAGCACAAATGCAAATGCTGTGCTGAATTGGGGCTCTAAATATGTGGCTTGATTTTCAAAGTGCTGAGAGCCCGCAGGTCTAATTGAAGTCAATGGGAGCTGCGAGGTGCTCAGCGTTTCTGAAAATCAGGCCACTCATTGAGGCGCCTGAATCTGATTTCAGGTGCTCAGCTTGCAGCATTCACCGTGGGGGAAAATGGTAACCCAGGAGAACAGGCAGTGGTAGGGATGATTTCTTAATAAATGAGATCCTGATTTTATGCAATAAACCTTAATAACATAAAATGAGGGGACAGGAGGCAAAAAGCAACTCTTCTGGAGATCTAATGGAGTGGTTTTTTGCAAGCATCCAAGTGCTATGCAAAAATTGGAAATGAATAAACAAATCAAATTAAAAAGCCTAGTAAGTGAAGAAATATCAGGCTAAATTCATGCCCTGTGGAACAGCAGCAACACTGATGAAGTACATCAGGGACGGATTTGGCCCATTATGATTTGAGCATTATTTTGAGCAGGAGCAGTACGTCAACAAGGCAAATCCCATGCAGCGAAGAACTTCATTCTACTACCATTGTGAGCACCAAGCACAACAGTTTGGACTAATAAATGGTAAAAATGCAAAAGCTAAACATTTTTGCAAGTAAAAAAATATCATTATAGAGCATAAAATAAACAGCAACGTCAGGAACGGAGATGAGGTGGAGGCTAGTCATCTTGAGAAAGGCAATTTTTTCAAGTGAATTCTGTAGTCCTCTCTACCTAAAGACCAAAACCAGGCTGCCCACCAGCTGCGTAGGCTGACCTGCGCTGCTCCTTGCATCAGGCCTCGCATACCTTCTGAGGCACATATCAAGATGAGATGTACTGTTAACCCCCAGGGAAGGCTGTAGACACAACAGGATACGCCTACAGCGGTTCATTGGCTACCTATTAATGAACCCTGGGCAGACCAAAGCAAAGCAATTGCTTCCCCTTTTTACATGCATGTAAAGGACAGGGCTCTGAATACCCTTTGCCAGCCCCTTGCCTAGCTGTTGCCTGCCCAGTGGCAATGCCGGTGCTGAAGCCCACCACACTGCACCCTGTACCCTCCAGGAAGGATTCAGAAAACCCATGCTCATCCAACCACCTACCTGCCCGATCCTCCTAGCCTGTCTGCTGAGACATGGAGGCTGGTAAAGGACTCTCATGATGGTGCTTTTTCCTAGTACAGGTGTTTATCATCTCAGGATGGAAGATACCAACCTTTCTGGATGCTTGGATGGCCACATAGTCAAGCCCTTACATTTCCCACCCCCTCCTAACTCGAGCCAGCAACTCTTAAAACTCCACTGAGCATTTTTTTCAAAAGTTTTCCTACACAGTTTATGTCAGCCATTCAACAGCCTTGGGTACTCAGGGCAGAAAAGCAGATAGCACCTTTCTACCATTAAATATATTAAAACAGGTGGTTCTGTCCTCTGCCCAGAGTGCAGTAACGCGGGCATGATCTGGAGTACTATCTGAAATCAATTACAACTGTTAGAAAGAATAACAGAAAACCTCGTACACTGTACCTAGTGCACAAACCTGTCACTTATGATAAAAAAGAGAAACAGAAGTGGATTTGAAACATTCGTTTCCCTTTATTTGCTCAGTGAGGCTGATGTGTACTGCACATTAAAAAAAAAAAAATCACAGGAATTTTCATACAATGAATTAAACCACAAAAGTACATGTAGAATTGGCAGGTGGAAAATAGCCCAGCTTGGGCTTAACTAATATCTTGCTTTCCCTGTTCAGCATAGTCCATCCAATAGCTTTACATGTTCACCTACTGTACAAATCTTACAGTAGCTCCATCAGGTCAGTGGTTCACATTATTGAAAATGTCTGTCACATAGGTACAAATTTAGAATCATCACATTATATTACATGGCTATTCTAGGTCATTTATAGATCAGATCTTATACTACAGTGATTGAAGTTCTCATTACAGCCATCAAAAGGACACATAATCATTACCTAGTGTAAACTTACACCTAAAGGGATGAGAAGGAGGTGTGGTTGTTTTTTTTTCCCGCTGACCCAAGTATTATACCCCAGAAGCACAAACTTTCCTCTCAGTGCTGCTCTTGGTGATGGCAGCCCAACTGCTTTTCAGACTAGTTTAGCAAATGTATTTTTCTTCAATTTTAGGCTCCCTGTTTGGATTTGGATCATTTTACATTCTGTAGGAATTACTTCCTTACAGCTCTAGGAAAGACGACAGTTTCTAAGTACCAGTTCTGTTACCTGTATTGCAGATGTGGTACTTACCACAGCATGAAAGCAACAGTACAATCTTCATCTAAAAGACACATAGAGCTATGCTGCAATTTGCCTCCGATGGCAACGGGCACACGTGCTAATTTGAAATGTTCTTGGGGGAGAAAAAAAGAAAAGGAAACACCGAGTTTATATTTCGATGGGTTGGTTACTACAGTGTCTACAAAGGATACACATAGCTTTATTCAGCAATCGTAGCTCTATTAATTTCATACGTAATTTGTAAATCCACAGAGGAAAGCCATCTTCAAGATGAGAATGCTTGCCAGGCCAGTGAAAAAAAAAAAATTGACTCATGTCACTATGCCTGCTTGGTGAAAAATAAATAAGGCCCCCTCCCCCCAAAAACCCCATACCAATTTATTCATGTCAGCCATCTAGGGCAAAAGAGAATGTATGTAAAAATTAATCACAGAAATTTAAAGGCAAAATAGGCAATGCATCTGGTCCTTGAACACATAATATGATATACTAAATATTGATTTCTTAAAAATAATTTATTGCTTTTAATATTTTTCTTTACAACAGAAGATACTCAAAATCCAGAAATGAAAATTGTAAACTTTTAGTTTGGCATTCACACAAAGTTAAAATACCTGCATTTTTAACCTACAGAGCAACAACAAGAATTATGCAGATTAAAGAATGTTACAGTCGTAACACAGAACCTCTGAAAAAGTTCTTTTTTTTTTTATTTTTTATTGCTATCTATCTACTGAGAAAGAAGAAGCCAAAAAATCAAGCAAGCATCCGACAGGACAGACAGTGGAATCTCTCAGAACACAATATGCTGGTGATAAAATGAATGCAGCCATCAAAATCAACTGCACTGGCATGGGGGTGGAATCGGTTTTCTAAGATTGGGAGTGGGAAAGGAGATTAAATAGTTAGGTGTGCCATACCTTTAAGAGGAGTCATGAATGCCAAACAGTAATAGAATACCAAATCTATACATTCGCAAGCAAATTCCAAACTTTGCTGATTCAGTCTAGAGACTCCGAGTTCAGATGAAATTCTGATGCTCAGAATAGCAGTAGTTTACTCTTGTGGTTTTTTTCTTTCCTGAAGTTCCTATTTAATTTAGCAGAAGCAATGTCATCAGCAACAATGTCATGGGCACATCTGAGGCCATGCTAGTGCATAGTAAAAAAAGAAAAAAAAAAACACAACCCACTGCTTCTGCAAAAGCTGAATTTCCAAACGAAGCGCTTACTCCAAACTGACAACCGTCATGCACCCTAGGTATAAAATTTCCACTGGCCTTTTTATTATTTTAGTCATCTCATAATTTATAATAAATAGGATAATTGTAACTGATAAATATGTCTCTTTAGTAAACAAAGGAATGAAGGATCGGTCTTTATACAGGATGCATAACTGTAAAAAATATAGATAAATACCATCATTAAACTCTGCCAATGAAAAGATTACTGGCTTCAAGAACAGTGTTTAGACACAGAATTACTGTAAAAATCATACTGTACTTAGTACCTCAGCACATTTTTATCAAATTAAAATCACAAAAATTAAAACAAAATAGCATTTTAAAAAGATTTTTGACCTCTAGTTCCAAAACTACTGTTGATACATAAAATAAAAACATTTCTTAATGATTACCCTTTTGAGAGACTTTACATAAAATTATGGTATCTCCTAGAAAAATTTAGATGAGAAAATTTCATTCCCCTAACAAATTCAGTGTATAAAACTGCAAAAGAAAATCAAGCAATGAGAAAAATGCGGAAAAATACTGCAGAAGTGGTTAATACCTTTTGGGCTAGGACAATTCTTGACAAAACTCTTATATAAGCTCACCAAAGAAGGGATGAATGTGTGTAAAGCATTTTTGCACTCAGACACACGCGCGCGCACATAAACACACGCACACCCTCACCCACACGCTTTTCTCTCTTTTTTTTACAATCAAATATATATAAGCGTTAAGTTCAGCTTTCTACATATGTTAGTGTACAGTAATTGTTTCACCTCATATAATTACATTTGAGTATTCTTAAGAAAAATTCAGCAGTTTTTGAAAAGAAGGCTGCATTTGTAGTGCATAGCTGTAACAAAAAAGAACGTCATCATACAGTATGTACATAAATAAAAATACTCCATTTAACATTCGTAAATACTCAACTACTTTAGAGAATGTAGCAAATAAACTATCTGTGCACACATCCAGATAGTCATATCCAACTCTCATTAATAATGTAACACCACGTCCGCTCATTAGAATAAATCGCTGAACAAGCTGCACATTTGACCATTAACAAGGCTTTGAAAATTTTGCTGTGGAAGATCAACGTTGTAGACATTTACATGGGTGTCAGAATTAAAAGATGAAACTTCAAAATGTTAGGGAAGCTTGAGTCTTTCATTTTCTCTGCTACAGGGACTGAAAAAAAAAACCACAAAAAAAAAATCCAAAGAAAAGAAAAATCTTAAAACAAAGCTAAAACAGATTGTAGGCTTCTGGGACCTGTGGTTTCTTCTGGATTGTCATATTATCACTGTGTTGTGAGAAGAAGCTTCGTTTTTTAAAAAAAAAAAAAGCAGTGTCTGAGTCCCAGACATCAGCAGCCATAGTTCTCAAAATTTTTTTTGTTCGTTTGTTTTTGTTCTTTTTTTGTTAAAATGCAGTATGTACAGATTTCGCAGTTCATCGTTGTACGTGTATCTCTGTGGAACTGCTGCCATGTCTCGTGGTTTGCATTGAACTCGCAAGGAACGCCCAGCTCCCCTGCCACCGATCACCCGCGAAAGCAAAGCTGACACCCATGGACATGCATGTGCTTACTGGACAGCCATCCTGCTTCTCCCCTCGTCGAGCAGCTGTGTTCATGTAAACCATGGTTCTGAACAGAGAGTGTAAAGTAGGAGAAATTCCTAAGTATGACTTTTTAATTGTCCATTATTGAAGGACGTGATGTCCGTGAGGTATTCGCCATCCCTCCGTTTTCCTCAGGTGTGATGCATGTTACCTACGCAGGCTCCGCTGTGCCTCTTTAAGTAAACTATCAAAATCCATGGAGTCATACTTGCTTTTAGTGGAAGCAGGATCAAAATCATCTGAGTTTGAATCTGAAACCCAAAGGATGCAAGTTTAGATAAGAGGCAAGAATCACTAGTGAGTGATACTATTTCCTCTGTGCAAACAGCACAAACACTGCAGAAACAACCCACTTACAACACACGTAACAAAAGTAGTACACGCCATGACCAGTGGGGAAGAACCATAAACTGCGCGTATATATAGAGCAGATAAACTCAAAACAGCTTCTCCAAGGACTTGAGCACAGACACACTGCTGTGTATAGGACTCAAAAGTAGTCCAGATAAACTTGACAGATGCTTTACCCCAAACTCCCGCATCATTTTGCAACTGTTGTTTTGCAACATGCAATACCCAAGACTCACTTCTCCTGAGAAAGGTAGTAGGGGGATGGTTCTGCAGAAAGCCAGGGCAGCCTGCCGGCAGCACGCAGGGGACACTGCTGCTTCTGCCTGCCCTGCCTCAGGGTCTTGCACAAGTCACTACACCTCCCTGAATCTCTGTTTTTTCTTCCACTCTGATTTTTTTGGGGGTTTGCTTGTTTAGAGTGTGAGCAATTCAGGGCAGGGCCTCTGCACCGCTCTACAAGCAATCTCAGGTGGGCTCCTCAGCTTTTTGCAGCATATGTGATAAGTCATGGCAGCAGTAATGGTCTAGCTCCTGTGACCTGCGACACCTGCTCCAGCTTTGCTAGTTGCTCAGATTCAGACATCGGTCTGTTCCTAGCGCAGAGATGGGATTGTACGTTTATGGCCATACAGCTCCAGTACGGCAATTATTGACATGGCTGCAAGCACTGAATTTCCTTTTGGAGTCATCCCTGCTTAACTCTGACTCTCCCCGGTTCCTGTGTCACAGCTCCTTTATGAGAGTGCCCTTTTCTTGCCATTTCTTGTGTTGAATTAATCAGAACTCCCCATTGACACGCTGTGCATTAAATGTTCATTACAAGTTCTGTTAAGACAATATCTTCTCACAGAGGAGAGGTGTTAAACTTCTGACTACTATTTTCAAGTGTTTTCTTTCTTCTGTACTCAACCCAAGGCTGATTAATTCTCTCTGTCCTTGTACTAGCTCATGAATTTTAAAGTTCATCCTGCCATTTCCTTATGTAGCTCTGTCAGATACTCTGCAAAATGCAGGGAATGAAGTCTGAAGTACAGAAGCTCAAGCTGTCAGCAGGACAAAGTGAAAATACTCTGCTCACAGATACTCTGGGAATCCCGCTCTGTATGGAGATACCTGCCAGGGAATACTCCCAGTGATGAATAATGTTCAAGAGGGTTCCCTTCAGACAACTTTAAACCCCAGATTTTCTGAGATACAGAGATGACCCTAGCTTCAACTGCTGAAGATAAGTCAAATCAAGTCAAGACTTCAATCTGTTTTTACTGTTTTTATCAGCTTACGCTTCAACAAATGCCTTGCTACCTTTTATATTTTCAACATCAACCCTATATCTCTTCAGCAGTCAATTGCCTTTTCTTAGCTATACATTATCTGTTTAGCCACTGAAGTGAATTATAGCATATTCATTGTGAACAATGCATACCATCTTTATCATTTATTCTGAAAAGACATCAATTGGTTAGAAAAAATATATCTGTATTCTCTTCCTGCATTGTATAAAGCCGAGGGCAGCACACACAAGATTTCATTAGCACTGCGTTACAGGGTTATGAGAGATTTTAATGACTATGGTCATTTATTCATAAAAACCCACAATATCTGATTAATATAGATTCAACAGCGAAATGTCCCTTGCTAAGTTATTCAGAAAATAGTATCTCCCATACCTTTAGTCTATTTATACAGGTATTAGGAAAGGTTTAACATTTAATGAATACTTTACATTTTAAAAGCTAATTAAATAAGAGGTGAGTTTATAATATATTATGATATTACAGAGGATGTTTTGATAGCCTGCATGGTCTCTTCATGCATATACTTAACATCAGTGGTCCTGCTGTAAGACTTTTAACATCTCCAAACATCCTTTCAAGTGGAAGCGTTACAGCCTGACCCAGAGCACAGGACAGAACCATACATCTTTGCCGAGGGACGATGAGGACAGACCCAGATGATACTGGGGTCTGGAGACTGGTATCCATACTGCCCCATGTCGGTGGGACAGCAAACACCAAGAGATTTGCTAAGCTCTCCACAGGCTGGAGCCTCTTACATCATGACTGGAAGTCCCTGCCAGGAGACGCCTTCATACTTAGACGCTTATGCATGATTTGAGAAGCACAAGTTGAGATCTGTGACCTTTGCTATACTAAGAGTCAGATTTGGTCACAAGCACTTCTAGCTTTCAAACCTGAGAAACTATGAATTGTGTTTAAAGAGTGTCTCTGACAAGCTCTACACCTCTGCAGCACAACTCATGGAAAAGTAAGAATAATAATGAATTTTTTTTATGTGAAGCATTTATTTTGTTCTCTGTTTCTTGCTCATATAAATAAATGAGGTATTAGAACCAAGCAGTCATAGCACAGCAATGAATAGTAAAGCATGCAGGAGGTTTCTGTGGTGCTTTCGTTTCAATACGGAAATATATTATTGGCACTTATTTCTGACAATGATGGAAATGGGCTTTAAAAGAATTTTCACAGTCTGAAATATCTGAAAGAAGCCAGCTCAGATTAGAGCTCAGATTAGTAGACTTCTAAACTTCTTGCAGCAAGTGACAACCACTTCCTTTAACCCCCCCCAATCATTTACTAATTTAAGCACCAAACAAAAGAAAGCAAACCCTAAATTCTCCTGAGTTACGAGGTTCCAGTTATGTACTTTAATTCACATAGAGCAAAATACCTACCTAGGTCTGCATAGTTAGACTTGCAAAATTGCTTGCGTCCACAGAAGTATAGCTCAAAGTCAGGTTCATTTGACCTGCGTAAAGTGTATCCGTTTTCAAGAGCAGCAAAGGCATCACAAGTATAGCGGTAGGTGATGAAACCATAGCTGTCTCTGCAATTCAAAAATAAAGTTGTGAACAAAAGCTGAAAAGAGTTAGCGCACATTAGTGCAACCACTTCCCGAAAGCAAGAACTTGCAGGAGATCCAGCAGTGGAAATGCCAGAAGTACTGCATCCATTTATCAGCATGATTGTCCTGTCATGCAGCTAAATACTTATTTCTGGGACAGGAAATCTCAACTAGTAAGATTAATAAATAAAGATGAAAGAAAATAAATAAGGTTTTTAACTCAGCATGTCATCTGTCACAGTACTTACATTGGTAACTCCCATACCAGTAATCTTAGTGCCATAATTTTTTACATACGGCAGTTCCCAAACAAGAAGTAATCTCAAAAGTTCTTACCCATCATCCTGCAAATTTACTGTGCACTCCTCAATTTCACCAAAAACTTCAAACCGGTCCCTCAGTTCTGTTCGGGTTGTGTCAGGTCTGATTTTACCGAGATAAATCACACGACGTTCTTCCTGTTGAGAAACAGCAACAGGGAAGGCGTATTTTTAACAAATGTGTAATAGAGATGAGCATATACATATACGCATGCAAATACACACACATGGATGTGCAGAGGATGCATGATTATAGTAATAGACTCTTGCGAAAGACCCACTGCATCTTCCTAGCAAGTGAAGTAGTTCTCTCCTGGAAAGCATCTCAGGGATTGGAATGACAGTACATTTGTCAGGCGGTGTGTTTGTGGAAGGTTTCACTGCTTGCTGTCACTGTTCTCCTATGCACTGACAGACAGCTCCCTTTGTATCCTACTGCAGCTTCTTCCCTTCCACCCTTTCTACCACTTCCCTTCCAAGATCATAAACTCTTCCAAATGAGGGGCTCCCTTTCTCTTGTCATCTATACAGTACTGGGCAAAACCCATCTTAGTTGTGGAGTAGTATGAAGTATCACAATAACTGCATAACTGTACCACAGACATAACAGAATGTATTACAAACATAACATTACAAACTGATTCAATAGCTGATTCATCTTGCAATCAGCTGTTCCACCATAATCCATACCTTAAAATAGAGGGAAAACTGTTAGGGGTCCAGAAGGTGATATTCATGAAAATAACTTTTTTCTGGGGAGAAGGCAGGACAAGAAAATGTATCCTGTGATCACCATTACTTTTTGGTTTCTTTGGACGAAAGACCTGACTGAAGCCCCTGATTTTTACAGGCTAGGGTGTCATTTGCATGTTCGTTCGACACTTGGAGCAAAGCATTGAAGATACTTTTAAAACAATTGAGTCACCATCATATCCTTCCTTCCTGAGTGGAAATGCTCAGCAGAAAGCCAGAGGACTGAAGGACTCAGGAACCCTGTGAGGGTCACTTTTTGAATTTCTGGATGAACACTTCACTGGGGGTAGAGCTATTTAGAGACCTTAAGGTAATCAGGGCAAAGCAGCACCCTCTACAAATGGCTTGGGTGCTCAGCCTTCCAGTCTCAGATTGCCTCTGGCCTAAAGAACTCTGGCACTACTGGCCAGACTGCTCATCCCTTACACACCTGCACATTTGTCCCATAGATAGAACCACCACCACCACATTCTCAGCTGGCATAAATCTGTCAGTCAGCGTAGCAATGTCAGTTTAAACTATCAGCCTTGGCACCTAAGACTTGTGCAGAATTTAGGTGCCGAATGCCGAAAAAGCTATACTGACTGCTGAGAATTCATGACTAGTGTAACCTGGAGGTGCCTAACGGCTAATGGCACCTCAACTGTGCAATGCAAGGCTCTAGGGACCTAAACATAGACTTGCTTTCCTGCTCAGAAACATCCTAGCTTGAAAAGACAGGTAGCTTATAGTGTTACAATTCAGATACAGCATGAAATACATCTTTTCCCTGAGTCTCCACAGAGGCATAAGGCACTAGTCATTCTTGGACCATGGACAATAGGATTGACATTTGACCAAAACACATGTAGAAACAGAAATGATCCTGGTGCCTCTTCTTTACTTGTCTGAGCACCCATTTGAGATAAAGTGACCATCAGAACTCTTAGCTATGGGGGCCCAAAATCTTGGCTCCCTGTTCCCAGGAGAGCATTCTGCTCCCACGAACTGTTTAATGCAAAACAAATAATTCCTGCATCAGGAAGCTGAAACTAATATATCT
This sequence comes from Phalacrocorax aristotelis, assembly GCF_949628215.1. Classification (NCBI taxonomy): domain Eukaryota; kingdom Metazoa; phylum Chordata; class Aves; order Suliformes; family Phalacrocoracidae; genus Phalacrocorax; species Phalacrocorax aristotelis. Next base: position 64,565,924 of record NC_134279.1, on the reverse strand, counting down.
GTCTCCCAACAGAAACTCTTTTTCACTAGCATAGTCAGTCAACTATTTTCACTGACTCTTTTCCTGGCCTCAGAAATCTCAGGGACTCATATCCAGTTAATCTAAGCTCCTGAGTAAGGAAAGTGAGATTAAAGCTCCAGAAAACAGAGATCTAAGAATCAAACACTCCTACCCAAAAGCCATACCCACTAAGGTATGGCACAAGAAGTGACCACTGGAATCACCTCGGTCCTTTATCGCTCCCTGGTCAGCCCAGTGGAGTCCCTGCTTGCTCTGCCAAGGTATGTGTATACTCTCCTTAATCAATGGGATCAGGTGAGTATCTCATTTAAATGCTTGAAACTACTGCCTCTTTTGATTCTATATGGAACCAGGGTGACTGCCTTGGTAGTCCTCCATAACCCTGCTGGGACAGACACTTTCATTTTTAAATGTTATGCCTTCCAAAGTGCACGGTCCAAAAGCTGCCCTTGTTCTCTGCCCTAGCAGTGCAGTTTGGAGAAGCTAGCATGGCTAAAAGAAGGACAAGTGTGCTCATGGGTGGCCATAAATTTAGGGGAGAGAGGTGCTTTACAGACAAATGCTGCTTGTTACCTCTGTCTCTACTGTGTCCCAGGCTAGAGCCCTGACCCTCCTGACAGAGGACTTCGGGTAGGGCTTCTGCGAACTAGGGACTGTAGAGTGCAAGCAACCAAAATCTGCATTTCTTCCATTTTCGCCATTCTAATTCTGCTTACTTTCAGTATGGTTGGGTGCCATAAACTTCAAAACCAGGAAGATCTGCATATGCACAGTAATTACTTTTTCAGATTGTTTTACCAAATCAAGGATTTAACAGCACTGAAACACTTGATAAGAAACAATTCCATTGATACTTGCTATTGAACCTAAATGACTGACCAGATGGAGCAGAACATAACATAGCAGACTGTCTAATATACTTTATCTGAGATAATACATCTCGACTGAAAAAACATAATGTTTCACTCACTGACATGGAGATTGTTATATTACAGTGTGATGGAAATAACTATTGCATGCTCTTCCATAAGTCTGTGTGCATGCCTGCGCAATTTTTCATTCTTCTATCCCTCTAATAACCTTTATCTCTCTAATATCCCTTTAACACAACTGTAATAAAACAAAACTGAACAATTTAAAAAAAGCCTGTTAAACTATCATTAAGGGAATACGTTAAACCTGCAAAATTAAGGAAATTAAAATTTAAAGCTGAAATGCACCATATGTCTTCCAGTGTGCATACATGAGGAGATGCGTTCAAGTATTTTTTATAAGCAGAGTACCATGACGGTATAAGATACTGGAGAACACAGGATTCATACAGCACTGTCTTTGTCTCGGTTAGCTTTGGTTTATTTAAAGCAACTATGAAGAATGTATTTGTATTCAGAGAGACACCTGCCTTTTATTCCCACTAATAATAAGAGCTATACAAGCCTAACAAGATTACAACATACCTTTAAATGTTGAAGACCTTTATTTTATAATAAGTTACATGCATAACTCCATATGTGCATAATAAGTATGCTTTTTACTGCACTTGTTAGAGGAGATGATATGTGACTTGGAAACCTACAGAACAGCAGAGAAAAGCTTTTGTTTTCAATTTAATGTGGGCAGAGGGAACCTGCAGGAAACTCCAGAAGATACTGTTCATATTTCCTTTCCAAAAGGGCAGATGATTTGTTTTGCATCATAAGTTTTAAGTGTAGTACATTGCTTTGCCAGGTAAAAAAATGAAGAAAGAAGAGTTCAGCCAACATCCTCAGCCCAACATGTCTGTCTGCTTTATGTTTGTCTAAAGCTCCTTCTTCATAATCTTGCTCTCTCTTCCTTGCAGTAAAAACATTTGAATAGGCAGATGTGGCAGAAAATCTCAGACTGAAAAGCAGTATTTCAAGCCTCAAATGAAAATACTAAAGCATTAGAACACCAAAAGTTGCGAGAACAGGACCAGGATATACCTTTACACATCTAAGGGTGAGTAAAGGGACCACTCATCCTGCAAAATGTTCACTCATTCTAAGGATCTTTTTCCCTTCCTACAAAACTTCATTTTGCTTTCCCTTCTTCATTTTCCATCCTTTATTTCACAAGGAATTAAAGCTCAAACCATTAGATGCATTAGTTTTTGTATGGTTTTTTCGTACTAGACTTCTTCACGCAGCATTTGCTTGCTTTGCCTGCCCGTAGTGCTGCTAAGCAGGGTCTGTGGGAACTGAAGACAACCACTCCAGAGGTAACACCGCATAGTGCTGCTGTCCCCATTTTCCCTACCGCTTTTTGTCTGCACATCTGTGGTGCATACCTAGTTCTCTAAGATCCAGGTAATGCTTTATGTGAAGATGAGAGAAGAAATCCTGGGGCATTTCAAAACTGGGGTCTGACATGGACTTGTCAAAGGCTCTGCTGCTTCCTCCAGCACAGGTCCCTGGCTGCGTTGCCTTCCATGCAAACTGACTTCTCTTCTCTTCCAGTAGAAAGCCATGAAGACTTTTATCCTTAGAGCTGGAAGCCAAATACTATTTTGAAAGTGCAATGGGAATGGTTGGATGGAGTTTAAAAAATAGAGATGTTATGGATGGAAAAAAGCCATTAAAGCTTAAGATTCTGACATAAAAATAATACGAAAAAATTTCCTTAGATACTGTATTAAAGAATAAGTATGGCCTGTGGGCAAGTATGAATGGCAAAAGGAAGAATCGCAAAAACTGGAAAAAAAAGAAAGAACATTGCACAGAATTGTCAAGTGCTGCTGTGTGGCTAACTGAGGACTGAAACAGTTCAGCCACACTCCATTATGACTGCCAGAAAAATAATGATGGACAGTAAACCTCAAGATTTAGGTAATCCATTTGATGTATTTTCAGCAACTCATACAGCAACGTTAGAGTGCCTAGGATCAAGGCCATGAAGATAAGCGACGACCAAAAAATCCAAACTAAATATACAACGTACTTTGGATCCTTCATTAGTGAAAATGCACTCCATTATAGGCTGACTCTGGTTTTAGACTTCAGAGAAGCCAAGCACTCATTTATGAAACCACATTTCTCCTGCCTTCCTGTTGGAGAACAATTTATTTTCTTTGAAACCATGTGTTTCTTTCCGCTGCAGTGGCCTCACAGCGCATTATCTTCTTATGTCTGTAAGCTCTCTGGGACAAGGACTCTTGATTCTTGTCTCATGGAGGCTGTCAACACTTAGAATTGAAAAGTAGTAACGTTAATAGTAATTTTCTACCCAGGTATAAAAGCTGATTTTGTTATACCTCCTGGCAGCAGCCAGTGCACGCAGTAAATGAGCTGCAGGGAGGGTCTGACCGTAAGTCAGTATTGTGGCCAGAGCAGCAGAGCAGCAGAGATCCAGAACACCAGGCTGCTCATCAGAGGGTTTAACTTCCCAGCCCTGGTGCACCATGTCAATGGGGAACTATGAACCAGTGACTCCAGAACTGAAATGTGCTAACTGCATTTCTGACACCATGCCTTACAAAGTATTTGCCACATGGTCTAATGAGCTGCTGGAGTAAAAGCCCACATAACTTAGAAATTTCCTGGGGTGCATCAGAACAAAAAAGGGCAAATCACGGTGATCTGTCTTGCCTGGGGGTTGGATCCCATTTTCTACAAAGCCCTAAGTAGACTGTCCTGTCCTGCAGTTGCTCCTCAAGTTTCATGATGAATGTGTCTCCACTATGATCTCGTTAGCATTATAAGGGTAAGTAAGTCTTGGTGGTAGACCATCCTTATATTCAATGAGGACCCATTCTAAACCAAAATGGGGACCCAGTGAAATAAATCAGATCAAGATCAAACTAAACTATGCCAACATTTGCTTAGTTAGCAAAGGCATCATAATCAAAAGTATAATTAAGTGAACGAATGAATGAATGACAAAAATATTTTTCTTACTAACTGGAAAATATCTTGTGGGCTCAGCCCGTATTTTTCAAGCATAACTGCTCAAAATTAAGACCCCAATCCACAAAAAAGGCACTGAATCTCCAGTAACTGGCGAGGGGAAAAGAAGAAAAGGAAGAGGAGGAGAATAATACAGTACTTTTTGAAGTCAGGCCACCTGTATATAGCTGTAAGTCTAGATAGGAATTCAGGAATCCACATGAGGAAATGTTAGGCCAGGCTTCTAGCTGACCTGAAGCTACAGCAGTGAAGGTGGTGTGTGCAGGACTGAACGGGCAGCCATTTAAACACGCCTCCACCACATAGCATGAGCACAGGCTTCTAAAACAAGCCTCCTCAGCGTTCTGCCAATATGCCTTCACGTCTGCCAAAATACAAGCTGCCTGCTCAATCAGAGGGCATTGCTGCACATATGGTTTTGACAGATTAAAATATGTGAATTTTTTTCTAATTTCTTTTTCCTAGGTTTCCCACTCTCGTCATCACATGGAGACTAATTCTAGATATTGAACCAATAATACCTGATGGCTTTTAGCTCAGTCATAACTTCTGTTCCCTTTCCATTGTGCATCCTTTCTACAACTAACTCCTGAGATCATAGCACAGTGCTTCTCATGAAAAAAAGCCACCCTGCCCTGTGTAACACCTGAGGCATTAGTACTGCCCAATCTTTGGGAGGCTTTTTTAACAGTATCTGGAGGTATGTGGCTATGAATCAGTTCTGGCAGCACAAGAATGGTCTAGAAAGAAAATTTTAAAATCCCCAATGCAGAGAGCAAAGAAATCTAAATTTATGGGACTGTAGAAAGAGTTCAAGGAAAGAGAGAGGAGATTCTTGTGGCTGAACAATAAATAAGTTTAGTCCCTCAAGGAGAGAATAACACAGAAGAGACCCATAAGCCAAAAAGAATAAGAAAAGGAGCAGAGAATGCTACAAATAACACAAATTTTATCACTGACTTCATGGGATCAGGGCTTCCCTTCCCCTAACCCCTACCTATTTGCACAGGGAATAAACTGGTATGATTCAATGCAGATTTTTAAAGTAAAAGTGCTGATAGACTTTGGATAAAGGAGTTAATAGGATTTCATCTACATCTGCAGCTCTTACACAGGTGACTGGATTTTAGTTTGTTGCCATGTTCTGTTTATTGATATTTATTTTTATGATTTATTTATGTTTATTAATAAATAATTTCATTAATGAAGTTAATTATTGTGACAGTGCTCAGTTAGAAAGAAAATAAATTCAATCTTGGTTTTGAAATGTCTAAAATTTTAACTTAGGAAGTTACGATGCAGCATAGCTGCAGCTTTAAAAGTTTCTTTTTTTCCTTTTTCCTTTCCTCTTGATTAGCTACTTGCCAAATATTTGTTTGTTTTAAACTAAATCAAATTTTCTACCTTCTCAGCAGGATTCATGTTTATTTATACCGGTAAGGTACAGTAATTGAGAAGTAGCAAGATGCACCCATGACAGAGGTCTACTTGAATCTCTAATTTGTGTTAGATCTGAGAGAGAACAGCCAGTGTAAGTTACGATTGCTGGAAGGGAGTGTTCATCTCTAAGCAGATGGAAGCCAGATATTTTAAAACTAACTGCAACAATTGACTTAAATACAGCCCTGTCTGAAGCCAAGCACAATCATTCCATTGCCTTCACTGAGTTTCAGACCAGCACAGCAGAGCATGTTATAGCTCTAAATCTCCTGCTTTACAAAATACACCTATCGTCCACACTTTGTAGATAGGGCACCTGAAGCAGAGAAAGGTGACATGATTTGATGCAGCTCACTAAGAACAACAGTGGCAGAGACAAAAATCAGAAAAGAAAGGTGACAATTCCCTCCCATAACTTCTCGTTGCTGTAGACTACATGAGTCTCTGACAATCTCTACACACTCGCAATTCTGTAGGTCTAAGTATTAGGAGAAATGCTGCCAAGCGTGTGACAAATAACCTTTTACTACAAAGTCCACTAAAGGCACTTGAAAAAAGACCTATTCATTTTGGTGAGCCCTGGACAGAGCACTAAGGGAAAAATCTGGAAATTAAGACGAAGTGTCCCAGTCTGCACCAGTTCATGCAAGAGCCAGAGCACAGCCAGAACAGCAGTGAACGTACAAATGAATGGAAAGAGCAGGACTTGGAAAACCAGGCAGAAAATGTTACGGTGAGCCACCAAACAGGCTTAGCAACTATAAGAAGAGTCCAGATTCACAGAAGCTCCCAATTTTATTTATCAAAACCATCATGCAGTGGCCAATGGGGAACTAAAAAAGGGCAAAAGCCACCTGTCCATTTAATAGCCATTCTTCTGTCCTACTACTACAACAGCCAAGAGAGCTACTCATGCCCAGATGAGTATTTCCTTCACCTCAGGTATTCCAGTTGTTTCACATGGAATATTGATTAAAAAAATAATTAAATAATTCATATTCATTACAAAAGGGCCAGTGTTAAGTGACATTTTCAAATGGCATCTTGCCTTCAGATCTATTTTGCTAAAAATAACTTAAAAGTTAACCAAGTCATAGACAGGAATAGAAAACCAAACAACCTCATGCCATGGGATCCCCATTTTGGATTCTGTTATCTGCACCCTCTGTAGACAATTACAGCTACTATTAAAGTCCAGTGATTGGTTTGTAAGGTGACTCCGTATATTGCTTATGCAAAAAGCCAGAAATATAGAAAATAGACATTGATTACTGGCATTCTGGTAGATGATATATAGTATAAAATGCATGTTCACTGATAGATCTGTATAAGAAATAGACTAGTTCACTTCTAATTGTCTATTGTCTGGGATGAACTCTTTTTCTAGTAAGTCCTTTGTATCTTCTGCCTGTGAAAAACTTGGAGAGTTGCAATTTACAGGACCTGAAAAAATCAGTATTGTAACACCAAAACAGAAATTGTTATGAAAACACATACTTGCCTAAAAGTCAAAACACTAAGAAATACACGTAAGCAGATTTTTGTATTTTTTTTCTTTTATGAAATGAAAGAAAATAAAGTCTGAGTTCTAGCTTTAGAAATCTTTGAAAAGAAACAGAAATCTATTTCAAAATGAAAGTTATCTTCACAGTGCTTACAATTGCTTTCTGCCTCTGTCTTTCCCTTTGTTTGGCCCTTTCAGATTCCCGTTTTTCATACTCTTTGCGGTATTCTTCCCTCTTCAGCCTTTCATGCTGATATTCCTCATAGCTGTCATATCTAGGAAACATAACTTAGTCATTAAATCAAGCACCTGCATTTGTAAATGTAAAATTAGTGATACAATTTCTGGAATGCTTCATTATCTCATGAGACCCAGATGCAAAGCAAACCAAATGCAGGCAAAATGCACTACCTGGGTCTACGACTGTATGGTGATCTGGATCGCGATCTTGCACGTAAGGGAGAACTTCTGTATGCTCGGTGTCTACAGTGGCTGGACTCATAACAGCAACAAGATCTGCAGGCAGGAAGAAACAGATTCACCTCTGTCATTCAGTCTGAATCTACTGACACCATTTTCTACCTCTTCCCCGAACTTAGAATTTCTTCTAAGCAACCAGTGAGATTTTCCAGTGACAGTTTGCGATCTCCTAGCCAACTAAGGGGCCTCAAGTGATTTCCCCCCTGCCCTTCTGTAATGTTCCTTATTGAGGCTCACACAGAGAGTCAGCCACTGTCAACTTCATCTGATAGGGACTGCAGCTAGATTGGCACCGGGCAGCTCGCAGATGATGGGAAAGTTGTGTACATCTCTCACCAATTGCTCTGCTGCTGACCTGACTGTCTCCACTCAGTAAGTGTAAACTTGGCAAATTTAAAGGATAATGGCAACAAGTGTTTCTGTAGCAACCCTGTGACCTTCAGAGTTAATCAGCTCAGGAGCAATAGAAAAAGTTGCACTGGATTAAGTTATTTCTTGGTTTTTCTTTCTTTCCTTTAAATTGCTTTATATTTTTGCTGTTTTCCTTCTTAGTAACTATGATGATGATACGTGAATATGCTGTACTGTACCTGGAAGAGGATCTACTACAGGGCGACCTTGATCTCGATCGGGAATATGGAGAACGGGAACAAGACCTGCGTTGAGGAAAGGACCTCGATCTAGAGCGCGTCCTTTGGGATCTTTGAGAAAATAAGGATTTGGGTGGAGACACTGAATCTCTGCATGGAGAGTTAAAGGAAGAGCAAGAAGGCGATACATCAAATAGTGAATAGGCTTGTGTCCCATCCCAAGGGTAGCATAGTTTATCACTTTCATCTTCACTGTCATCAAAGAGACCATCCATTGCTAGTCCTGAATTTATAAACATAGGTAGTTTGGAGAATTGTTCATTACTGTAATCACTGTCCCTTAGTTCTCTGGTCTTATCTGCTTCTTCATCAAAAACAGCTTGGCTGGGGTGACCAAAATGCTTATTCAGTTCAGCCCGAATTTCCTGGTCTTGGAGCTGTTTTCTGTTATTACTGTGGGATCCCTGCTTACTTGTCTGTAAAGTCTCTTTCTTGAAATACTGGTCTTGTTCTAAAGAAGAACAAATCTGACACTGCCACCCAGGTGAAGAATCCTTAAATTCTAGTTGTCTGGAGTCCTGAAGTTCCTGGGATATTTTAATGTGTATTTCCGATTTCAAATTCACAGATTGACAGTAGTCATGGTCACCAAACAGCCGCAAACTGGGCCGTTTTGTCTTTCTCTCCTCATGTCCACTGGACAGTACTGTAGTCTTGCTAAGCTGTGCGTACAGCTCAGACTGTTCTGGACCCTTCTTTATTGGGTTATTTCCTTGAGAATCGGAAGGCTCACTATAGCGGGGCTTTTTTGAAGGTGGTACAACAGTCTTGCATGATGACTTCGGCTTAGGTGAAGTCCTAAAAGGATTATCCTGGTTGGCTTTATGAGGAGGGGTCGTAGGTGGAGTTAGGCCTAAAGGGAAAAAAATAGGATGAACAGAATATTTTTAAGCACACATACAACGTTTATAAAGGCAGCTCATGTGCTTCTTTAAAACAGATACAATGCAAGGCCCATTCTATGTCACTTTAACACTACTAATACTGGGAATAAGAGTATTTAGGGTGTGAGACACCAAAGGTCTGGTAACAACAGCAGCAACAGTAGTAATGCATTGCCATTAATCTTCAGCATCATTTCTGCCCCTCCCCTTCCTCCATGACATCTGCCTCTCTCTCTCTGTAGATTTTGACAGAGAAAATCAAGAGATAAAACCCACAAGACTTTTTGTTAAAAATAAAAAAGATTTTGATAAAAAAATCAAAAGTCAAAAGACTGGCACTGTCAAAAAAACCTAAAGAAATTAGCAGACAAAAACCTGAAGAAAAGCAAGCCCGAGAAAAATAAATGAGTGCTACTAAAGGAACCTCGGTAGGACGCAGAACTTGAATGCAAGGAATTACAGCAACTCTACAACTCAACTGCAATGACTCTGTCTCCACAGTTCATTAACTTACTAAACCATTGCTAATGCACGTATAACACATTCTTGTAAGCATAACTAATACATTTTGCCTGAAATGTGGTTCTGCAACTGAAACCCAAGTGAACAATAGGACAACTTCAACTGTAATAAACCATTGCATTTAGAACTAAATATTAGTGAGAGTCATGAAGTAGGGAGTTGAAATGAAACAGATAAGTATTCAAAGACTGAAGATACCACCAACTACCAGGATTGTTCACATAACTGTAATAGATTATATCACTCCAGTGAGACAAAACTGCAGGAAGGACTACAGCCCATTCCAGTAAAACCTGGGAACGAAAGCAGCATCTTCCAATCATTTTTATAAGGGTAGAATGTAACTCTCAATATTTTCTGTGGAAATCATAGAATCTCTTCAGACTTTACAAAAGGATAACCCAGGACACCAGGGCAGAGTAACAGCCAACTGCAGCCACTGTTCAGGAAATAATTACTCTTCAGGAAGGTATTTATGTTTGGAAAATTTTCTTCCAACTGACCCTAATGTACTTTAGAAGTATATATGCTTAAAATTAAACAAATTAGACTGAGATTAGGGAGCTTTCCTAGATAATCTAGATCATCCTTAAGCACTCCTGAGGCTGATACTTCCCAAGATTTCTTCTTCTAGCCCAAGTAATGAGCTTTCCGTTACTTCCTGAGCAAGAACAAAAAGAGATGCAGACACACTTACAGGAAATGTGTATTTCAAACACGGCTGTAGAGTTTTGTTCTGTATTTTTAACCATGCAACAGATCTCAGCAGATCAATGCAAATGGAACATGTTTTATAGTGTTTTGCTGTAAAGAAGAAAAAGTGTCCATCAATGCACAGTACTCCCTAAGGAGCATAAATGGAGACTGGGAGTCCCATTGCATTAGCTGCAATGAATTTGCTCCAGAAAAAAAGATGATAGAAATACCAAGGCATGAATGGTTGATGTGAGATAGAAGCTTGATTTTGTCTGAACATTGGGAAAAAATGGTTATGAGTTACCTGTGGCTATATGAATACTTTGCCTGATGCTACAGAAGTCAGGGAAACTGAGGCAAAGATAATGACACCTAAAACTCAAGTTACCTCAGATTTTAATTTAATAGTGAAAAAGTTTTGTGCAAAGTCATCACTGTTAAACTATTTCCTCTAGTTTGAGCCCTCGATTTCTTCTTCATTCCCAAAAATTCACTTGAGTCAGCAGTATGTATTTCACACCTTATCCACCTCCTCACTAACAAATATTTTTGACTACCAAATCAGTTTTTGGTAAAATGAAGAGAACAGTCCACTTCAAAATCCTGCAGTAATAATTTCCACATTAAAACATCAGGCTCAGATTAAACAAAGATCTGAGTAAGCAAAGACTGTTTTCTAGATAAAAAATTTAGAACTGTCACTTTTATACAGCCCATGAGAAGCTCTGGGGTTAGTTACTGATTTTTTGGATGTAGTTTTAAAGGAAGAACGAAGCAGACATGCAACCACTCCACAATGAGCATGCATATTTAAGAATTTCAGGCAAAGAAACCCTAGAGATAATCCAATATTCAAAATAAAATATGGTTTCAATTTCTACTTCTTTAAAGCTAGCCCCGGCAGGAAGCAAGCTAAACACAGAGCACAATGATTTCCAGAAGCCTGACAAGGAGTCCAACAATCTTTAGAGGAGGGGAAAAAGAAAACCCTACCAAAAAAAACCCTTGCAAAAGTACAGACTGAGCTAAATTTACTGGCACTTCTCTTGCTGGCAGAACTGGGCTGGGGACAGCCTAAGAAAGGGCTTCCTCGTGGCATTTTGGCTTTTTTCCTGGTTTTCAGCAGAAGCAGGAAGTGCACAGGCAAGTAGAAACAGATAAAAGCTGGAAAACGTTCATTTAACTTTTGAACAAACCTCCACTGGGGATGGAGGAGGGAGTGAAGTTTTGAATTCACGTCACTACTATGGAGCCCACCTTCAGCATGTCCCATGACCAACCTCCAAACTGTGAGCTTTGAGAAAACTGTTGGCTGCACACTTGCTCGTCTTCACACTAATCCCTCGTAATCTTCACTGAGGGCTATGATCCCACATCAACGGCATTACAATATTCTATAACCATTGGATTACTTCATACGCACCAATTTCTCCACCAATATGTACATTTTAGCGTTGACAGTACAAGGTATATTCTGTGCTCTCTCTTGAACTTAGCAGGTTTTGACAGATTTATGGAAGGACAGATGGCCATTACGGGCTGAAGGCTGACAAGAGGCAGTTCAGAGCATTGTTAACACACTTGCACAAACTCTCAGCAGTGCAGCGCTGTGCAGAATGTAATTCAGACTATAGCTTTTTTATTGCTGCCTATTTTCTTTTGTCAAAAGAGCCTGCTGTGCACAGCAACAAATGGCTGCCATTACCCAGAATGTAATGGGTGTCAGACAAATCACGTAACACAAACAATCAAGAGTATGTAGGTCATATTTCAACAGAGCACAACCTTAGCAATATTTATGATTACTGCATTGAAATGTGCTCTATAATAAACAAGTACCTCTACATCACTCACACTTATGTACTTCTGCACAGCAAATCTGTTAGAAGTGGTACATACTCTACAATCATCCCCGTTAAACAGTCTTTTTTCTTTTTAAAGTAAAAGGCAAGTATTTTTTCATGACATGCTATAAAACCATTTTCTTTGTAGGGACTTTTCTTTAATTGAATGGCTTCGGTAAATGGTACGTTTGCACTTTGCCTTGCTCTGTCTGTACACTATGAACACAATTGGTGATCTTGTGCTTGAAAATAGCGTACATCAATTTGCCAGCACTGCTGCCGAAGCAGCACTGCCCTCCCCACGTCTGTGCAACAAAAGGTGTTTGCACGTTGGCTGAGCAACTTCTTTCAAGAAAGTCTCTGGGAAAGTCAAACTACTTCTGATATATTCCAAAACTCTACTAAAAAGCCTTTTAGTAATTCATTTAGCTCAGCTAGGTTGGTAAGCAGGAATTAGGGAAGTGCCTTTGCATAAAATGTGACATCTTGACTTTTTAGGACTGATTTGCAATGCTGTTTTACGCAGACACCGATCTTTCTAAAACTCTACTGTACCCGTTAGCATTTTAATGTTTGCTGATGTTTGTTGTGCTTTGAGCAGGTTGAGAATTAGTGTCTTTTGGGAAATGAAGCCCTGGAACCTTCCTACATGTACACTGGGCTTTTTAGAGGCATTGAAAATGAATTCTTTTATATCTTCTACGTTTGAAAATGGATTGTCAAGGGAGACATTATTTAAGGCCACTTAAAACACTGAACACAAGATAACAGCTCAATTCAGTGAAAGAATCAGAAGAGCTTTTGTGTCATACAAGAATGCAGAAGCCAGGAAAATATAATAAAATTAAATAGCCATCATATAATAAAAAACTACATGCTTGTTGAGTATTCAGGTTAATCCGGTTGTCAGTGCTGCAGCAGATAAACACAGAAGCCTGAAAATATCAAATAATTTACTAGATTTTATTCCTTCTAGACAACTCTCTGCATCTCACATCTCATCAGAAATCATTCTGAGGTCAAACAAATTCTTATATATTTTAAGTATTTGTTCTGACAACTAAGAGGTAACACAGATCTAGAGGTGGGCAAATAGCAGGGTATAAGTTTCCTCAAGGATGCTCTTGAATTTCAAATCCAAGTTCAAGCTGATAGTGTTCATACAGCTTTTTCTGTCATCTTTTTGGAGAAATCAAATTTTGCTCCCCAGAAAGACTGATGAGGAGTTTTATGCTCAGGTAAACTACAGGGACCTGTGTGCAAATGAGAGACTTTTCACCAAGTCACCTGTTGTAGATAAGAGGGTGGAAATAGCCTGCCAGTGACTGATTGAGCCTTAAGCTTGTAAACTAACTTCATGCACTTATATGATGGCTTTGATTATTTAGGATGAAAGTTTAAAAAGACACTGAGAGAACAGAGACAGATTAATTTCAAACATTTAGGAGCCCTGCCATCTAACTTCTGGGATTTAGAAGGCCAGCAGAAAGTCTAAGACAATCATTGAGGAGCCCTCGATCACCAAGAGACACACGGTCTCCAGACGGTGAGTCCCTCTCCTAGCCCCTGAGCCTGCAGATGTCCCCTCAACCTGACCAGTAATGAAGAGGGAAGAGGTCTTGCAGTGACACAGAAGCGTCCCATGTTCCTGGAAGACATTAGAGAGATCCAAGCCCACAGACTCTTAGCAAGGCATTGGCAATGCAGCTAGCTGTGGAAACAAAGGGAGAAGAACCTTTTACAAGCCTCTTACTCAGAATGAGACTCACCTTATATGGAAATTTCATCCACTACATTATCGTCACCTAGGATTCCCTCCATATCATGATGTTCTGGTCCATTTTCCTTAAAATAGCACCAGAAATCAGCTGCAGAATTTGGTATTTTAGATAGCATTGGACTTATTCCTCTATCACAGGCCACTTCTTTAAAGTGCAATCAAAGAATTCTTATGTGTGGCTTGAAAACACTTTAAAAAAATATTTGTCCCTTATAATTTGATAAATCAGTGTTTCGATGGTTTTAGGGAGGACAAAGTTACATTCGTGACTACCAACAAAAATATTGTAAAGCAAGACATAGCATCAGCAAGAGAATGGTTTCAGTTTGACTTTAGATACATGAATCCAAAACGTGTGTGTGACGAAGATTGATGGCTCATGTGGGAAATGCTTTTATTTATTTATTTTTCTACTCTATAGTTAATTCATCAGTGAGGGAACCAATGTTGTTTTCAGCAGAGAGATCAAGAGAGCTGCTATTTATATTAAAATACTTTGTGCTTCGATAGTGCGAGCAGCACTGCTAATGGTCTTTTCTATTCGGCAGTGAGATCAAGGCAACTCCTATTTAAATCATAATAAATAGTGCTTGTACAGTGCAAGCTGCCCTATATAAGGACAATGAGCAATGCGGTTATCTGGATATAATTTGGAGTTGCCAGGGTCTCACTAAAGAACTCCAAGGTATTATTAATCACTACTGCCACTATTTTTTTCCTTTTTTTTTTTTTTTTTTTTTAACTGAAGTGGGTCCCAGTTCTGCCATGATTTACTCACATACACTAACTTCTTCAGTACTTGAGGCAGTTTCTGTTATGTACTTGTCTGCTTCGAGCACAAGCAGACTCATGACACAAGACACCACTGCAATACAAATGAGTTAGACATGCACAACCATTCATCTTTTTATAGATTTACATACATATGAATATAAAAATAAAACCTATGTGTATGTGAAGGCAGAGATTAATACATACAAGTGATGAAATATAATTTCCTGAAACCTCCTGACCAGGCTTTGTGAAGACAAGAGCAAGTGCAACATGAAGACCAAGAGCCAACATCATGTATGCAGCTTGGTAACACTGCCCCAACTCCCTGGCCACACACACTCCACCAACTCTTATTCTTCCTGATTATTATAATCAGTTTATTTTCCACCTAGACTCTATTTACCTCCAGAGGGTAAAGAAATCATGTTTTCATAGTACAATGGTCCTGTTCACATATTCATCCAGTTGTGCTGTTTCACAGCTTCTGATGTATTTTTTAATGTGCTAGTTTTCCTGGTTATATTGTCTAAGACAACTACAGAGCTGTTTTGTTTCCTCCTCTGTGCAGAGCTGATGGAGCGGAATGAATCTGGTAATACCAAGACCACTCCCGTTGCCATTATGGAGGCAATGCTAGAGGACTATCCAGGGGTCAGACCGACTCCCAGCTTCTGTCTCGTCAGCTGATGGGAAGAGCAGGCTGCTGACTTTCTGGCTGGGAGAGAACACTGCTCCCTTCAGTGATTTCAACGGCTGCTTGTACTGCTCTGCTGTAGTCACCTCATCTGCCCCTTTCAGTTGGCAGCACTAAGCACTGACTTACCAGTGTGCGTACAAATGGGCACCCTTGTGCAGATTTGCTCTCCAGTAATGATAAAAGAGGTTTCTCCATGCTTCAGGCCTACTGGCACGGAATGGGATTATCCTGCTGCATGCAGTGAATTTTGCCATGTTTGTGTTGGTTTTGCAAAAAGAAGGTACATTGGAAGGATGCTTCCTTTTGTCACTAGAGGAATGATTAAGATTGCAGAGGAAAGTGTATATGCTTTAATGCTGAACTAATGAAGAAGGTCCTGAAAAAGTGAAATGATGGTTTTGAGGAGGTGAAAGCCCAAAGTACATTCACAAATCTAGTGCTTGGGCCTGCTCTTTTGTAAAGCTGCCACTGAATTTAGGGGCACCAAGCTGATACATGGATGCCCCCCAAAATGCTAGAGATCATGTAATTTACAATCCACTGTTATCCTGAGAGAAACACATGCCAATGACATGTCTTATTTTTCAATATTACACAACTGATAAAGAAACAGTCTTGGCAATAGCTCAGGTGGAGCTCAACGTGTGCTCTTGCGTTCATGTCTCAACACTTCAGGAAAACAGAGGCAAAACAGAGTTCAGAGGAAAGCAATAAAACAGATCTGAGTCTGAAGGAATTGACTTTCACAGAAAGAAGAGCAGATGAATTACATGAGTGCAGTGGGTGATGCATGAACTAAACAAGCACATGACAAAAAATATCTACAAATCTTCAGAAGGTACAAACACCAGGGATCTGAAAGCAGGAGGAGGATAAAGGGACGTTGTGTGAAGTGTGCTAATGGAAGAAATAAAGAGAAGGCAAGAATATAAAATGAACACCAATTTAAAAAATTACCTCTAAGCTATGGAGTAGATTTTCAGTGGTAGAGGAGAAAGCTGTTATTTGTGACATATTAATCTAGAATTGACAAAGCACTGAAACATGCAGTCACGTACAGCCCTAGACCGGCCTGGAGACAGACTGGATGACATAACTTTTCCATCTGTAACATCTATTACACTGTGCTGTGGGGGTTTGTCTTTGAAAGATGGTGCTCAGCAGTACACAAATCTACGGGGAAATGGGGAAGTATAACAGATAAATGGTTTCATTCATATTTTCCCAGAAATTATGCTCTCTTGTGTAGGTTTGGAGCCATATTTTCAAACACATTCCTTCTCAGGTAACTGGATAAAAAGTCAGTGCTAAACTGCACTGAAGTTAATCTACTGAAGACCTCTGCGAGATCTCGGTGTACACGTGGTATATTAGAACACACACATGAGCCATGCTTAAAGGAAGAGCCAGCACTCCCCATTTCTCACCTGCAGTTCCAGAGAGTTCCACACTTAAGGTTTGTTCAATATTCTTGTTCTCAAATGGGGAACCCTTGGGATCACTGGAAGACAGGGCACATTTATAAAAACAAGCTGAAATGGAGTTGCTGTAGCCAAAATCTATTGAACCCCCCTCCCTTTTATAAATGTTTGCACTTTTTAGTACTTACTTTGGTGACTCGGGCGTCAATGGAAGTGATAAACTTGTTGGTTTGGCTAAAGGGAAAAAAGAAAATGATTATGGAATATTCAAACACTTCTAAACACTACCAAAGAAATTTCTTTTTATTTTGGTGCTGGAATCCCATGTTAGTCAGTTAGGGCTGAGTTCTGATAGTTCAATAGCCATTTCAGTGTATCTTAGATAAATAAGCAGACTCATCCTGATTCCTTAATACTTGTACCAAAAGGGCACCTGAATTTCAACAATCATTTACATCAATTACTGTACCTCTGAAATACAGTACACAACCCAAATGCCAAGAAACTTTCAGAAGAGTGGTACATGTTAAAAATCAGTGAAGGACTCTACAGGATACACTGTGAAAATGTTATTTCTCTTAGAGTTAATTTAGACTACAGTTCACGTTTTATTTGGAAACAGGAGCAGCAGAATAACTACGAAGTAACAGAACGTTATGAATATTCAGTTAATTTTACTTCTACAATATACAATTTTTATATATAGCATTGAGAATAGGCTGCTTCTATGAGGCCAGAGTCCAACCAGTTATAGTCCAAATTTCTGCAAATTATCCTGCAAACTATGACAAGCCACGGACATAGTCACAGATGGTTAAAAATGGGGTTGAAGCTCTCAGCACTACAATCCCAACATATGCAAAAAACAAAGCTCTAGCTATAAAAATACAAGTCCTTGTAGCTTTTATTCATGCAAACTTGTGTTTTCCCAAAGCAAGCCAAGAACTAGGATATTGTAATACAACTAAGATTCCTTTAATTGCCAGTAAAATGTATGAAAAGTAAAAATAATATTACTTGCAAATGTTACTTTTCAGAAGTTAGATTGATGTTTAAACACAGAGAGCATTGTACCAAGAACAACAGCAGGGGATCTCTTCTGCAAATTAATTACTTAAGACAAAATGTTCCCCTTGAACACTCCTGCACTGCAGATCTTTTGTCCAGAGTGTCACTACTGCATACTTCGTATTCATTCCAGGCTTGGAGCTCCCATCAACATTAAAGGATTTTATATGCAAATTGATTACTTTTATAAGCTCTAGAGCATTCCTGAAGTAATATTACATTTTTTAAAAAATTAACTCAATTCTCAAAAGCTGCATACTGTTTCTCCTCCTCCCCATATGAAAGTTAGCAACGGAAGCTCAGGTGTTCACCTCGGGTTCACCTTCCTCAGAATCACCGCCAGAGTGAGGAGACGCACCTCAACGAGTTATTTGTCTGATCCAGCACTGCTGCTGATTTGCGCATAAAACCAGGTGCGGTAAAACTGAATGTAACCTGACACATCTTTGTGTGTATTTTATATACATCTAGGGATACTAGTGTTTGCTAGTGGCTACTGGCGGTAAAAATGGCTTTAAAAACCCCACACCTTACAGTATAGCTCTGGAATAAAGTTTTGTACAAAGGATTCCACTTTTTTTTAGAGGATAAAAACCTACATACTCTTACCCAATTTAGGCTTTCTAAGGAAGTTGAACCTGTAAGAGCTATTTAAGCCTGTAAAAAGTCTCATTATAGTTCTCATTAGTCCCACAGAATAGTCCCACATCAGAATATATGCATATAAAATTCTGCAGCACTAAGACACAGTGCAGATCTGCCAGAGATGGGCACAGAACCAAGGTGTTATCTCACACTCGTATGTATTCATTTTAGGCAGATATCACCGAGCTCTCCCACTGAGAAATTTGCTTACCAAAACACCCATCAGTTTTCTTATTTCTAGGCAAGGGCTTGACCAAACAGTATTTCTGCAAAGGATCTGTCCTCACATACAGCTATTGATAGTGTAAATATTTATCCAAGACACTATCATTCTCCATAGTGCCTGTTTATTAGAGTTTCAAGGTCTACTGTGGTGTGTTTTTCTTTATTAAAAAGGGTTCACATGAAGTTTCTCGTCCCTGTAAATTGAAAACATTCAGGTTCAAAAGAACTAAGTTTCCTCATGGGCAAATTTCAATGTAAAACCACAGACGATCTTTGGCATGAACGGGTTTGTGGACATTCCCGTGGGTTTGCAATATGTTTGCAACAGTAACCCTAAAGGAAAATACTCTTTTACTTATCCTTTGTGAGCTTTCCCTAACTTTGAAAGAAAATATCAGACCCTGATTATTTTTTAAAACAGAAGGAACCAATTTTCCTGTACCTTTGATTAAATATATGACCAAATGACTGCAGGTCTGCAAATATCAGTTAAATTTGCAAGGTTGATTCTGCATGAATTGACTGTCCAAGCTGAAAGCATTATATTCATGTATTTGTGTTGTATGCAAATGCATTGACATTGAAGTCATATATTGGTGTATGAGGCAAAATTTATGAAAAAACAACATTTCAGAGGCCTGTAAATTAAACTACAGGAATTAAAGAAGAGAGTAATTTCTCCATGCCTGCAATTTCACATGCAACACCACCAAAGTCGCAGTCATCTGTTAAACACTGGTAAGTTAGCGATACGTCCTGTTGGACTTTCCTAACCTCTCCTTCTGCGCTGTTTCCACAACACAATGTGCCCTGCTGAATCTACATAATTTGCACTGAATCTACACAATTGCCTCAGCTCAGGAAAAAATGCAGCTCTGATGTGAATAGGAAGATTTTATAATCCGTATTTACCTGTGTGTGCGCATACATCTATGTATGTGTATAACATAGATGTGCATAAAGCACATTATACATGATATACCTTACCACTTATCACCATAACACCCAATGGTGTTAGTAAAGCCCCCTGTAACTTCTGGCAGGTCTATGTTTCAGTACCATTGCAGTAAGAGACCCAGGTTTTACACGTACATTTCAGTCTGGATTTTGCTGTGAAGCAGACTGCTGAAGCCATCCAGAAGGAGTGGCAGTTGGCATCCAAGAAGCTCTAGGGGCAGTTGGATTTCTTTTTTACACGAAACGCTGTTCAGAGAATTTGAGACCATAATGGGGAAAACTATACTTAGGACGTCAGAATGTACAGCTGGAAGAAGGGTATTTAGTGGCAAGAAGGGACGATTATTTTTATTAAGTTTGCTTATACTTCCTAGGGAAGAATGACAAATTAGATTTGACGGGGGCTGAAAAAGCAGGGAGGAGGGAGGTGAAAAGAAGCAAAAACATGTACAGTTTACAATTGTTGCTTTAAAAATACCAGAACAACATATTTAGGCTCATATCCTGATTTCTGTTGCAGCCAGATAACTTCCATTGACTTTAGTGGAGTCATCCAGGATTTGCACTGATGCGACTGAGATAGGCACCTGCCCTTCTAGATGCCAGGCCAATACATACACATAGATGTATTTTGAAGTAACAGTAACTTAAAAAAAAGCTCCCTTTGGGCTCGTAAGCTTTTACAGCTTTCCTTTATCTTGGGAAAACAGGCAGGGGAAGAGGGGTAGAGAGAGTGAGAGAGGGGGCTTTAAGTTCTTGCATCTGTTGTAGAAGCTACCTGTGATATAGACAAGTTCTTTATGCATTAGGGGATACTAAAAGTCAACACAAGTATTTAGTTTTGGCCACAAATAACCTAAAAAAAGAGAAAGATCAGGATGGCAGCTAAACTTTCAACTATTTACAAAATAAAATTACAAACCGGTATTCCAGCTTTAACAGGAATGACACGTTTACTGCTTTCTCTGTAGCAGTGACAGCGCTATTTATTGTCTCTTAAGGACTATGTGGCAGGTTAACAGTGCCTTCAGTTTTACACTAGCAAAAAAGAAAGAAGCTCACTGATGAACTGGCCTGCCCAGCTTGTTCAGGGGTATAATGATTTCTTAGTGTTACAGTACTCTGTGAGTAAGTATCTCCAGCTAGCTTGGTATATTAACTTGCAGTATTTGTTAAACTTTTTTTCCTGAGATTCTTTGTTAAGGCTGAGGGCAATAGAGACAGGACTAAAACTGTTTAAAAGCTAAATCTAGCTAACTAATTCTAACATCATCATACTGTTTTAGGATTCTCCCTACACAGAAGAGATGCTGGATTTATAAAACTGATCCAAAGAACAGAAGACGTATAGAGGGTATTCACAACCGCAGTATTTCAGCTTCCCTGCGTTACTGCCGGCACCAAAGCTGTGTTCCGTGGTCCCACACCTACCTTGCAGATGATTTGTCTGAGACTGCAGATGGGGCTTCCTTTTGGAGGTGCATTTCTCTTTGCTGCTGTTCCTGTTCTCTGCTGGTTTGGTCTGAGGAGGGTCATCATTTGTAGTCAGATATTTGAGAAGTTCAGAGCAGGGACGTCTTTGAGGCTTTTGCTGTTGACAAATGCTCTTCGCTTTATTGCTCCATGAATTCTCAGTCTTAAAAACAGGGCATAATAAAATAAAACAAAATAAAAAAACCCTAAAATTAGTGAGCTGAACCTTATCAGAATGGATATAGGTTTTCTGAAGAGATGAGACTTTCAATGAAGTGTTCAGTCTAAGTGTACTAGATCTATGAGCTGTGAATAATTGTTTGCAGAACAAGGAAAGGAAATTACATTTAAAATTCCTAAATGACATTTATGCAGCTTTTTATTTCATTTCTCCTACATTTCAATGTTCCTACTCAGCAACATGTAACTAACAAGACCCTACAGCGCCTTTACTGTGAACAAAAAAATAAGCTGGTTTAAACCTTAATTTGCTGCTGATTGCTTGAGCCCAGTATTCACAACTCTCTTAAGTACCCCTAAACGCGCTGTTTTCAGTTACAGTGAACGGCAAGACAAACATTGTTTAATACTGCCTGCTAACAGAATTACGTCAGAGCCCCCATTCTATCCAATTAATGGCTGATATACATCTTTTGCCAAGAATCCAGTGTCATTTTTCTTAGCTCAGGCAGCTGGTAAAATGGCAGTCCCGCATCCTGAAGTCACTCATAAACAACTTCAGCCCATCAGCACATTTTATCGTACCCCCTACTACTCTGTGTATCAATAAAGTAAGCGAGAGTAACAGACGGTGGGACTACAACTGAACTCTGCCAAGAGAAAAAGCATAAATGAAATATTCAGAGCATAAAGGAGCTCAGGTGATTTTCTGGAACCCAGTCTATAATCTGCTCATGTGGTTTTTTTTTAAAAGCAGTTGCAAGCTAGGAGATTAATACAATACATATAGATCTACTGCTTGCTTGGTTGCTGAAAGCATAAAAGACCTTGTTACACTTTTTCTTTTTTTTTTTCCTTTTTTTTTTTTCTTTTTTTTTCCTTATTACAAAGATTAAGTTTGTACCTTAACAACCACAGGGCTTGTTCTGATCCTGTGATTAGTGTTTGCATGGTTTTGCGTGCTGAGACCACTGCATTCATTGTAATTTAGCTGAGTGTTGGCTGGAGCCAGCAAGAGCTTCTTAAGCTACAAACACATCAGGGAAAGGGAGGTAGAAGGAAAAGAGTAAAGTTATGCATCTTTATGGACTAAAATGACTTATCTACATTTTTGCATAGTTACTTAAAGTTAGCTATATCAATTTCAGCAAGCAAAGTACAAGAAAACAGAAAGAAGGGCTCAATATTCCCCAGAACAAACAGATTTCATCTTCTTCTGGCTTGGCAGTGTATTTCTGCTCCCTTTACGGCAGTATACTGTGGGGCAAGCAGAAATTACAGGGGTCTTGGATTTCTGAATCCATGGCAAAATGAAATTCTCGGCAATGTGTTTGTCAGAAGAGGCCTCTGATCTAAACAGAGACATTAACTTTAACAGACTAATGGATACAGCATCAAGATGCAGGTACCTGGCTCTGTTTCCACAAAAGCCAGTGATAAGGGGCTTTCAACAGAAACAGAATCGTATCTCAGACTGGTTTTACTGAGCAAAATGCATATAAGGTTTCACTCACATCCTCACCCAGGGTTCAGTTTTGCCTTGATTAGCACTCAGCTGGTGCTTACTGGTCAAATCAATGTTAAAGGCACAAAATTAGCCCCACATCCCACCAGACTCAATGGGCCTTTCTTTACAGATAAGGAAAAGTGATGTCTAAACACACATATAAAAAGAGCCCCAAGAAATAAAATATTAATTAAAACCCTGACTTATTTGAACAGAAGGATAAGCAAAAGTGTCAGCCAGTGGCACAAGAATCTCAAAAACAATCTCTTCAACACACTTTTTAATAGATTGCCTTATTAGTCATCCTATGGCTATTTGGTGGGTTTTTTTCCCCACTTAATTTTCAGTTCTTTATTTGATTTTCCTTTCCAGTCTAAATGAAAAGTCCAGACCTTACTGTGACTACATCATACCCATGCAGCGGGTAGCCAGAGGCACATCCAATTCCTGTTAAACAGTAGGAAGGGTTCTTACTAGAGACGGCTCTTCTGCCTCCTGAGATGGAGGGGTGCCGTCGGGCATTGGGGAAGGGCTAGCGGCATTTTCATTGGTCACATCTCCATCTGTCAGTGCATCAAATGAAGGCAATCCATCCTCATCCACAGGGATGCTGTCCAGTGTTTCAGTGAGAACGGCTAGCAAGTTTGCCTCGCTCTCTTCGTCTATCTTCTGTGGGAGGGGACAACACAAAAAGCAGAACCAGGTGAGAAGAGAAAAGGAACAAAACAATGCCTCTGTATGTGAAAAAGCAGTCAAAACACAGTTAAACCAGCCCTTGAAACAATAACCTGCAACGGTGTCTCAGAAGATGTAATCAAGTGCAATAAAATTATCTGTCTCTGTGTTCAAGAGAAATCTCTTTGCACTCGCACTGTATTGCTCTAGCTTACTTTTCTTCCACAATTCTTTTTCTTTTACCCGTGTTAACAACGAGAAGTAATCAGCCAGGGATTGTATTACAGGATGTGCCTAAGCTGCTGACACTTAATGATGGTGTCAGCCCAGGCTGTCTGTTTCTTTCTCTTTCCAATGCTGAACATCAGCTAATTGACCTGACAAAATTACAAGAATCAGAGAATAAGACAGC
Organism: Phalacrocorax aristotelis; assembly: GCF_949628215.1. Classification (NCBI taxonomy): domain Eukaryota; kingdom Metazoa; phylum Chordata; class Aves; order Suliformes; family Phalacrocoracidae; genus Phalacrocorax; species Phalacrocorax aristotelis. The sequence goes on along the minus strand of NC_134279.1, from coordinate 64,542,146 downwards.
TAATCAGAAAACCAAAATGAATCACCAGTGAAATCTGCAAAACCTTGTTCACGTACGTGGCCTGGTGTAAGAGAGAAAGTTTTTCCCTTCCATACTTCTGGAAATCCTTGCTCCAAAACCAAGCAAAAACCTTCTGATTCCTGAGCATTTTGGCATAAAACTAGCCATCAGGACTCATACTGTAGATGGCAGGCTCTTTGGGTTTCTTTTAAAGACATGTATTAAGCAGGTTGCCTTTGAAGTCGCCCTTTCAAATTACGTCGTTTGAGTGCTCAATGTGACTATTGTATGCATTTATCTAATTCAGACAGCAATTATAAAAAGTAGATTAATTCCTAATCAGATGTGGCTGTAATGTTAATTTATATTAGATATCTTATTTCAGCAACAAGACTTCTTTTTGTCAAATTGAGTAAATTTAAATGCCTTCTGATTTTTTAATGAAATTTAGTCCCTACTGTATATTAAAGTACAGATTTTTGGAGGACTGAGTGTTATGAAGAATAGAATTGTGTAAGAATCATTACATTTATTTTTCAGAAAGATTGGAAATTAATCTTGACAGATCAATTATCTAGGATTCCTAGGCTGATCCTAGTGCTATTATAAAATAAATGAAAAGCCTTTCACTGATTCCAAGGATATCAAATTGGGAGTTTTCCCACCAACTTCAGAGTGGTTCATCATGCTCCAGGTTCACACGGCAAAGAGATTTCAGCTGAGTTCAAATCTTATAGTTTATAAGTGGACTAGCAAGGAATACTCCAGTAAGGCAAACAAAAGCTCTCCCTTTGATAAAAGAAAAAGAAGTGTAAAAAGTCAACAATAAAACGTTGCCAGTAACACCTCAGAAAAGAACAAAAAAAGAAGTGAATCTGGGTATCCCCTTAGTATGATTTTTTTTCAGCAATACTGTATCTACCAGATTCTGAATAGAGACGCTCATAAACCACACAGACAATTGCTCCTGCCAGGCTTCTCTGCCAAATCACACCTCATGGCTTCTTACAAAAAAGCTCTGTCTTTGAGCTAGAAGGCTACGGCAGAGCACAGACTGTTCTGGTGCTCACAGCATCATCCCCAAGAAACAAATAAACGCTCAGGCAAAGCTAACGCATTTACTTAAAAGACCAAAAGGGGCTTGGCCACTGAGAAAAAGAGTCTAAGTCTTGGTATATGGTGATTTCCACCATACCAAACAGACACATGCACAGTGTTGTGACAATTCAGTGTGCAGAGGATGGAAGTAAGTAGAAAGAAGCCGCCGTGTGAACAAAACTGTGCTTTAAATGCAGCTTTTCACAGCCACTTTTTGAGAAGCAAAGAGGAAAATTATGGTCTCATTTCTAGAAAAGTATGAAAAGGTGTCATCAGGCAAAAAGCACTTTGCATTGTAACAAAGTGCTGACTTTTTCTCCCAGTGGCGTTGCAAACCCCTTGCAGGCAGTGGGATGAATGGTGGTGAGAGCCAGCCCTCAGCCCCAGAGTGGCCGCGGGGGCTCTGGCTGCCAGCCCCTCAGCCCCACACCAGGAACTTCTCCAGCAAGTCTAGGTGGTAGGGCACACCACTGCCCCCCCTTACTGAGCCTTGCAGCTTATAAAGCCGACAACAAAGCTGGAAGGTTTACTCTTTCTAATGGGGAATGCCTTCTTTAATAATAGCATGCCAGGAGAAACCCTGATATTTGCTGTTAGCTGCTCAGCTCTCATGCTTTAAACAGACACTCAAGTGTGCTGACATTCAAGAACAGAAAGTTGAGTGGACACTGGTCCTCATCACAGCAATTTCAATTAGTTTTGTACAAGTTTCAACATTCAAACACCCCAGAGAAAGCACAGGATGTGACAAAGAGGACTCTGTTAAACAATTAATGTCACTTTCCATTATTGCTTCAGTCCCAATTTACAGAGCAAATAAATCAAAGTCACCACAGATGAAGCACACTAGCTGGCTAACACATGTCTATTCACAAACGACATGGCAGCAAGAACACATTAGTCAAGAAAATGACATTGTGAGATAACCTTTTAAAGGTTTAACTATACTATTGCTCCTAATTGTCCTAAATTACTGTTTATAAAGAAACACAATTATTAGATACAGCAGAAGTAGTGCTGAGGGGAGATGCAGAGGGAGAGATGGTCCGGTACATCAACGTCTGAGCAATAATCACTGAAGCAGCAGCTTTCTGCTTTGCTATTGCAACCTGAGTCTTGGTGTTGACAGCACTGGGGAGAAGCAACGCCATGGCCAAACGCAGGCTCTTTCACGGTTTCAGCACTGTCACCAGAGCAGTTCATGTTTCAGACTGGCATCCAACCTGCACATCACACAGGCTCGGTGAATCAGGAGAGCTGAGCAACTTCGATCTCTGCCGAGGTCAGAGGAAGTGCTGTGCACTCTCAGGAACTTGCTTTGCCATGTCCCTAACTTCCAAGCAGGGTCACACTGAAAGGGTTTGCTTCTGTCTAAAGGAGGAGATCCTAAGTATTTAGACCACCTAAATGAACTACAGTGTGTAAGAGAAAGGGGAGGAGGATAATCTCAAGCATAAAGATGCACAGCAAATACACGCAATTAATAAACACTTAGGAAAACAATTTATAATGACCGCATCTTGCTAACTAATAGGTCTTTTTAATGCAGAAGCAGTTATGCATCACTTCCCAGCCACACCGCATGAACTTCTTAGTATCCTTGGTTGTTAGTTTAACATTAGGACATCAGGGCCAGAGGTTTTTTGACCCCTGTAAATTTCCACCCAGCTGAAGGAGGCAAGGAACCAGAGTATCTCACTGAATGCATGCGCTTCCACATTTCTGACAGAAAAAGTTTCTAGCATATCCAGCACGGCATTAGCTCTGAAAAGAAGTAAGACCTGGCACTGGTGTCACTGTGCATGAGCGAATGCAATGGGGAAAGCTGGCTACTTCTGTAAACTGCCAGAACACCAACTGAACGTCAAAAATGAGTGATCTAGGAGCCTAAAGACCATGAAAAGTTTCTGACTTGCCCTTCTCTGCTTTTAGATGTTTGGCTCTAATGCTTTAATATTTCTACAGCACTAAAAATAATTCTTTCTGAAAACACTTTATTATTTTTGTAGCAATCTTATTCTAATTGGGTTTCTGCCTTCGGTAGAACGTCTCCAGAGATAGTCTTTCTTTGGCCAGTGAAAAGCTATAAGAAATGAGTTGATAATTTGCCCACACAAAGGTATTTAAATCCTCTACCCCTGATAATTCTTTCTTCTTTGCTTATTCTGCCTATTGATGGAGCCAGGTTCACCTTGTGGTTAGCATTTTATGTCTATAATACATGTTACTTGTCAGCAATCCCATTGCAGATGCCTAAGACTGAGCTGTAACGGAGACTCGGCAACCTTGTCCTTTCCATGCACCAATCCATTCTTGAAAGCCTTGAAGCCAGTGTGCAGAAGTCCAGACACAGGACTCCACTGTCGTTCTCTTGCAGCCAGCTTGGGTATGCTGATTTACCCCAGAAAAGGGTCAAGCCCATCATTCAGAAAATCTTTTCCAAATGTTAATAGTATGATTCTATGATTTTATTAGTATCTTCCAACATTTTCCCTCTGGTTGATTCCCTCCACCTTTCATTTGTGATTATTACATGCACAGCTTTTGCTTACTGTATCTCAAGGAGAGAAATCAGCTAATGAATGATGCTGCTGCTCTGAAGTTTCTTCACTGATAATTTGAACAGTGTGGGGGCCCATCTTGATTCATACTGAAAGATCAGGCTCTAAACTGCGGTATTAATCCACAGCCCCGAGGAGCTGGGAGTAGTGACAGCTTGCCACACGTTTGTAAAAAGCCCAGGAAACTTTGGGACAGATCCGCAGCTGGTAGAAGCTGTCACTGCTCCAGCAGCCCAGGTCGGTAAGCAATTCACAGCAGCCAGGTGTACACCTGAACTCATGAGGGATCACCATTTCAACAAATTGACTCATTTCTCCTCAGTAGCCTAAGATCTATTCACTGCACAATTAACAAAGAAAACAAAAGAAAATATCCGAGTGATCTAAAAATACTAATACATTATGGCACTGCTTTCAAAAGCACAAAAATTACTTGTGAGCACATCTGGGACTTCCAACAGGATTTAGTTCCTTAATAATATATTTTGGAATAAGAACATCCTTAAGATTCACACCGCTATGAGAAATGAGGGGTACAGATTTGCCCCTTTTTGCACATAGGGGTGCAGAGGCACTGAAAAGCTCACCAACACCACCCCAGCCCTGAGCACCTCCTGTCAACAAACATGCAGGAGTAGGGGCAGATGCTATCTCAGCTCTGGCCCCACAAACCAAGCTTTGCCACTTGAGGATAAGGAGCCACAGGCTGGGCAGAAGCAGAGGGAAGATAGGAGGAGGGGAGGGATTAGGATCCAGGCTGGTCTTCCTGCTCCTGACAGTGAAAAATGAGAGCTGAGGTCACGGATGGTGAAAGAGAAGAATTACAGCCCAAGTTTTCCCTTCTCTGGAGTGGAAGGAGCCAACCTGCCAGGATGCTGGCACAGACAGTACTGTCATGGTGATTTTGCTGCCTTCTCAATGTGCTGTCCAAGGCAAGTGCCTCCTTCTCCTCAACTTAGAGCTGGCCATACCTGGCAGCTATTTTCTCCCACGGCCAAAGAGGAATTGGTGGTCCAAGTGGAGAACCACTTGTTCCACCCTACCTGCTAACAGCCAGTCCCATGCCATTATATAATTTGAGAAATATTTCAGCTTTTATTTTACTGTTCAACCGCTTTGCAAATCCTTAGGTGTCCTGTGTTGTCTTACAGTAAAAATCCACATGATGCATTTGCATTAGAACGTTTTTCCAAGGTCTGTTAGTCTGGTCCCCAAGAGACACTCCCATAATTGAAATGCTTAAGTCCAGAGCTATCAATTATCTTTAAAAACAAAATGGAGTTCCACAAGGAGAAAATTACAGCCAGGTTTCTTTACATGTAGTAGAAATGTGGGGATTAATTATCACCACCCCTGTGCAAATGCCTTTAGGGTATGGGAAGGAAACAAGAGATCTCTTCTTGAAGGAGACACCTATACTCACACTCCTCATATGCACTTGTAGGCAAAGACCACTTGAATCCAGAGCTTGCCTTCTGATTTCAGCAGCCCCAGTGCTCAACATATGGACTGTGTATCTCATCTGTAGGACCGACCACATCCCCGTATTTATGTAAAAGCTTCACTCCAGCTGGATTTCTGGAGATATTGTACAGACCTGCAGCAACATGCTCTGCCATCCCACTCACCCCCAAAACGATGTTAAATAAACAGGGTAATTATACACGATGCAAGCACTGCAAGGCTTAACTTCCAGAGCTAGGTCCCTGGAGCGGAACAAACTTCCAGCATCGCTCCCAGGGACATTACGGCACCGCAAGAAGGACCTGCGCAAGGTCCACAGGCTGAAGGAGACTGGAGCACCTGCAGCATCCATTTCTCCCCTCCCTTCTCCACAGTATAACAACATAAAAGTAACAATATTTATTATTATTCATATACACAACATGGTTTATATTCCTAGTCTCAAAAACTTCTCATGTTTGGTAACTGAACTCAGGTTACTTTCTCTCTGAGACATGCTCACCTGACACTGTAAAATTGACAAGTATCTGGGATTAAACAATGCAAAACCACAGCACGGGCCATTTGCGAATAGGGTTTTCTATAAGATCGTGCCCTTGATTGTCCAAAGTAATGCTGCCATAGCTCCTGTGAGATGGACTATATTTTCAGGTGAAAAATCTAACCTTTCTGCTCTAAGCTAAACATGTCAGTTTAAAAGAGCCTACTAAATATTCCTCTGTCACAAAGTCACTTTTTTTTATTGCTTCTAACGAGTTGTTGCAGTTCAGAAGTTTCCATTACAGCCTGGCAATTAAGTTTCTAATAAACTGAAGAGCTACTAATTGACTTATTCATCTCACAAACTGAGGATCCAGCTAGCAACCTGTAAACCGTTTTACATCTTCTGACCAAAATTCATTCACATTTTGCAAGCCATTCCAATTTCATTTGTGTAAACTGCATCCTTCCCCTCTATGATAGTAATCTTTGATTCTGGGGAAAAGAAAAAACAAAAAATCATCTGAGAGCAAGCTATCGTGCTGTTGACGGTGTTAAGGGGACCAATGATAAGATATTGCTGTGCTGGAATTGGTGCACCGGTGGTAGACCCAATATCAAAAATTTATGGTAATTGAAACCACAGAATCTTTGGAAATGCAGTCAATTTGACTCAGTATCAAAAGGTCACTCTATTCAATTTATACTTGATGCTGAGCACAATATTGAGAAAACACCTGAAAGCAAATCATCTTATCAGCAGTTTGGGCCTCAACATTTACTGACTACATAGGCTAATTTGCTGATTACTAAATAAACGCATTACCTGTGTTTTGGACCAGGTTAGCTCACCAGAGGGCTTTTTTAACTTGTATAGGACTTGACATTGTAAAAGCATTACCAAACCTGTTACCAGGAACCACATGTCTGCAACGCTGAGGCACGCTGTGGACATACTATCACGCTGTCTTGCCCAGTGTCAGGGAAGACCACCTGGTCTTCACTGGTGGGGAACTGCAGCGGGAGAAGACCTGGCATGTCTTGTCCAGGCCGTAGTGGGCTAGGTTTGGGCAGAGCTCCTCATCAAAGCACAAAACTCTACAAGAGCAGGGAAAGGGCAGAAGTGCGAAGGGGAGAAAGAGCCTGATGAAGAACCACAAGAAAAAGAAAGGCTGGGAGTTTCCCTTCACTGTACAAGACGGCCAGAAAAGGAAAGAGGGAGCTGAAGTATGCTTGCTGCCAGCACTGGTGGGGAAGCAGGGGTGAGAGGAGCAGGTGAGCTGCCACTGGGGAGGGGGGATGCAGGACAGGCAGCCCGACGTGCACGAGTAGCTCACTGCCTGGGGTGCAAGAGGGTATGCAGGCTGCCCTCTGAGCCCACCACCCAGCACCTTCCCCCCGGAGCAGCACACGGCACCTCTTACCCATCGCCCCTTCCCCTTTTACAGACAATCATTCATGCACATGATAAGGACCTGAGCAACAACCCAGACAGAGATTTTTAATTATTACTATGCACCTAAAATATACTGGGGGGTAGAGAGTCACAGTTCCTGACCAAGGGTCCCAATTCAGACAAGCTCAAATGGGGAATGAGTACTGCAGTAAGAGAGAGGCGGGGGAGGAAGGCTACAGGCTACAGCATCAGGTAGGGAAGATGTTTAGGACTCTCCCTATTGCACATTTTTCAGTGATGGTGTCAGCAGTATTTCAGTCCAAATATTCAAACACTGCTTGCTCAGATTTATTTATTTACTTGATTTATGGTACATGCCCACACTAATCTCCCTACGCACTGACATAAAATTTTTCAACATTCATATACCTTTGTTAGGCAGCATGGCATGTTTTGGGAAAAAAAGAGCTGCATATATTTTGCAGTGATTACTTCACACATGTAATTGATCTAAAAACTTCTTTTTCCTCTTGATAATGGCAGACATCTCTAAAAAATGCACTTGAGTGGTAGTATAGGCCCTTTCTTTGCAAACTGTGAAGCATAATCTTGTTGCTTTTGTTCATTCCCTATTTCACTGTTGCATTTGTTTTAGTTTTAATTATATTGGATGTATCAGGGTGTCTATCATAATCCCTACTTCTTTCCAGAGATTTATGACTCTACACAAATATAAATTTCAGGATATAAATTATATACAATATAGCAGAAAAAAGTTTACATATTTTTTTAATTTTTTTCAATTATGTGGAGACTGGGTTTTGTGCGAACAGAACGCACACTCAAAAATTCCTTTTTAAACAGCAAAATAAGACACTTTATCTGGTGCTTTTACTGTTAGAAAATTGGAATTTAATATGACCAGGAAATTAGCATTTGTAAAGTACCAACTTCATTAAATGCTTTTTATGATATTTTAATTTTTCAGCATGTTCAGCTTCATCAAACCTACCACCATGCCTGTCGAACAGGTATGACAAACACAAGTCATGTCTCACAGGAAAAAAAACACTGGTTTTCCTTAAAGCTGCAGCATGAATGGATCAGTACATCATTAATACTTCTGGGCTTCCCAACAAATCTTATTGGGATCTAACTGGAAGGCTGCCATCTGGCCTGCGCTGGCTAAAGGAGTTTATTCAGACACAACACAAAAACTCATTTGCAGCACTAAAGATGCATTTACTTCATATGTTTTACCTATGTAGCTACACTCCAGTCTTTATATGTCACGGCAATGGCTCCAACATCCTCCTGGTATGTACCAGCAGACATGTTGAGTAACACACACACCATTTAGAGAGGTGGTTTAGCTAGATAACATAAACAAAGATAGCAGGCATTAGCCGTAAAACAACCTGAGGAAATAATGAAGAGGGAAAAAAGGTATCTTTAGATATGTGCGCTCTACTCTTACCAGGTTAAAAAAGTTTCAGAAAACCTCATTGGTGTTCCCATATCTAAGGAGATTCTCAGCTGAGAGAACACCCCGGGTACCGATACTGTGAGCGTCCTAGGCTGAAAGCAACGAAAGGCTCCTTTATAATGAAGCACCAAGTAAGAATGTGGAGATGCCACAGTGAGGAAGGTGCTAACTGGGTTTAACACGGCACAGATCACAGCTGCATTTTGCCAGGATGTTTCAGTTCGCTTTTACAGCCCCATGAAAACAAAATGTAAGCTTGTCCCAGCAGGCAAATAAGCCCTCGCCTCAAAAAGCAGCAACTGAACAGTGTACCCTGGTAAACCTCTATAACCACCGAGGACACTCTTCGGGATGAGGAGATGTGTCTGAATTTTCCGCCAGTTAAGCATTTGGATTCATTCAGATGTCTCATAATATCCTTAACTATGTATTTCCTTGATTTGTCACTAGGTGCTGAGACTTTAATGTTCTTTCAATGTAATTTTGTGTATGTGAATAGAATAATAAACTAGAGATTATTTTAAAACAGAAAACATTTAAAAAAAATCACAGAAAAGTTATCTGTTGCAAAGCTTCCTCTAGAGCATGTCCACTGTTGGCTTGTTTCTAAGTTTCCTGGACCTCACTAGTCTTCACAAATAATGTTGATAAAATGGGATTGACACTAAAATGTAAAACTGATTTGCTAGTTTACACTAAAGCTACCTTGTTCATTTATCCTCAACCAGACAAACAGAGTTATGTAGCACATGCATACTGTGATGCACGCTACAGTTCCCACCGCAGTGGCCTCTCTTCTATTTATTTCTTAGTCATAACTGAATATATTGCTCGTTGTCTGCTAGTCTTTTAAAAGTGCCCGTTCTTGAATTCCAGCCCTCCATCTGTACAATGTAAAAGATAGTATTTTTCTTTGTGAGACACTGATATTAACCAGTCCCTTTTTAATCAGAAATGGTGAAAATGAACCTGGCCATTTTTTTTTGCCCTACATCTTTAAAAATGACCCATAACAGGCAGTCAAGTCCAGCTGTACCTGCTAATGCACTAAGTATCATTATTAATTAGGCCGTGAGTTCCTTTAGGCAGGGACTGTCTTTTTGTTATGTGTTCACACAACCCCTTTCACAATGGTGTCCTGATTTACAATTGGGCTTTGAGATGTTGCCACAGCATATATAATAAATAATTTTGGATACTTCTGTTTAATCCTGCTAGTAACCAAAAGAAAAAGAACTTGGGCCCAGATGTTCAGCCGCCATAAATTAGGGCCTCTCCACAGGTTTTAAGGGAGTTATGCAGATTTATACTAGCTGGGGACCTGGTCCTCTGGTCTTCAGGTTTGTTGATTCTGAAGCTGAGAGAAGCAGCTCCTGTGTACTTTGTCTGTACCAGCCTGGCCCAGGACTAACAGCAGTCCAGCCCACGGCCAGTAAGGGCTAATTCTTCCTACTTATCAAGTGAGTTTTGCAGCTGAGCATTATATTGCTACAACTAAGCAGATGAATTTAGAAGTGGCTTGGGTGCGTCTTGCCTACAATGCAGTAGACACTGCTCACAAATGTAATTTCCTGCTGGAAATGCACGTATCTTTTTGTTCATGTCAAGTGCATCTTCAGTTTAAAAGTTACCCCCACTGAAATCAACAGAAGTTATAATTCAAGCCTATGTAGCTGCTAGATGCACAGCCAAAACCCCACGGGATGTGCCTAACCCCAGGAATAAGAAGTGCAGCCATTTGAATACTAAATCAGAGGTGGGACCCTCCAGGTCACCGGCTTCAACACAGCCTAGGTTTTCTCGGCTCAGATGGCCTCCCTTTGTATGGAGACAGTTTGTCCTGTTCTATCAGCACCCAAAATGAGGGGGAAGAAAGAGGGGAAGGGAGCTGCAGACTGGAAACAGCCCGAGATGAGAGAGACACATTCCTGATCCAGTGTTTGGGGAAGGGAAATCCTGTTTAAGTGACATTTCTGGGGGCAGAAAGCTGGAGCTACTATCATTAATCCAGGCAGCATGACCTCTGTTTCTAACTATTTCAGACAGAGGACAGGGTGCTGCACTTAAGTCTTGCTCAGCTGGATGAGAGGAGCAGGTAGGACCACCCGTGTTTAGGTAGCAATAAAATCCTGTTTTATAAACATACGTAAGAATTACACATCGTCAGAGAGAGGGGTGAAGAAAAGAGAGAGACGGGGGGAAGGGGAAAGACAGAAGAAAGTAAATACAGTTGCACTTAATCCTATTAACCGGGGGGAGGGGGGGCAACACACCCACATAATATTTCCAATAAGTAAGTGAGTAATGTTGCCAAGTTTTATCCACCTGAAGCACTCCAAATCACCAGTGTGCAATGAGCACTGTGAGTTTCAATGCTTGCCCCCTGTTTCGACAGCAAAGGGTGCCCCAAACCCGAGTGCTGGCGGCACAGGCAGCATAACGCCAACCCCAGCTTGACTCTCCCTTGGATTAAAGCAGCACAAAGCAAGCGTCACCTGGTAAAGTCAATGGAGTTAAACCAGGACAGATTACGTGTAAGTGAGAAGCAAATCAGGCCCTTTATGTCTGCCCTTCCTTCCCCAAGAAAAACTAAATATGTTCCTCTTTCCTCAGACACATCGATAGCAATAGCTTAAACTGCCCTGATTGGGTTTCACTGGTGGCAATGCAGGGATGTTTATTTCCATTAGGCTGGGTCTATAAAATCCTCCTTTCATTCCTGCGCTTCTACGACTTCCAAACAGCAAAGTTTGACATTTTGGTCTCTGACAAGCAATGCTTGATATTGGGACTTTAAAAAAAAAAATCTATACAAAGAAAGCTCTTAAGACAAGATAGGCCAAGCATTTTCACCACAAATGGTTTGTTTTAGCTATCTCTCTGCCTCCTGTAAGACGGAAATCAGACAGCTTACTGGCTTAGCTTGTTAGGCCAGGTTAAAGGGATGCAACGCTGAAAGGCTCTTACAGAAGCTTACCCTTGGACTAAAAATAGCAGGCACTAGAGAATTATCTTAAATACTACCAAACTTGTTCTGCACTGTGAATGCAGATAACTGTAATATGTTTCCATTTTTGGTAGTTTTAGAGCTTTTTAAAGTTACGCTCGCTTTAGCTGACTATTTAATTAGTTTCTGATTCTATTTGCCACTTTTTCTCTCAGAGATATAGCCTGAGGGGTACTTTGCCTATGAATCCTTTGTATTTAGCAGTGTTGCTATTGCTAACATCTAATGAGCTGTTGGATTTGCTAAACGCTCGGTATAGGTACAAACACTTCTTTGAAATATAAATGTTTAACACATAGCAAATAGCAAATCAAAAGATACTCTAACACCGCACCCTCACTCTCACATTGCATGTCTCATCAAAAGAGAGTAAAAATAAAAATCTGCTTTATTACATTTAATTCTGAAATTCCAAAATGCATATCTGAGCGAGACATTTTTATCTTGCTGTCCAGGACTTTAGAAGAAAACAAAATGATTTCTGGTACCGTAAGAGGACTCGCACATATGGGCAAGGCTCCACAGTCTGACATGGTTCCCTGCCAGCTGAACTGTGGAGCTATGAGTGTTTTTCCTTTGAGGTAAAACTGCAAGACCCTACAGTCTTTAATGACTCCATCTTTCATCTTTAAAACACATGAGCTGCTTTTTTTTTAAGGCTACAGCAGTTCTCTTCAAGTGGTCTTAAGCAGGATACCAGTTCATCTGTTACTCACTGAAAACCATGACAAGATATCAAAACAAAGACACTCCAAAGCAAAGCACAAATAGTCTCTGTCCTTACATACATTTTACTCATGCTACAGCCAGTCTGAAAGACACCACCACAGAAATCAGTCATGTGGTGTAACATACCTGCTGCTGTTATTGCCTCAACTGCCCGCACTTCTGCAGGTAACACCGTGATGGGGACTCGCTGTATGAGCTCAGACCGGGAACACCACAGGATTCAAGCAGCAAGCACCCCTGCACACTGATTCCTGCCCACTGCCTTCCACACAATGTCCCAGGTACTACACCAGTCTTGGCACCCGGATGATTGCCGTAACAAGAGTACCAAATGCACACAGATTCAGACTCGTATTTTAACATGTCTTCTGATATTTTTTCTTTCCCTGGTTTTTACCACAACTTTTTAGTATGAGACTCTTTTAATACAATTTAAAACCCCCACCTTGAGTAAGGCCAACTTCTAGAGACAAATTCTGAGCAAGGCCAGGCTAAAACCCAACCATGCAGCTGAACAGAAGTTCCTTCCCGTATTGGGCAGGCATTGCATCCAACAGCCATGGAGCTAGCAGAGCCTGTCCTCTCAGACACAATTTTTTGTTGACTCTCTTTTCAGGGTGAGAAATGTTTTCACTCTTAAATAGTGGTGGAATTCACAGACTCCCTCACCAGATATATACCCAGTCCCTTTATAAGATCACACATAAACACATAACCTAGCCACATGCCTTGCAACTGCCATTAAAACCCTCCATATGTCTTCATTTGGGAAGCACGTTTTCTTTTTGAGTTGGCAGTTAAGTTCAGTCCCTCTCTGTCAAAAAAGCAACATGTCTGTTGTCACCTGGCTGCTTAGCAAGCCCTATCTTTGAAAGTATACACCCAGTGATTTTAGCCATCGATTTCTCAGCCTTTCCTTCCACAGTCACGCAGCAAAAATAATGCCCATCTTCATTATGATGATTAACGTTACAGTCCATCTCCTGCAATTTCAATATCTCCTGGTTAAGTGTTACTCTAGCACTACCAAGACAACAGACCTATTGCACTGAACAATCTCCAATCACATCGTAAGGGAAAGTATCTGCAGAAAGTACTCACAGTTCAAACAGCAAGACCAAGAAAGGAGGATTATAATCCTTGCTTTATAGCAGGGGATTTGATGCACAGAGATTAATCACATTGTCCAGGCCAGCGTGCCCACGGGCATGGTGGAGGACAGGGCTCCAACCAGCAACACCAGTCTCCCCTTCTAAGCAGGGGACAATATTTCATGGATGCCAACAGTGCACACAGTCCCTGTCCCAAAGCACTTTCAGCCAAGCTGCCAGCTGACAGAAGAGAACTGAAAAATGGTTGTCAAGAGCATTGGGGTCACAGCAACATAACTAAGGGGAGACTCATTTTGTGCTTTCATGCAACTTGGTGATTTTGCCAATTTTTGTACAGAAAAAGTCCCCATCGTATTTGCTCACTTATTACTGGCATTCCAGAATGGAGTTTACCAGAGAAAGTTAACACAGAGACAGTAGTGCATGGCCACAACAGAACAAGGATAGTGTGTCAGATGTACCTCCATACCAGAAAGCCACAGGATACCTGTATGACGTAGCAGATGCTAGGGAGAACATCAACGTGCTACAGCTAAAGAGACAAGTTTAGACTAGTTTGGACAAGTTTGGACCAGCGGGAAGGAACACGGTCATGACTGACTTCAAAAGAGCATGAAAAGCTGGGCCAACCCTACATAACACAGCAGGAAGAGGCTTACAAGTGTCTTGGAAAAACAAAGGGTCCAGAAAACCTATGTTTAAGTGGGGCCCTCTCTTTGTGTAACTTACTTTGGGAAGATAAAAACCAGAAAACATCCAAAGCCGGTTGGGTAAGTCATTACCTGTACAGATAGTCACACAGATAGGTTCGCCGGTTTGCCCCAAGGAAAGATAAATAGGAGAACGTGAACTGAGGGTTCAGCAGAGCTTCATCTCAAACATTCTCAAATTACTATAAGCCAAGTAGGAAAATATTTTACTTTAGAATTTGGGTGGTACTTAGAAACAAAAATATTCACAAAAGCAACCCCTATTCGCCCCCATCAGGCTGCCATGATGGCAACTTTATTGCAATGTCCAGCCACCCTCCGGACAGAAAAGAAAGCAAGCTGTTGTGTTGCTGCCCCCTTTTTTACTGTATATTTTTTCCATTATTTTCTTTGCTAGTGAAGAGACTACACTTTCTGGCTATAGTAACAGCTCAAGATCAGGGATCTGCTGTGAGGGACCTTCTGAGCTGAAATGACAACCTGAGATGTGGCACTTGTTTGTGGAATTTTGTATGTAAGACTGTGTCATCCATCGCAGCCTAGAAAGGTCATTACAAAGTCTGTAGGAAGTCAGACAGCAGTGATGGAGGAAGAAAGTGTCTTTACAGGTACAGATCAGGGATAAAATACTTTCTCAAAGACATTTGTGGGATATCAGGCAGAGTGAATGGAAATTAGGATGAGGAATTGTGCCATTAACGCCAGCAACAGATTAGGTCCTGATGATTTTCCTTGTGTATAAGGTGGGAGAAGGCAGGCTAGATATTGCGTGTTTATTGAAGCGAGAAGGTTAGAGATAAGATATAATCTAACCAAATCATGGAATGCAATTTGGGAAGATACTCAAGAGTTACAAAGCCTGATTTAGCAGGTTCGTCTAATACCTACAGGTACAATTACACCCTGATACAAAACAATTATTGGATTCCAGAGAGGGAGAACATCACGTGTAGTGGCCCTGATCCTTCATTAGCTTAGCAGCATTCAGGACCAGAAAGGACACCTGCACAAATCCAAAGGTACTAGTATTCAAGAAGTAGAAGGTAGACATCTCCAGGAATTTTGGAGTGTAGAAATTTGGCACTGGGAGACACATCTTTGCACAGAAAAAATTCAGATGGAATCAGACATTTAAATAGCAGTCAGCAATGTTTTGTAGGTTTTCGTTCCAAGTCTATGAGCATTTTGACTCCTTTGCTATTGAACACAAGCATGTTATTACACCACACTACTGTTCCACCATCTTCCTCACAGACAGTTATTTTGCTAAGGCCTCTCCTATGGGAAAGGGCTGACTTACCAGTTAGCAGTTTCAAAGTTAAAAAAGGTATCGTTTTAGAACTGAACAGAGCACTTGCAATGAAAACTAAAGCCATGCAAATTTGACCGATTTCTCACCCTAAAGCCTCTCACGCGAACGTCAGCTAACTTGTACATGGCTCCTGCGTGAAATGCAGAAGTTTGCAATAAAATTTGCTTTTCTTTTTTGAGGTTATCCACACTCAAGTCTTACATTTGACTCTCTAGGGGCAACAGTGGTGAGGACTAATGTGGACTATCTCCAAATCCCAGCAACTTCGACTTTCACAAAGATGTGAATTCTTCTTTTAATTGGGAATATACCAGTATGGTTAGGGAGGCATTCTAAAGAAATAGCAGCACATTATGAGTCTTGATCAGAAATGACTAGAGAATATAATGCAGTGCTGGACAATACATTTGAAGGATGTCTTTATAAGAGCTTTTTTAAAGAGTGATTTTGGGTAGGAATTGGGACAACCTAGCTGCTCAGCTAAAAGTGATAGAAGGGCAATGAGTTCTACTGTAGGATCTCTTCTTTTGCTGACTCAGTGAAGACACATTTGTCATTCAAAGACAAATTAGAAAAGGGCATGGATCGTGCTACATAGATGCTCAGTCTCAGTTATCAGCCAGGTACAGGCAGCTTCCAATGCATCTACCTCCAAGTGCATCTGAAAAAAAAAAAAAGGCAATCTCTTTTGGTGGATGTGGACAGAACGTCTTTGTCAAAATTTGAGTTTGAGCAAATACTGCAAAGCGGTTTAGCACAGGGAGGATTTGTCCCCACAGAAATTGACACAAATTCCTTTAGGACAGGGGCAGCCACCCCAACCGCATAGCTGGGATTGCCAGCAGATAGAATTAGGAAAACTGGAAGATAACGCTGTGGCCTAATGTAAACTCTTAAATCTGCTGTAAACAGAGTGGTAACATTGGCACACAATAAAACTGGTATCTGTCATTGCACTCCTAGAAGCAGGTGCAGGGAAGGACAAAAGACATAAGTGGATTTTTGTTCATCCCTATGAATTCTGGTCAGGGAAAAAAGCAAGCTGATGGAAGCTGTGGCAGATAGCTAACATTACAGTGATGGAGAGCGAGCAGGAATGATGGCGTAGGAGGGAATAACGGGAGAGTAAGTGGAAGGGTCCAGTTCAAGGTTCCTGCTAAACGTGTGATGCAACTTGGAGGAACAGGCTGGAGAAGGCAGAATTCCTGGATGTTTCAAGCTGGACTGACAGAAAAGCCCAGTACCCACAAAAGCTATTTTCTAAAAAGTTTCTGACATGCCTTCTGGGCCAAGGCACATCTTTAAGAATATATATACATAATTTTCAAAAATAGGGTTTAGGAAATAAGAACTATTACAGGTTGACGTTTAGGTCTTTTTCCTATTTTAGCTTTGGCTCTACAAATCAAAGTTTCAAACCTCTAATCTTGTGAGAGATCCAGAAAGAGAACAACCACCTACATACAGCATGGGGCTGCCCCTAACAAGCCCTCTTGGGTCCAGATGGGGTCCACAGAGAGGCACTTCAAGTGCATCCAGACTGTATTCAGAGAGCTGCAAGTGCCAGGAGTGGGGTATAAGGCAATGCTGATGGTCCAGCAGAGAATTAGCCCTCCATGGCCTAATAGCTCTGACCATACTGGACTTGAACTGACTCAGCGTGGAGACCCTGAGTATCTACAGAAGATTCCTGCTCCCTGGCACTCTGGGGAAGCTCCCTGGGCAGTTGCAGCAGAGCACAGCTTCTTGGACACCATTTAGATCTGTACAGGACACAGCCAAGTAGCCCTTCCCAACCCAGATCTGAAAACACAATACAGAGACACCAACTAACTCTGCAGGAACCTGCATGGTGCATCATGGTCAGCTCTAGACAGAGCTCAAAAGCCTGTAGAATCCCAGCTGACTCTTTCAGATTTACTCTAGTGTCCCTCCATCATTTTCCCTGGCTCCTGCAGGAGGGGTTCACCCTCTCTCAGAACAGAGCCTAGGAGAAACATCAATATTGAGCAAAAGCTAATAAATCCACCCATAGCATCTGTCAGCACTATGCAGAGACATACTTATGGCCTTGCAAGAGGTAGCCCTGATCTGGCCGTAAGAGCAGTATATCAAAGCTAACAAGTCCTGTCTGACTCATTAAAAAGGGAGCAGAGCATCTTCCAAATGACAGTACTTCTTACCTTCCTAGTCTTTTGGGGTGTTCTGTTTGGTTTTTGGATTTTTTTTTTAAATAAATTCTTTTTCTTCTTAGGGCTGGAGATAAGCAAGTCTCCATGGTGGGATTTACTACTTAAGGCAGCTTCTCCCCAGGTTTGGTAGTCCCAAATCTTGTTGACACAACTGCAACTTCAAGCTAGCATCTCCTAGCTATGTTGTAGGTTAGAACTTTATTCCCTGGGTTGGGTGAGATAAGCAGGCTGTAACTGCCTCCACATGGCTGGGAGGAAGAGCAGCCTAGTTAGACAGGAGTGCTCCCAGGCCTCTACAGGAGTCTATCTTCACTCACAAGCCCCAAGGACCAGCTCTTTTCTTCTTTCACTACCTTTGCTCCTTCTAAGGACTTCAAAGCGCACACCATAAAACAGGGATGGGCTGGTCATTAGTACTTACAAAGAGACTATCACCCTGCTACAGGGTTTTTAGGCATTACCACGAGGCAAGTAAATAAAGACTGTGTTTAGTAACTGGGGAGGAAGAAAAAAACAAAAAAAGATTATAGTCCAGCATCACAGCCAAGGAACCTGGTATGGCAGCTACTAAAAGGCCACATGGAAGTACTACAATTAACCTGAATTTATGGGATGAGATTTTCAGGAGGGTTAGGTATCCAGTGGCAACACTTAAAAAGTAAATGCACAAAGAAGTAATGTGCTGCCAGAACTGTAACAAAAAGATTGCACAGAAAGTTATGCCTTATGGATGATTTAGCAATATCACAGATAGCACAGGCTCCAGCAAAAAGAGTGAAATCATCCCTATCTTCCCATTTGTCGGCAGAATTTTAACAAGGGGCTTCTGGGAGCTCTTGGGGGCTCCTCCATGGCTCAACAGACAAATTAACTCATCAAAGGGAAGGTAGGGATGATTAACTAACAAAAGCCCCCTCCAGCCCATCACTGGCACATGGTTATTTCACCCAGATGGTGTTCACCTACCTGAAACTGGTAATGACAGTCTCGAATCGGATTTACAGAAAAACATAGATAATAAGGTGCTGCAAGAGTGACATGATAGGCGTTATTGGTCTGTGATGCTCTAGACTGTGCCAGAGGCAGCAGAGCTGTTTTGTAATGTTAGCCTCTGTTTTGTAACGTTATCCTCTCCACCCGAGAGATTTCCTGCTGCAAATGGGAGACTTGGTCTCCAGAGAGGCATTTGACCTGACCCTTCCTATATGAGAGTGGGATCAACAGCAAAGAAAATGACAAGAGATGGCAACACTCCCATCACATACAAGCAGAAGCAGTTTGACACCCTTTCACTGTAAATGGATGAATGTCTCTGTAGTGTTAAGGACTGTGCGATATGTTCCTATGCCTTTGAAAAAAAACCCACAAGTTTTTTCTGGCTTTTCTCCAGATGTAATTGAGGTGACAATTGGTTACGTTTTCCCTGATATCTTCATACTAGTGTGAAGAGTGCTTGTTGGGCTTTTAAGGGTAATCAGTACAGCCAAGAAAATCCACACCAGTCCTGGTGGGGGGAAAAAGGTAAAGCAAACACGAACCAGAAAAAGAATGTAAAAAATGCATAAGTTTCTCTCAGACAGATAGAAATCCTTCCCCTTTTGTGCATGCCTGGAGGGTCAAATGCTTTACAGGGTACATCCAATCAGCTGTCAATAAGCATGCACTTAAGTTTTTGTTTATTAAAATAATATTAAAATTATTGCATATATATCCTTTTTTACCTGACAACTTTAAGATTTCACTAGTCTGACAACAAAAAATGGACAAGCTAAGGATCTGTGGAAGCTAAGACCAGCCCAGCAGGTAGGGTTCCTTCTATGAAAATTTGCCATGAAAACTGAGGCCAGACTGAGAACACTCTTGTCACCCATCTTCCTCTGAAAACTAGGATTTGGCCAGGATGGGCTTCTTGCTACGTACAGACATGCCTCCTGGAGAATCCATAGCTGCTAAAGACTATAGTGCAAGATCTTCTAAATGGGATTAGAAACTCATTGCCAGTCCTAATAAAGTATCATTTTAAGGGTGGACAAGCAGCAGCAGAGGAACACAAAGTAATTCCTCAACTTCCTGCTCTAGGTGGCCCTGCCTGAGCGGGTGGGGTTGGACCAAATGGCCTCCTGGGGTCCCTTCCCACTTCAACCATTCTGTGATTCGGCAAAGCCCTCCCCTCCTCCAAGTCCGTTCTTCATCCTTTACCAGCCACACTGTCACCTGCACTATCCAGCTGCCCACACCTCCCCAACAAGCCTTCCTGAAGTGGAGACGATAGAAACGATCCTCTTCATTCAGTCTCAGCCCACAGGGCCCGGCAGAGCAGAGCACATTATAACTAGATGCAGCTACTCAACTGATACGTATTAAAAAAAAATAATCCTGAATTCTAGAAGACTTTTAAAACTCTCATCACACCTGCTCCTCACTGAGAGTCACTGACTGCTCTGGGGAAATGTGCAAGCCCACAGCGTTCTCACCAAAGTCAAAACCCCAGTGAGCAGTCTCACTTCCGTAACGTTTATTACCTGCGCTCTCTGATGTAATTCCTGAATCATTATGACACTGCTTAAACAGCAACTTTGTAGAACAATTGGTTTTTTTCACAAAGATTTAGGGGTACTTTCAGAAACAATTTTGGGTTCCCTCTGGAGGAAACTACGATTCCAGGAGAAAACACTCACTGTTTCTTCTGGTAGCTTGCGGGGAAGCAGAACGTTCCTCTGACCAAACAAATCCTCCAGATAACCGTTATCACCACCGCCTTGCAAGTAATCCCTTGGGTGAGAAACAAGTTTTCCACCCAGCACCTCTATTTGCAGGCAAGTGTACCTCCTGGAGGAGAGGTGTGCAGTCCATCAGACCATTTGATGGACTGCCCCTCCAAATCCCTATGAAGATTTAATATTGCTGAGCCCTCAAGGAGCAGATATGGCAGCAGACAGAAGTGTAGAGGTGCAGGAAGTTCTCTCTGCCCGTCTGACACCTCTCACCCCGTAACTTGCTTGGAAAGGCAGATTGTCCTGAACTTCACTTGATGAGCTAGATGTCTGGGAGCAGTTCAGGCAACTCAAAGCTGTCATAAATTAGCAAGTCGACAACACTTGCCCAAGGCTGCCACCGTGGCTCCTAACAGAAAATACTCAGTTCTTCTGATTATAGAAGTACCCTTTACAGACCAGCACCCCATTGTGCTACTCACAGGAAGGCACAAAAGCACAGATGTGTGTGAGAAAATGGAGGTATGATGCCAGTGCATCAGACAGCTCAGGCTTCATGACAACACCAAAATCTCAATAGGTTTTGGTTTTGTGCTTTCATAAACAAAACCCAGTGATTACTGCATGTGGTGAAAAGCAAACGCCAATCATGGCCCTTCAGACTCATCACCACCACAAAGTGCTAATTAATTTCTCAATCATTACGAAGCACGGCTGTTGCTCCATTGTGTCAGAACGGAAAACTCAGCAAAGCCACCAACTACGCGTGGCAAAGGGGCTAATTTCCACTGAGACCTAAAACCAGCCTCCATGGCTGAGCGTGCGTGCACACACAGTCAGATCCTTGTGTATGCCAGTGCTGCCGTCCACCGCTCGCAAACATAGGCATTAGGATCCCGTACGCACCTGCACCAAGATACCGAAGTAAATATCAGACACTGGAGAAAAAAAGGCCCAAGAAGCTGACAGGGAGCACTCCTCCAGAAAGACTGCAAATTTCTGGTGCATCTGAGTATTAACCACTGCAGTATAACAAGAGCTACAAGTGGATATGTTTTCACAGACAGACGTACACACACACATGCTTTTGCTTGCATTTTTTCTACTCGTGGAGAAAAAAAGTTTGACATGATTCAATACCAAAACTCTCCCTGCAATTTCCTCTTCCTGACCTACAAATGCACAATAGGTTAGTAGCACGAAGAAAAAAAAAATTCCTAAATTAAGCCTCACTATGATTTTATCCTTCTGTAATGGCATGGGACTGCGTTAATGTTAAGTGGGATGGGGCAGCAGGGAAAGAGCATGCCAGGGTTAAGATGGAGCATTTAGTAGCAATTAGCAATGATGCACAGTGCAAAAATAGCAACAATAAAAAAAAAAAAAAGAAAAGAGGTTACACTAGAAACAAAACCATTACGGGAAATAAATTTAACAGTTTAGCCAATTAGCATTTGTCTAAGAAAGGCAAACTTTCTGTTGCTGTTGTGAAGCAAACGGGGAAGAAAAAAACAGAAAAATCTTATCAGAAACATTTACTTCACACTAGCAATGTCTCCGTGAGTGTTTTTCTAACAAAAGACAGAGCCACTGTCCCATTTTTTTGCGACCCTCTCTGCAGTTCTAGGGAGAAAATATTTAGTTCAACATTATCGTAAGCTAGAATATGGCTCTATTTATGTGACAAGTTGACAACATACAATTTCATGCTTGTTGAACTGATCTGTGTTATATATTCACTGCGAATATTATGAAGCCTCACCATTATAAATATGAAACAGTATACACTTATTCAAAATAAGTCCAGCAGTAGCAATTTATAGCTGGGCTGTTTGTGTGCTTATGAAGTCCAAACGCCACCTTAAGAAGCTGCATCTCACTAAAACAGATGTGGAGTGTGACTGTGACCAAAGTGGATTTAAGATGACCTCTGTGAAAGGAGGCTATTACATTTTTGTCTGTATGGCAGCTGACACCAGCTTGTATTTAGATACGTAGCCAGTGGGAACAGAGTGTAACACGGTGTCCTCAAGGGCTGGTTTTAACACGGGCCAAGACATTTGTCTAATGACCTAATTAGCTTACTACTGGTGAGCGTTAGTCTTCCCTCTTGCAAAAAGGACAGGTGCTCAGCAGAGCAGAGCCACGGTGAGCATCTCAAGCCACGGCTGCTCCAGGTGAAATATCTCCTTAATGGGACTGCAAAGGGGATCAGTTGCATTTTCTTGATCGTGTGCCTGGGGAACGGTCTTGGTGGCCTCATACATCAAACAATAAGCTCTCAAAGCAATTGTTTTTTGCTCATTTGGGACTTCTTTCCTGCCTGAAGGCATCAACCAACATGCAAGGTTCTTGCATTAAAACAGAGGCACGTTTCGACAGTTTGTAGTTTGTCCAAGCAGGAAGGAAAAGGGAGCAGCAGCACACCTTGCTAACACTAAACACAGAGCATTTGCATAAACTCTTCCCAATTACATAGCGGCTGCTTGGAGTAAAATAAATTGCACTTACTGCTTTAGCCTTTTTAAATGCCAGCATAGCTAGTCATGGATTATAGTTTACATACGTCACCCCCATAGATGTAATGTTATTGTGCTGGTCTCCTATTTAGCAGATGCAGAAACCTGAGTCTGGCCAGAGATATTGGAAAAGGTAACGCATTCGAACACACAAGAAACATGACATTGCTCCATTAGGAATATAAAAATTCTGGTACTTTCGCACAGCCTCCGCTATTTTCTTTCCTTGGAACTGAGGGTCTTTCTCCTAGTCTCACAAGCCGTTTTTTATGATACATTGTTACCTTTTATTGTTCTTATAAAGTTTCCTATCCCAAATCTGCATTTTTTGCCTTTTATGTTTATTGTTGTATTAAACCTACAATGTTGTCTGTTTCCCTACTAAATCTATCCCGTAACCACATACTGTACATTCACTTCTCTAGGACCTTAGTAGCTCTTATCTGTTTGCTTTTATGATCTCTTATGAACTGCTAGGAATAGCAATTTGCAGCGCTGTTTGTAAAGTCATCTCAACCTGAACTCAGCCTTCCCCTTTTGTCATACAGCGATACTCTCTGCAGCGAAATCCCATTTGCCATAGAAGCATTTCATTACAGGATGCATTTTAGAGGGACACAGGTTCCCAAGTAGCCTACGTGTGCTTATCATGTAAAACATTCAATGTGTATGAATCTGAATTTCAAGAAACCTACTTACTGGAGCTGGAAACCACACGTTGATATGACATGGTCCTGTGCTACCTTCAGATTCACCGATACGCTGCCTGCTCTGAGTTACTGCCCAGAGCTACTTAGTTTGTGCTCTCTGAGGCCTCAGACATGCTGCCATGCTGTTCACACAATCTCAGGTCTTTTAAGCACTTTGATAAGCTTTATTCTGCCATTATACCATCTAGAACATTAAACACAATGTGTAAGTTCTATGTTAAATCACAATCAGTTCCTATTAACTGTTCCAAGCTCCTCATTTTTATCAACAGTTACTTTATTAAACCCTTAATAATATAGATGGAATAGTTAGTTAATTTGTGTGTTGAGCCATGGATGTTAATTTGTAAACATAATAACATACTGCAATCATTTGCATAATAGCATTTTAATCTTTTTAGTAAAAGCTGTAATTCCCTACAAAGTACGCTGCAGTAGAAACTAAGCGACTATTGGTAATAATAAAAAAGGCCTTAAAATTCTGATCCTATTATAGTGTTGGAACATACCCAAACTGCTACCATAATCTCTGAAATGTTACTGTTCTCTGATTTAGGTGTCTGTGTCAAGAATAAAAATGAAGTATAACTGGTAGCAGTAGACTATTTCCTAAATGTAATTTAGTATTCACTAAGCACCAGCACTTTGCAAATAGCTCTGAGGCTTTCCTTCAAAGTTCAGAGCTCTAGTTATGCATATTGTGTGAGGTACACCATGCAGCTCACCTCCAGCCTCTGTTGTGCTGAATAGATGGCTATGATAAATCATGCTGATTTGGCACTGAAGGGCATCAGCCATCAAGGATTTGACTACTATGTCTTTTTCTCCCTGAGATTATATCTCCTTGAACTGCCTGCCCTGGGCTACTAGTTTTGGAGAAAATTAAAAAGTGGAAAAAATGCTAGGGGAGGCCAGTACAGAAAGTCTGTATAGGCTCAGCTCTCTGGAAACCCATTAACACCAGTCACAAGACTGGCAAAGAAAACATTGATGGTTGTTTAAAAGTCAGGCCAAGTCATTTTATGCAAGATCTGGTAATTCATTAATCAATCCGGCTGCAAACCTTGAATGAATAACCTGAAATAGTGAAAGGGACTGGCAGCACCACAGAACACGAGGGGGTTTATAATCTGAACCAATGCAAATTACTCTGGTGATGTTTAAGGCTCTCCTCTACCCTCATCGTTTTCCTGATGCAAACCCTTCCAAATAAATAAGAAATCATTTATCTCCATGAATTTCCCTGCTGCCAGGGGCAAGACAGTATGCATTTCATTGTGCACCTCTTTTTCACCCCATACTCTCATTGCTTGTAATAGAGCATTTTTTGGCAGCCTACAATAAAACATAGTAGTCTATTTAGGCTTTCCAAATACATGGCACATAGCACGGTCTTGAAAAGTAACCTGGGCTACACCTATGCAAAACAATTAAAAAATGAAGTCCTCAAATACCTTGAGCGTCTTTCTGGAATACCGAATTATGTAAATAAATGGAATCTGCACAAGGGCAAGCAATGTGGTCTCTCTGAAGTCTTTTTAAAGGCTAAAAAAAGTGTTTTGCCAAGCATGAGACTATCACACTTACAAATCTTTACGTTTTTACAGAAGTTCATTACACTTTAACAGGTTATTTGCCAGCTATGGGCTGTGTTTTCTCTTAACATCGGTTGAGTTATTTGTAAGCGATGCCAACAAAGAGATATATCCACCATAGATGTCTTCTCTCTCCATAATGCTAGGCATGGGTCACAAATAATTTTAAATATGACTAACCTTACACGATAGGGTATGGTATATTTGAAGAAGCCTCAGGGGACAACAGATTTTGTGAACAAAAAGCCTTCTCGCTCGTGCACCTTAAGTTGTATTGTTCACATTTTCACATAGCATTGGCTTTGAGAACAAAAAACTAATCATTCTGATTTTCTAAAAGTAGCCAGATCAATTTTTCACAAATACATTTTTTAAAGTCTAGTTCTTCACAAAAGCAAATAATGAAAGTGAATGATGCAGTGAACCATCTAAATAACTTGTCTTGGGTGACTTGTTAACTATTTACTTGCATGAACTTGTGTCAATAGACAGTGCCCTGAGGGGCAAGAACTCCTGCATTTTATGTATCCAGTAGTCAGAAATACGGGCAAAGAAAACTAGGTGAAAAACAGAAGTGATCAAGCTGTGAGTAGAAAGAAATCAACTAATTCATAATATGCATATGTACATACATTGATAAGAAGAGCCTCCACTCTGGGGCAGACGGTACAGGCTTGATTCGGGACTAGTATCAGTTACACTGGCAGGCGAATAGGATAACGAAGGGATGAATTAGGTGCATCTAGAAGATACTGGAGTGTTTTAATACTAGGGTGAAGGCCAGAATCTCATCACACCTAAGCAGATAAGAGCAGGGATTTATACTCAACAGTTACATACTATCTAGACTAATTGGACCTTTATCTCACTTGGCTCCTGGTTGCTACCATAACTATTAATAATTTCTAGACCGTGAGACTCCCAGTGGCACTGCTTGTGGGTGCTTGGCTCAAATGAGCTTCCAGGAACAGGATTTGCAGAAAGCCTGAAAATTCACTTTCTGAAATACAAGCCTTCCTGAAAAAACATGCACCATCTTCAGACAACCAGGAACTCTGTCATGGTCTTTTGAACACCGGCCCTCACCTAGACAATGCCACGTGTACTGCACTAATACCTCAAAGGAGAGTGTGCTTCATTCAAGGTTAGGTTTGGCAATTAACACTATACAGCTTGTGCAATTAACGCTGCTGTAGTACTTCCCAACATTCCTTTGCCATTGTGGTTCTTCCCTTTCCACCTCAAACAGACTGTATTTCTATTTTTGGATGACAAGGCCTCATCTGGTAGCGTAAGTTTGATAAAACATACTACTCCCATGATGATATGAGAAAAAAAAAAGAAAAAAAATTATTTTCTTTAAAAAGAAAAGCCAGTGCAGATCAATGTGGAAAAATCTAGAGGTTACCAACGGGGAAACTGCATAAAACTTCCATTCTCTCAGCTAAAACAAATAGATCCTTGCAGAGTATGTGAGATAGTCTCTGGAGGAAGAAGACATCTTCTTCTGTTCTTGAGCACCCCCAGTCGTCACATTACAGAGCGGCAGAGGCGAGAAATAGTGCAAGGTAGCCAGCTGCACGATGGAGAATGGGGACAGGGTTAATGTATGGGAGGAGAAAAATAACTGTTTCATTCCCGTCTTCCTAGGCCAAGCAACCAAGAAATATAAGTATAACACACTACAAAGCTGAAAATAGTCTCATTTTGCACTGCAGTATTGCAAAATGCTATTAGAGTACCATTTATCCCTACAGGTAAGTATTGGCCAAGCTGTGCTGTCAGAGACAGCGATCAGGCTGCAGCTGAAGCTGGTACGTGTGAGGGAATCCAGGCGTTTGCAAAGAGGACAACAGAATTTGCCTGTTAGGAAAGAAGCAGCATATTTCTTTTCCAAACTATTATTTCTAACCTATTAGTTGCTGCCTAGATGCATTCCTCCAGCTGCGTAACACCTCTTTCTTCACACTGAGGCTGCTCATCCTCAGACGCACCCAAACGTTCCCGTGAGAGGTTACGCGTGAGGTATCTCCCAGTGAGGTTAAGTACAAGCTCATCAGGTTGTCTTGCTGTTTGCAACATGCTTCGATTTTCAGGATGGGTGTTGTCTCATTAGGAAGTGACAATTCCTATACAAGGCATGTAGGGGAATTGTCACTACCCATCTGAGACAACTTTGTACTTGGCAGCTGTGGCCACCCATGCAGCCAGGCAGTTACACATAGGGAAGGAACGAGCCTGTGGTCAAGTGCCACTGGTTTTACTGGAACAATTTCTGTGCTTAGAGTTGGTAGATCCGTAATTATATTACTTATCTGGAACTTACGCTTTGGAAGTCTGCTTCTTCAACTGATTTTTTCAAAAGGAAAATGCCTCTGCATTTGGCTTTTGATGAATGTGGAAAAATACGTCTCCTTGGTTATAAAAAAGGCAAAGCCACTCTCTACCATGCTAGCTGCAAATGTGTCCCCTGCCTGCCTGCCTCCCTGCTACTGACCATCCAAACCTGCACTCCAACACACTGTACCCTGGCTGAGGCGGTACAACTGCAATTCAAGAACAAGATGGGGTTTAGAAACTTTGTAAAACAAGGCATGGAACATTATACAGCTAATGAAAAAAGAGGGCCTAAGCACAGGGCTTTTCAAGGCTAATTTCATTTTCATTTGAATAAAATTAATTCCAAGTTACTTGGGTGTAAATGGTAGAAATTGAATAGAGAGGACCAGTTTCTGCTACCAGTTACACTGGTATAAATCCAGAGTAACTTCACCTGCCTCAGAGACATCACTGTGGGTTTAGAGGTGTACACAAAAAAGAAGAATCTCATTCAGGCCACCTTAGGTAAGCATTTTACTATACTTTTCAGTTAATCTTTTCCAGCCTTTAAACTCCACCGTGATAATTCGGGGCTTCTCTGAGCCAGTGGGCCAGCCTTACTTCCTGGAGCTGCGGTACCTGCCGGGTGAGAGGCAGCACCCGTAGCTTGCTGTTGCACAAGGTCTTCCTGCCAGCTAATCAATTTATTGTCCAATTTCCCAGTCAGTGGATGATCTATGGCATTTCCTATCATCAAAGAGGGAAGGAGGTTAGGGTTCACAAGCAGCACGGCTGCCCCATAACCATGGGATGGAGAATCACAAAGGCTTTACGATACAGAAGAAAGAAGACCAGAGACAAAGAGACCATAACCCTCCCCTCGTACACCCTGATCCTCAAGGCAGTATTTTGAAGAAAACATTTAAATCTCTCCTACCACCCTTCAGCTCTTACTTTAAGACTGCTCTCCATCGAGAGATATATGAAACATCCCACGCAATGTGCTGGCTCCTGAGCTACTGACAGCCCTCACTGCCTCCTCTGCCACATCCACCCTTTTTCCTCCCTATACATTAACTGTGAGGACCTCTCAATATGTGTGCAGAATGCCTTGCACAGTAACGCTCTGAGTGGTAAAAACCTTTTACTAGAAATGCCCCAGCTCCAGCTACCCATCAGCTAGCTGTTGTGCTGCACGCTGCTTCTTGCTGGGGAATGCAAGTGGAAGACAGCAAACACATTTTGTCTTGTTTTTCTTTGTAGCTGATGACTGTGCTACACCTCGCCATGACACCACAGGGCAGTGCGCTCTAGGCTCTCTTTAGTAACTTCCTTTTAAAAAATCCAAAGTTCTATTTAATTTCTTTCAAGACTTTTCCCCCTCCTTTGTCCAGATTGCAGGCCCGGTTTTGATCATGAGGATTAGAGGTGCCAGTCAGAACCCATAATACACATCACCACTTTTGCTGTCTCTTAACGGGAAAAATAGTAAAACTGTTGTCCACCAGGCTAAAAAAAACAACAACAACAACAAAACAAAACAAAACAAAACAAAACAAAAAAAAAAAGAAGAGAAAGCAAGCAAGGACTTTGCAACATGCACTTGCATCACTTTGCCTTACCTCGAATATATTGGTGGGTTCATTGTTGTACTGATTGGAGATGATCTCTGACTGGTCACTGTACCACTTGAGTCCCCCCAGAAAGCTGTCTGCATCTAGGTCGTTCACATCTAGTTCGGAGAGGTCAAGTTCTGGGAGATCTGGGCAAAGAGGCTGGTCTTCGCCAACCAGAGCAGCACACTGCAGGAAACAGCAACACACAAATAGTTTCATTAATTACCAGGAATCTATTAACTTTAATATCATGTGATAAGAATTATGCCTCGATTAAGCTATGGCACAGGGTCACTAGAATTGACTTTGTTTTCTGGGAAAAAAAACCACTAAGCATTACATCACTGTTAGCTCTACACAGGTATGCAAGGGAGAGGGGGAAGCAGGAGGGCATAAGCTGCCTTCTCTCTCATCTCTGTCCAGGGGCAACAACTTTCCTCCTCCCTATACTATTTGATAACAATTGTGTTCAAAGCTTTATTAAATCCAACAGCAGAGGCCAAAGCATGGCCTTATTCTCCTGCTTCAGAGCAAACCAGTGCAGGTAGAAGTTACAGATGAATACCTCTGGGCAAGGTCTGTCACGCATTTCCTGACGCATTCAGGTTAAAGAGGCACAGCCTGTTACAGCCTTCAGCCCTGGAGGCTAGCTCAAGCTGGAGACAGTCACACTTTCACTTCTACAGATCCTTACCATAATTCTGGAGGTCAGTCATGATGGTGGCTACCATATGGGCATAAAAAAGTACAGGTCAGTGATGCTGCTGTGCCCTTTCCCTGATGCACTCAATGATGCACAGAGCACAGCCACCCAGTTACACGTCAGGGTCCTGGCAACCAAAGTGCATTCAGAAATATCCCTATATTCACCTTTGGGTGACAGGCATGGTTAGTTCATACAGCCTTCCACCTGCTTGGTGTGAACACGTATATTGTCCCAGTCAGCTTCCTAAATGTTCCCAGATAGCGGCTGCAGTGAGGGAACCAAATGGATTTTCCTCCTCTGGCAGCCTCTGATTCAATAATCCTAATGTAGAGGGTCTGTGAAACATTTTGGTTGAGGGAGCAAACAGTCTAGTCTGCATAGGTCCTCTTCAGCAGTGCAAAATGTTTTTGTCTCCATGACTTACAAAGAGAGTAGTGATAAATACAAACAAACCAGGAATAAGTGTCCTTTTATATCTAGTATGAAGCTAGATAGGGTATTGACTGACCTACTAAGCAAGAAAAAAAATTAATAACATGCATCCACTTTAGCATGGTAATTGAAATGGTAGAGTATCCACCAAAACCATTTCCTAATTATGGAAAACATGTAGTAACAGCTTGGCAAATAGTGGAGTCCCATACGTCAATGCCGCTCAGTGAAGCAATTCTTCCTGCATTGTACCATGTCCCCTTGCAACTCATCTCCAAACATCCTCTTTGATATGGGTACACTGCAAAGCACACATAAAACTGCAAAGGCACCAGGTGCTGAATGGTTAAAAGCCATTTAAAGTCAACTGAGTCTAAGGGCTTCCATCCTGAGTATTTCTAGCGTTGTGTTATGGATGGCCAACAGCAGGTCCTTCTCGTCTCCCGCCAGTTGACTGGGTGGTTTGAATGATTTCCCAACTTCTATTTGGACTGAAGTCAACCCAGAAAAGTGCCCCTTTCCAAAAACAGATCTGGAGGGCACTAACACAGTGTCCATTGATGTGAATTGCTCAATACCGGTTATGTCACTCTCACAAGGACCGCCTTTTACAATAATGCAAGCGAGCGCTGCTGAAGGTGCATTTCATTGAGGTTTTGTCCCTGGGAACCTCGGTGCGTCTGCAGTGCGCGGGCTGGATGCAGCAGCGCAGCCACGAGCAAAGCTTCTGTCCGTTGGCACAAAGACTCGGTGCAGCTGGTGCGAGCTATAATTTACCAGACAACTTCTACTTCTACCAGGACAGTATGAGATAATCATGGAATAGGCCAAGGGGCAAGGGGGCTGAGAGGCTGCAAAATGAGGCTCTGAAATAGCAGTTGCTTTCCTTCCTATTATTTAAGGGGCTGCAGAACTTTAAGAAGTCAAAACCTCACTTAAGTGATTTTCACCGCACACAATTTTTTACCATTATTTTGGTCATAGGGAAAAAAAAAACCTAAAGAAAAAAATTAAAGAGTTCCCTCTTCTTTAGTGCGAGACACAACCTTCCAGCAGCAATCTTATAATGCAGAGATGACCTTTTTTGATGCTTGGCCGAAATCTCTGATCTCATTAAAGGATAATCGAGTTTTTGACTGAAAAGGTAGATTCTCAGCATCATTCTCAGGTTTGTGTTGTGGAGGTCAGTAGCTTATAACTGATGCTGTAGACTTCTGAAGTATCCTGCTGATCTGTTACTGCTTTCGTTTGTAAAAATAGCTTCACTCTGTGAACCACCTACTTAAACATGTTTACTCTTAGTAATCTGCATTTTTAAGTTCCTACGATGGGCTTTTGAAGCAACATAAACAATTGTATTAAAAAAAAAAAATCCTGCTCTTTGCAGCTTTCATTTGCCTACAGTGACTGCAATGTCACCTAAAAAATGTAATTGCTGAAATGAAGTATATATGCTCTTGCCAGTGTTGACATGATAATAAAATCAATGTTTCTGAATATGACATTATGCTTCTAATCTGAGACACATTAGTAGCAAGTGTTCCTGTTATTAATTTATATTTGGCCTTTGGATGATGCCAGATTTAACACTCCAAGTCCTAAAACTGTCCTCATCTGACACGCTGATATTTACTGTTTGCCTATACATCTGTAACAGGTGCAGCTGCATTGCTAGCATACATTTTACTGTCTTCCCGCCGTTATTTGATATGATAGTTATTCTATAACTATAGCCTTAATTTTATAGTAACATTTAGGAGTATAAAGCAGCAACTAAACACAAAAGGCTAATTACTGTGCGTTATTTCACTCCAACAGGCTTTTTTTTCTCTTATTTCAGGCGCAAACAATAAATTAGCTTAACTGCACTGACGATAATGAATCATTATAATTAAGTATAATTCTCCATTAACCTTTTGGACGTTTTTGTGCCTTTGAAGGTAAATATGGAAAAAAAAAAAAAAAAAAAGAGGAGACTGGACTTGTGCCATATTAATTATATTAATGAAAAAATAATCTGCGTTTTATTTTTAACAAGTTTTTGAAACAGCCAAGGGGATGAAGTCAGGAAAGAAAGAGAGACTTGACAGAATGTGTGTCATGTGGATTCTCTCTATCAATCTTTGCAACCTTACTGTACATCACCTTCATTAAACTGTGAAGCACTGGGGACGCTGATCAGCTACAGTGATGCAGGCCTTTATTAAGCAACACGCTGTCCTGTCATTATGTGAGCGAGAATATAATACATCTTACGTCGACAGCAAGCATTAATGATTCAAAAAATGAAAGCTGCCTCCAGTACCTGCCGCCTGCGATATTTTAGATCAGTAAAGGTGATCCCCCGAGCCAAGGCAGCACGCAGACGCCTGTATTGCTACAGGAAGTGCAATGCAGGAGCACGTTGGTAAAATCCTACCCACAGTTAATCCATCCACCACACAATTAATATTAAGATCAAACCTTTTTTTTTTCCGTTCTTTTTTTCTTTCTGCACTATGGAAAAGTAATTGACATAAATTATCTGTTCTGTTACTAGCTTGAAATTACTGCAGGAACTCTAGTGATTAAAATAAATCTTCAGTATTTCCATATAAGCTGGTTCCTCAATCAGCTCCTAGCAGCATTAGGAATAATACATGATGGAAAAATGAAGCGACGGCAGCTGAGACCCATGCTACAAGCCAGACAACAACCCACAGGATACTCCAGCTACTCAGAAACAATTAGGACTTTGGAGCCAGAAAGTCATCCACTTACAGCCTTGACTCATAATAGCTACAGGACATATGAATTATCCATATCTATTCCACTTTACCAAGAAATCAAAACAAGATAAGAGCAATTACAATATGCAAACAGAAATCAGCAGATACAATGGCAAGCTGCAAGTATTTAAAACATGACAAAAAGACTTGAGAATCTGCACACATGCTCCACCAGATAGGAAAAATATACTGGAGAACACGGTACGTTTTTCCTTTAGATGGTAGCTCTTTACAGCATGAACATGTTATTTAAAAAGCATCGCCTGTAACCTGTTTTCCCCTCCCCCGTTGCCCGAGGGGAGCATTTTAAGCGCTTATTCCAAGCTCGCAGCCAGAGGGTTAGTTCCTTTGAGCAGGTCTGTATTTGGGATTCCTCTCCATGGGGTCCAAAGAAAGTTTGCCTTGCTTCGCAAGTTGCCCGAACTTTGAGGTAATGCTCCATTTTGCCGAATGCAAACATGCAGAAATCCTCAAACCTCACTTTATACTCCAGAGATTACCAGGGAGCTGCTTGCCTTTTTTTTTTTCCCTTTATGAATTGTAGCCAGCAGAAGCTGTGGATTTGATGTATTGCCGTCTATTTTTACACAAGCAGCAGCGGCGCGGCAGCAGCAGCAGCAGCAGCAGCAGTTCACACAGTCCTGCATAAACTCTATTCTCATGGTTCATCCTGTTGTCTCTGCTGTACAGTGAGACTTAACCATTTGTTGGACTACTCGGATTGACTGAGAACCCTGCTCTATGGGACATTAGCTACAGCATCATTATTCCAATACCACAAGAAGCAGGGAAACGTCTCCTTCCAGAAATCTCTTTTAAAAGCATCTAAAGCCAAACAACAGGGTATTCATTCTTGTGTGCGTGTTTGAATTCTGCAGCTGACAAACAAGGAAAAAACCTTCGACAGAGCACAGTGAAACAAGCAATTAAAATATGAAGCCATTGGTTAATTTTAACTTTTTTTTTTTTTTTTTTTTTTTTGTTAAATGTTAATCTTATTCTAAATAAACATGGCATTTTTCCAACCAGGCCACTAAACGCCACTGGAAAGACTTCAGACACAGATTCATATCAATATCTTAGAGCATAAATATTGCATATGACGGGAAAGCGAGCCAGAGGCACATGAAAATAGTTTCCAACTGCAGGAGATACTGATGACAGGAGCTCAGCTTTGATTTGCTCAAGGCATCGCAGAGAAACCTTAAAATAGCAAACTTACTGGAGTTAAGATAAGATTCGGACTTGTTTGCAAAGTATGCCGCCTCGGCCGTCCTGCCGGTTCCCTGACAAGCCCACTGTCCCCGCCGAACGCCTGCACCCCACGCGCCGCCCACGCTGCGCACCCCTCACCTCAAGATCACTCCATACAGAGTCGTGGTTGCACATGTCCCACGCCATCCAGCTGCGGAGCGACGGCAGGAAAGCTGGCAAACTACGGTCCAGAGCCAGGCAGGCAGGCAGCAGACACTCATGCAGGCAACGAGACCCTCTCTGAGAGTGAACCGAAGGCACCTGTCTTACTACTGTTCCCTGTCACATGACAAAGCTATTAAAAAGTAGGCTGGGCTGTCACTCATCCAGCCTTCTGGTGCCGCTGCTCCAGCCCGTGACGTCACCCAGGGGCAGACCCAGCCTGAAGTGAAGTAAATCTTTGCAAAACCCGCTCAGACCTCAGTGGCCGCGGCACCACGCTGTGATTCAAAGCAGATTTCCACACCACACCCCCGAAACTCTGCTCCGGCCGTAGAATAGCTCGCATCTCGCCCCATCTTTTTTAATTTCTTGGCATGCTTCCTTTCTCCCCTCTCCCCCAAGCAAACAACAGGCAGAGCTGTGTTTATTATAAAGAAAAAGTGAAGTAACTCCAAGCCAAGCTACAGCCTGTGTGCTCTAAATAGCCCAAGCCTAACCTTTGCAGCGCCCGCACTGGCTCCCCAGCGCTGCTTTCTTTGGAGAGGCTATCCCAGAGTTCAGCAAAAGTTACAACACCTTCGAAATTTTTTTTTAACTTGGGGATTTTGCATCTCACCAAGTATTTTGGTTAGGTTAACCGTTTCTCATCAATAACTGCAACTCAGGTTAGTTTTTCCACACCAAATGCATCAGCAACGCCCCCTCCCCCGCCAGCCCCGCATTTCCCAGGAATGGAGTAAGCATCTATAAAAAACATTCATACAGTTATCATCTCACCTGCTACAAGAGGGAGTCTGACCCTGTTCCCAGCTAGACTACAGTATTTCTCAGCTGCTCTTTAATAATTTCCCTGTCTCAATGTACTCCCCCGAGGAACTAAGGTCGTTATAGGCAACTGCCACAGTCCTGCTCATAAACTGCTCAGACCCCCCCTCCCTGCTTTTTCATATAAACACCGGTGGCTCAGGGTGCATTTCTGAATAAACACCGTGCACCAGCCCCTCTGACCCGGACCCAGCGTTTTCGCGCTGAAAACAAACAAACAGAACCGTCTTGTCCCGTGAAAACCCAGGCATGCTGTTAACAGAAGCGTCTCCTTGTCAAAGCCTTTCCCAGACAATAGGGGCTGCTGCAGGTGCAACTGGTTTATGATGCCCTTCGCGCTGCATACACAACAAACTCCAGGTACCAAACTGAACAGCAAAACATTGCCCACAACAGGGGGGAAACAAACAAATAAAGGTCTTGTTTAATTATCCCCACCTGCCTGCTTATTGTCTTAAGTTGCAGGTTTTTTAAATAGCTGGGTGCAAAAAGTCTCACGAGATGTAAGCGCTGGCTCCGTCACGCTGGGCTACCAGTCAAAGTCACAAAACTATAATTGATCATCCTCCTTGTCATAAAATATTCATTTTCATTGTTATTTGCAAACTTGAGTATTCTAAAGACTAAATGAATTCAATTATTATACTAGGCTACGGCGATTTTGCTGAGAGAAAAAAATAAATAAAAAAGAAGTACAATTCTTGAAAAAGCCTTTTTCCCGCAGACATGGGAAACTTCAGAAATGGTAGGAGGTCTCAGATATTTTCTTAGCGTATTTGTGTTCCCTTGTAATTCATTATTGCCAGTCCTGATAAAATGCAGTTTTCCCGGCTTGTGCTTAAGTTGCAAATCACATCACACTGTCATATTTTCACCAAGCACAGATGACAAAAATGGCATTGTTTTTACTTTACTTAATTAAAAAAAACCACAGCAAAATACCGAATGACTACAGAAAGCCTTTCCTAAGAATGATTAAATTAACGGTATTGCTTCGCTCTCACGATGAATAAAACCTAATTTCCTTCCCAATTATATGCTGATTTAACGATAAAACTGCCGTAAATTATTAAGATCTGGGGCAAAGGTGAGTACCTCTACCCCCCGAACAGTCAACTGTGAAATAATGCTGGGCACCTGCCTGCCTGGAGTGGAGTCAGTTCTTATTATTATCTGTGGATCCACGGCTGGTGGAATATTCTCCTTCAATACCTACTTATAATTGTGTTCATTGACTGTGCCGAATCCATCATCTGGTTTTTTTGAAGTTTCATTCACACCTTTTATAGAAATGTATTTACACTGGAACATTTCATATTACTGTTTTGGATATTTTGACCTGCTCATGTTGTTTCTATTTTCTACATTTCCACTTCACTGCTTTCCCTTCAAATTAGCAAGTTAACTGATAAATATAAACTGTGACCTTAGTGGTGCTCTCACCATACAAGCGTTAGAGATTGGAGAACTTTCTTAGTGCGCTGTAGACAGTGCAAGCAATAGGTAATAACAACGGAGTCCCCCAGAGCTTTCCTATGGCCCTGTCCACGTTACGGCTTGAACTTTGCTGGCAGTTCCAGCGTTACCTGGAAGGGATGCCAAGCACGATTCCAACTACAAAAGACTGCGAGGTCTCAACAAGGGTTCCCCATTGTTTGGGAAGGATTTCATTTTTAAAAATTGAAGTGTCTAACCCCAGTCATAGCATAAATTTACTCACTTTTTTCACATTTTAATGTGTTTTTCACATGTTTTAATGTGGCTTTTCCAGCATAGTGCCTGTAAGAGGAGAAAAGCAAGGAAGGCAGTTGCAGTGCTGGTGTAGTTTGGAAACAGTGCAGCCTCGGCATATGTAAATGAAGCCTGTGAAACCCGGCCAGCACCTAATCTGCTCTCCTCAAAGGAAACCTTGTCTTCTGAACATTCTCTAGTAGCTTTAGCAATGCTCTCCCCTTGTGTTTTGACAACAGGAAAGAATTGCACAAACATCTTTCCTGAGGCAATATCTGAGCACACACACTTTATTTGGTTCCATAACAAACACATACAAAGAAAAACCCTCTTTTAGCTGGTAAAGTCTGCGGTCGTTTGACCCAATCTGCCCTGCCAAAATGTCTGTCATCAGACCACCTCCCCAGTCGCCGTGTTTCCAGTTTTCAGGTTACTCTATACCTAGTCTCAGCAATTCCCAATTTTTGCCTTTTCTTCTTCAAGGGCCATAATTCAAGAAAGTTCTGGCAAGCCTTCCAACAGCATTTGGGCACAAATTCCCAAATCCTGATACATTTTTTAACAGGACTGGAAGATACGGCTGCCTGCAACAAATTCAAAGACTGAAGCCTCCAAGCCCTCTGTCCTTGACCCTTTCCTGGATTCAGCATTCATTTTATGTCTTCCTCCTCTCCTTTCACCCACATTCTCTAACTATGGTCATGTTTTTATTCCCTGTAATTTAGATTTCTCAGAGGAGCTACTGATTTTGGAGCCCCTGTGATTTTGGAATCCAAAACTTAGTCCCTTCATCATGGCACCGTGGAAGAAAGAACTTCTTTCCTTGCTCCCAAGACTATGTTATTCTCAGCAAACTTTGCTACTTTTCCAGTGGAGTAAGGACAACCAAACTTGTACATAAAAACAGTGGTGGAGTTTCAGCAAGCTGAGGTTTGCAAACCAGTTCTCACACCTGTTCAACTCCTTCCGCTCAACCCTCCAAGAGTGAATGGCCTTACAGCAGAAGATCAGCCAATGCTGTATATAAAAGAGCAAACTGCACTCCAAAGGTCTGTTAGGCGTGCACGGTGTTCTATATAAAGTATATGTACCTTATTAATTTTTTATTAGAAATCTTCCTTCTGTGCATCTTTACTCTTATTTTTGCACAGTCCTGTATTTGTTTTCCAGTCCATTCTTTCTGTTCCACTTCTTATTTGTTTGCTGATTTTTTTTTTCCTTCTCAGCGTCTTTCCCTTATTTCATCCTACCCAGAATACACCCTCAATAGCATAAGCCAGTGAGTCAAAATCCTTGAACTTCTGGGTTCATTGGTGCAGTAATTGTACAATGAAATAAAGCAGTGTGCCCTCTCCAATTTTGCTAGGGCAGTTATGAACTGAGATTTTTGGGTTTTTAAGAGAGGAAAACCATGATGGTGCTCTGTACCAGCTCTCTGAAAAACTCAAGAGATCTGGGCCAAATTAATTCCTGGCCCAGCTCTGGGCCACAGGCTGCTGCCTGAGGAGCTGGGTATTAGAGAGTCCAAAATAACTTTCTCCGAACAGCGATGCGTTACTGACATTACTGACACCGGGCTGGATTTTGCCACATCTGCCTCCACAGACTGAGGGCTCAAATAAACAGCACTGAATGTCAGGGGAAATCACTTGCTTGTTCGCATGTGAATAGACCTGACTGTGAATATTCACTATTAGTGCAGATTAGCTGATTATCAGTGTTAACCAGGCTTGCAGGCATGCAACTCTTTGTAACTCGGTGCTTGTAGTAAAATCTTCCAGGAGTGCCTAAGTGAAGCAGGAGCACAGGTATCCACTACAAGAAATCTTCCCTAATTTTCTCATACCTCTCTGAACATCTCCCTCTTCACAAGCATATTTCACTTACTCATTATTAAAACAAGAATAGCAAATCCACTCCAGCCAATTACATAAAAGCCACATTCGTCACTTGTTTCCCCCAACATTTAGAGCGTACGTTCTCCAGGACCCATGTTTGCTATGACTTGCAGGAAAACCCAGCTTGCCAGGCCTGTTAAAAGCAGCATGAACAATGTCTTTCCCTCGGGTGTTACTGTTTCACAGAGAGACTAATCTGCAAAAGAGCATCTACATTTAAATTTATTGCCCCTATATGTTTGAGAAACGGAGCCATGTAAACCCATCCATTTCCAGGGGAGGCTGTGGTGCTGTTTGAGCGCAGATGCCCAGGCAAGCCAAAGAGACGCACTCCTGTTCTGCAACTTCTTGCACATTGGCAGAGCAGCAGGACCACATCAAAATCGCAGACCGTTGCGGATCTTCATCATCTGTCCTTTACTCACCGCACTGCTGATATTTCCTTGGAACAAAAGAAATAATAAATTTCTTTTTTCCCCCTTATTGTTCCACACAACCAAAACCTGCTCACGTCTGACATTATCAGCCAGGGAATGGCTTCTGGCATTCCTGTTCAGCATCTGGGGGCATTCCCCCCGCTCAGAAGCTGTGCCCTTCCTCTCCCCCCTCCCAGCCTCACTGGAATGCTCTCCCCCACCCTGGGGACGGGCAATTGTCTTCTCCAGCTTCAACCACAAAGGGTAGAGCCTGGGAAGCTTCAGGGATACACTTTGTATTTTTAACTCTCTGCAGGTCCCTGGAAAACCCCACCCATTACCCCTAGTGCCATCCACCTTGCACCATCTTCCCTGGGGCACCTAAAGAATTACCCTGGAGCCTTTGTTTCCCCGACTCGTTCATCATTAATACCAATCTAGTTATCGCTAATGCCGATCTAGTTATCGCTAATGCCGATCTAGTTTTTACCGACTTTTTCTGAGAGCAATCTGAAGAGGATGATCCCAGGAACAACCACCATGGATTTGATATCTTAGGGTAGAGAAAAGATTCCTTGATACAACCGTAAGCAATGTGGTGGAAGCCAAGGTGGTTCCAAAGCTACCATCCCTCGCTGAGCCTGCCACCCGCTGTCACACTGCGCTGGGGGCTTGCTTTGCCACCTGGCCATTCAGCCATCAAGCCAGGACCTCCCAGCTTGGAGGGAAGCCGTGATGCCCGGGCTGCCACAGCAAGAGAGCACACTCCCCGCCAGATCCATGCCCAGGCTCGCGGAAGCTAGTGGAAGAAAAAAATCCCGTATTTCCATACCATAGCCTATCTGCTCTCTAAAATGGCTGGGAAGGCAACTGCAGTGGAGCACACACAAGTCTGCAGCGCAGCACTGGAGAGAACAGCAACCTTTAAATACTCTAAAATCAAATCTTGTTTTACACAAAACCACTATGGTAAAGTCGATGTGAATGAAGCACCTTTGAGTGAAGGAACAGAGGGAAAGGCAGTGGACAGCTTTAGTGCCTCCTAGCAATTTTTTTTAATAAACTAGAGATGACAGACAGCCTTACCAACACATCTCTCATCTTCAAATAAGACTTTCTTCAGACAGAGCTCAGTGGAACTGAGTCAGCCTTTTTTCTTGGGCCTAGCTCTTGGCATTTTTCATATTAAAACAAAGTATAATGTGGAAATAATTCTGAACTGTAGTCATCTGATCAGATTTTAGTAACACAGGCCGCAGATTTGCTCTGCTACAATTTTAGGCAAACAAAATAAAACGAAGATATCACACAGAAGAACTGGAGGTGTTTTGTTCTGGGTTGGTTGTTTTTTTTTTTTTTTAATCTGCTTATGCACCAAGTTGCCCTTTATAGGGTTATGCCTGGCTGCGGAGGAGGGCGAGCTCCTGCGGAGACTGCTGTCGGTGGGTGGCAGAGCTTCACGTTTACAGCAGCCAGCACTCACTGCTTGGCCTCTGACGGTTCTGGAACGCAGCAAATGTCCCCCTCCCCTGCTGCCCATAGCCCCTGCACCCCATTTTCCCGAGGCAGCCAAGGACAGCCCAAGAGGAGATGGGGTCCCCTCACCACAACAGCCAACACAGTCTTACACAGACAAGGCTCCTGAAGGATCAGCTTCCCCTGACCTCTTAACTAGTAGTTCCTGCCAGCCAAAACTGATCCCTGAAGTTATTTTTATCCAGAACCCTTCATGAATTGCAGTTAACTTGCAATATGCAAACTAGTGACTAGTGCTAGAGGAATCCCTATGGGTTTTGCGGTTCCACTCTCTGCTCATAAGTCCAATTATTCATTTTTCTTGGAGCTGCAATATTAATCTAAAAAAGTTGCACAAATGGCAAGAGATGTCATCCTCCCTCCATCCCCAATTCAGATAACTGAAATAAAGGAAGATAAGCATTTAGCCCAGGGGTTATTAACTGTACCAAGTGCAGCTGTAAACCTGTGGAGGCTGACCCTCCTCCAGTGATGCTTTTGACGAGAAATTTGTCAGAACTTCCACCTTTGACTCAGGGGCAAACAAACTAGTACAGAGATGGAATGGGAGAACTGCTAGCCATAGAAAGGTTTGCGCTGAGTTACTCTTTTATTTTACATTATTTTATGTTATTCTACCCAAATCACTTGCCTGCATACCTGTAAAAGAAAATACAGAAAGTAAAAGTGGCTGGAAGGGGGACTGCTCTAAATCCTTTGGAAGGGAATGGGAATTTTTAAAAGGATTTAGGCAGGCTTTGAGTCAGACCTTATCACAGAAGATGGGACCAAGACAGTTCAAAGCAGAAACTCCTCCACACATTTCCACCTTTTTTTTTTTTCGTACTACTCAGGCTTCCCCAGCTTTCCCTTGTGAATGGAACAGGGATGAAGCGCTGAGATTGCATCAGCTATAACCATTTTGGATATCTTGGTTCCCAAGAAATTTAGTATTTGCTGAACATCCTCTGCCCTGAGGCACTGGTTAGTCTCATAATTATTTTAGAAGTGGGTACCACTGAAGATTTGTACCTCCTCCCAGAAAGAGCTATGACCATACTTTCATTACTTCATGCCAATGAACAGATCAGACAAGCTTCCTACTTTCCTGTTTGTCCCTAATGGCTCTCTATTGTCATAAAAGTCCCCAACAATCTGACATAACATTTAATTTAACAAATTTAACAAATAATGTTTAATTGAAACATTATTTGTCACCTCTGCTCTGTTGAACTCCACATGCAGAACAGCAAGCCAGGGCAATGCATTTAACCAAAAGCACTGAAAGGACCATGTAGGATTTGCACTGAAATAGAGACTTCACTGGAGTGCACCTTTCCCTTTTGCCCATTACAGGCTCCCTCTTCCTCTCTGAGGAACAAAGAACCAAGTGAAAATAGGAAACTGTCTGAACAGAAGATTATTTTAATTTATGTTGCAAGTTGCTACGCAAAAAAAACCCTCTGAAAAAACAGCAAACCAACACCAAAGAGCACTACATCATAATATTATTACCAATTTATTAAACCAAGATTGCATAGACTGGAGAAATGAGTGTGACACATCCCCAGGGGTTTTCTGGAGGTAGACCTCCAGCTGTTTCATTCTCTCATGCACTCCTGTTTACAAAGGCACGGAAAAATGTTTGTGCTTCAGTTCAATGCAACACAATTTTACATTGTTTGCAGGTTTTCTTTAAGGCAGGGTAGGAGCGTACATGGCTGGAGACATACACTTTGGGGAGACAGAACTACCATCTTCCAGGGAGAGCGAGGGAAACTCACGGTGGTTGGTAATTCGTATCCTGGACAATGCTATAAATCGAGGCATCGCTGACAATTCCTGCCCAGTAAACATGCTCAATTTCATCTCCCGTGAAAAGGCGAGCAGGCACTAAATAGCAACACATTTTGATTTTCATTTAGCTACTTTAATGATAGGTGATGTTAGCGGAAAAGATCATTTATCTTCAGATTTATTTTATACGAGATAAAAGGCCTTGCCAATTTTTTAAAATTCATTTACACAAGTGAATAAATCTTCCAAAACAATAAGTGGGGAAGTCATATTTCTTCAACTTTGCTAAAATCTGAAAATGCTGATCTTGGAGTGAAATGGACAGCACTGGCATTTTAATCAAGAATATAAAGACTCCTCTTCTAAGTAAGAGGCACAGCTTTACTTCAGAAAAAAATCTCTCTGATTTAGAGAACAGCCTTTTTTATGCATTTTGTCAAAAATC
The DNA here is from genome assembly GCF_949628215.1 of Phalacrocorax aristotelis. NCBI lineage: Eukaryota > Metazoa > Chordata > Aves > Suliformes > Phalacrocoracidae > Phalacrocorax > Phalacrocorax aristotelis. The sequence goes on along the minus strand of NC_134279.1, from coordinate 64,499,177 downwards.
TCTGAAAAATCAGGAGAGGCACGTACAATTTTTATATCACCTTCATTTTTAGATCAGTCCCAATGTGATGGCTACCTAAAAATAGACCAAACCTAACCTTTCAAATATCTATACTGCTGCATACCAGAAACGCAAGCTTTCAGTGCCTCTCATGGCTTTCAGAGCCTTGTGCTGTGCCTGTCTTCTCCTCTAGCACATTATCCCACGTTGCACGTCGCACCCAGGCGCGAGATGAGCTGCAAGTCACAATGTGCAGCGCATTGCACTGTGTGATACGTGTTCATTCAGGACATGCGGCAAGATCATCAAAACCAGCCTTCCCCTGTTGGCTGTTTGAGTTCACCACAAAAAGGACACCAGTAACATTGAACCTAGTAAGTGAGGATGTGAAAATAAGGCTGTGCTGGCTGACCCAGCAGCTCTGCTCAGAAAAAGTAAGCTGTCTGGTTTTCAACATACCACTCTTAAAAATATGAAGGGGAACAATAAGCTCTTTTGTCTTATTGTTTGCTACAGCGCTTGCAGACACACTTCTACCCATTTGAAGACGAGACTTTCCAACAGTGCACTGAACTCCGAATGACTGGTGTAGAATTACAAGACAGCAGAATACACGGTAACTATTTCTTTGCATTGCACTTTCTAAATTGTGATTCTGGTTGGCCTTAACAGCACAGGTCAAATTCATCCCAAGCACAATCCCAGCAACTTCACGTCAGTGGTACCTGAAAAATCAATAGCATTTAAGTTGATGAAGTTATAACAAGGGTGGTTTTGGCCCAGGCTGTACAAACACTTACTTCTATTGTATATATTCTTCACTGGGTATTACGCTTCAGTGAATATATTTCCATGTCCTCTACTGCTAAACACTCTGCTTAGCAGCTCCTGAAGCCACACTAGGAGCTGGAACAGGAGAAATCTGTACTAAACCAGGTTGTGGGCCTGCCCTGAAGGCTTTGAGTGATTGTGACTCTTGCTTACACAAAATAGAAAATCACCCTTGTACCGGTTGTTAGCTAGCTACTGCTAGCAGGAGCAAGCTTGAAAGGACTTGTTTTTCTTTGTTTACTGTCATGCTCTGCTCCAACAGACTCAAAAGTTTATCAAGGCATTTTACTCTGTCAAAAAATGAACAAAATATCTTACACTGATCTAACAACACAACAAAGCAGCAACAGACAAAATGATTCCTTTCAAAGAGTTTTGGATGGAAAATGTCTTACCTGCTGACGGGGACGCAAGACTAGGCAAACAAAGGCACAGGAATAAAAACTATTCAATAAAATATCGATTTCATTATCACCACCTATTCAACTTAATTTTCTTGGCATCCATATCCCTAATGCAGGTTTGTGATAGATCGTACAATCACTTTTTAATTAAGCCCTACTGTGCTTTGTATTAAGAACAAGGCAGTAGACATTATGGCACAATATATCTACCAAAATATTTAATGCTTATCCTTTTCATTTTGGTATTTAAAAGTTGTTCTCTTAGGAGGTGGTATCAGTATTTAACAACATTCTTGACAGCAAGTATAAAAACCAAAAAGCTTCATACTTAATCTAGCCATGTCAAAACTGAAACCCCTTAAAATAATCGCATTCTGAATATATGGTATTTCCATTGCATTATTTTATTATTACCCAGCTTTCAACATCTTAAGATGCAAAACTTGCTCCCTCTCCTACATACTGATGAGATATGAAGTGGCACGAGGATAGAAAACTGTCATTTGACCAATACAGTTGAACAGTACATGAAACAGATGTTATTGTGTTACAAGAGAGATTTAATGAGAAGATGTAGAAGATCGGAAGCTTCCTGGGGTGGTAGTATTTTCTCTGTTTTTTAGGTCTCTTTTGGTATACTGCAGCTCTGCTGCTTGTGATGGGGCAGATCCTGTAAAAGAACAGCAGCTCTTCTTCCAGTAGAGTACTGGCACTTTTCAGAGGGCAACATTCACTTTAATTATGAAAATGTACCCACCTTCTTCTTCCAAGGAAGAAAAGACTGTTGTTGCATATATAATGTGGTTTTAGTTTTTAATGCCAGAAATGAATCAGTAAACATAGTTACATTATGGTATACTATTTCTTATTCTGTACCCATAGTAACCAAATTAATCTCAAGGCGCTGCTGGCATTAATTCAATCTGAAGCTCATACTTTGGATTTCACATAGGTGCCTTCATCCTGTTCTTCTTCTCAGCTAATAAAATGTTAATATATGGCAATATATTTATTTCTGGTTCAGTTCAAGTTAAGGAGTGCAGTACTTTGCAGAAACCTAATTAATATCAATCATATATTACAATACTGTGTGGTTTAGTATACAAAAAAAATATAATGGTGCTAGCACATGAGAATGAAACAGATGACCCAAGAATTCAATTCTAACTGTAACTTCTCTGTCTCTAAGATAGGGATGGCCAGTTTTAACTTACCCTTCAATCTCCATTTAAAAAAATCCATAACATACAGCCAAGAATGACACTAAATATATCGCTTATCCTAAAAAAAAACGAGAGGAAGATGATCTTGGAACATGAGATGCTGATAGATCCCTCTGTACCACCGTGAGTTGGGCACACACTGGCATTAAGCTACATCGCAGCAGTGCTGTCTTCAGCAACACCCACAGGTATGGTTTTTCCACTGGGACGTACCAGCCCCCAGCCAAAAGAAAATCCCATTGTGAGTAAAAACACGTCTCCACAGCCCAAGAACTGCACTTGAACTGCTCAGGAGACATAAGCAGCTCAACAGCTGTGGTGTGGCCATCCTACTTCAGATCATGGCAAAAAGAAATGCAGTTCTTTTTCCAGGGCTTAATCTGGGCAACCTGAGACCCCAGGCACACTCCTAACTCAAAGTGTCAAAATCTGCTCTACTCTCCATAGTTAAGAGAGGTTTTGTAGCAAGGTTCACGGGCAGTTCACATTTCTTGGAGCCTTTTTCTCAAAGCTGCTTGCAGTCCCATTGATGGAGAAGAACTAGTGTCCCCAAGTATTTTGGTGCTTTCAGAATGACCACCTATGAGAAATGATTGCACTGAACCACACCCAGCTTGATCCAACCACTGCCAGAGCAACAGGGCCTGATGCTGTCATCCTTATTCACCATGTGCAACAAGCAGTCCCATGAAAAGGGTGAGCTGGTGTGAGGAGTTAAGGCAATACTTCTGGATGAGCAGAGGGAGTGTGGGTGAGCTGTGGCTCACCAGGGGAAGATCCCCACTCTGAAAAGAAGCAGCCTTATGCCCGTGCTGCTCTGCATGAAAGCTCAGGCCTCAAGCCGTACACGGGTCACAGAGCTGTAGCAAAGCTTGACTTTGGCTTACAAAGATCCCATGTTCTGCAAAAGTCACAGGGACGTTTGAGCAAGCCCGCAGCCTGGTTGCACTAGGAGGTCCATGCCCACCACTACAGGACACAGAAGACTCAGTGGGTCACTCCAGCAGGCACATCCTTCAAGGCTGTATGAGGAGATGCACAAGCCCAGGACTTTGAAAAAGGACCCTGACCCACCTCAAACAAGCCTGTACATCCCAGAACCACGTCGAACAGCTGGGGTTCACAGAGCCCTCCTGATTATTTCAGGTTCTGCATCGGTAACAGAGCAGTAAGGCTCTCAGGGGCCCCAATGTGCCCCTGGCCATTCTCATAGGGCTCCTGCTGGCCTTGAGCACTGCCTGTATATTGCATCCAAGGGCACCATATAGTCCTTCACTTTTACCAACTGCTATAGAATAAGAATTCCTAGAATGGCTCAAACACATACCAGTTGAAATCTGGCTACTTTCAAACTTCTTTTCTATTCCAAATTATGTGCTTTGCCAGCTTCAAAAAAACAGATGGAAAATACGTCCCTAAATGTGCACCCTTGTGATCATTCCAAAAGGCAAGCAGCACCAAGTAGCTTAAAACGTTTGCTAGAGAAAGTCTTTTCCATATCATGCAAATAGCAGACAAAAATAACTGCTAGGCAATTGATATACATACAAATATTGGTTATTTTAAACAGTAATTTGTTATTGAGGACATCTCACTGAAATATTATAATATTCAATTTCCTCTGCATTTGCATGGAAAAGGAACTGGAGAGCGCATGAGCATTCATTTAACTATTACATAAATACGTCTATCATAATATCACACGGCTTTCAAGCCAGAGTTCAAACACATGTTTAATGCATGAGAGTATGATGAAGAAACTTGTGAACTCACAGGTCTCGTAGCCCAATCTCAATCAGATACGGGCTTGGTGTAAATATGTACAGTATCATGTGCTTTCTAATAGCACCGTGTCTCCAGGGAGCAGTCTGACATCAGCAAAGGAGACAGGTGGTTCCCTTTCCAACCCGGGAGGGGGAAAAAAAGGAGTTAAGACACTGTGTAAATATAGCAATATTTTTTCCTCGGTGTTTTGCTACGGTTTTCATCCCTTAATGAAACTTCAGTGCATGAACAATTCTCATAACATCTTTGCTACAAATCAGTGAGTAGATGTCACGTCCTAAGATATTTATAACCCTAAAGGTAGTGGTAAGTGATACTGTTTGGCAGCCTTGGTTTAGAAATGCTGAAGATTTTTGCCTTTTGGTTTGCTAAGAAAGGCGTTCCAAGAAGCCACAAACCCCAGTTTCCTTGCTCTAAATGTATCCCTTTCCTACAGCAGGTCACTGTTACTAATAATGCCTGCAAGAATGACAAACAACAGTCAATCACAGGCACAGAGCAGGTCACGACTTTAGCTAGCTCGACTTTGTAAACTCCAACAGTGTGAGATATGCTAAACCCTGCACAATCCACAGTCGTTTGATTTGGAATCTCACGTTACAAGAATTCACACATACACTAACCTGCGTGCAGAATAACCCAATTCGGCCTTTCTTTCCTGTCTGTACGTAGATACTTTTTTTACACAGTGACAGCCACTGCCTCTTAAACCATTTTCTTTTGTTGCATTTCCTTAGAAACACAAATCTTGTTCCTTGGCAGCAGTTGCTGTAAGTGCTGTACCACATGCCCAAACTAGTTCTCACTCACAGCTTTAATTCACAGTAAGTGGCACGAAAGGAGGTCAACACTTCTCAGAAACCACTTTCAGTTCTTTGCTGCTTCAGTATCTATTCTATAAAGCCATCCGCCCTAACAGAAAGTTGCTTCTCATATTGCACCCCTTGCTTTTTTATTATTGTCATCTTTATGGAATGGGCTGCAGAATATACGATGGAATAAAAGGAGATTATTCCTGGAATCACATTCCTGGTCTCCCTTTTGTAATACTCTAAAAATATAAGTTTAAAAAAATCAATTAATACTTTCTCCAGCAAAAACAAAATGCCTCCCGGATGGGGTTGTTTCCATGCAAAAAGGCTGTATATAAACAGTGTCTTGCAAGCCAGTGTCAATCACTATGTCTTACTTTCAGTTCAATTTGCCTGCTTACAGAAAGATTATTTTTTTTATCAACCCAACCAACACATCATGGAGGTTGAAAATCAAACAGCCTTCTTTTTGCCATGATGCATTGCTGGCAAGAGGAATGGCCTTGCTGACAATATTTTGCTGTCACATTTGCCTCTACAGCTTCACTGCCTTCTCTGTGATGAATGAAAACAGATTTTGACCTCATCTATTTCATTTCAGACAATATTCTGCCCTGAGACACACGAGTACAACCTATCATAGTTATAGTGGCAATTGGGGCAGAATTTGTTCCTTTCCTGACAATTCAATATGTGATTCATGAACCAGAATTGAATCCAGCTCTCCCTTCCTAGAGCTCCTCTGGTTCTTTGGCATTAGCATCAGTAAAAAAGCACCAAAGACAAATTTATGTTGGTTCTATCAGCAGAACCGGCTGCGTAGTCAATAATCAGGCTGCTCAGCAAGATTATACCAGATCAGAAGTTAGTTACTGTATTTTATTTAAACAACTTATTCTGTAGTCTGTTTTCCTTCTTCACTTATCCCTCCGTTGTTTAACTAATGGGATCATAAGACCTGGAAAAACACCTCCTAGTCTTGGACATTTCTAATTGGCTTAATAAAGTAAACAGAAAAAAAGATAATCCCCTCCAAAACCATCACCTTAAAGAACACAAACCCATACCACTAGACATGGAATACTTGGTGTATTCACGAGGTAGGCAGTTGCAGGCAATAACCGGATGATCAAGTTTCTGATTAATCCCCAAGACAATGGACCACTTTTGAAAATACAGACTCCATTTATATTCATGCATCCCTCTGGGCCAACACCTGCATACGTTCTTTCATACAACTCACTGCACAGCAGAGGCAAGAACACTTCAGCATACAAGGTACGAAACGACACATACGGATGCCATCAGAGATGTGCGGCGATCCGCTGAACAACGTTATCTTGTGGAGCAGTCTCTATGCACAGCTTACAGAAGGAGGCGACTCTGTTTGAGACCACCCAGGGAGCTTTGGCACTTCAGAGCCAACACCAGAAGCTTGTGTTTTGAACTCTGGAGGTCCCTAGAGTTTCACTTGAGATGACAGGCATTGCATGCATATATTGTATCATGATTTTCTGCAGGACCGACTTCCCAAGTAGAGGCAAGGTTGACATCACTCTGGAAACCTCATCCAAGACATTTAATGGACTGCATACAGGAGACTAATCTACAGGAGATTTGGCGTACGGTAAAAACAAACTCCTTAATATAACTAAAGCACTAATCAACATATTGCATATTAGGCCTGCAAAGCGCCAATTATCTGATGAACAGGAGTAATACTCGATGATTCCAGTTCCCTCAGTTATTTAACCATTTACATCAATGGAAGTTAAGGAAAACAATGCTTACAAAACCACACATGAAAACACACATGAAGGATTTAAGCCAAGATTTGAGTTCAGATTTGCAGGTATGAGGAGAAAAAACTATTCAACAATAAAAGAACAACAATACAGCTCAGGCCTCCAAATCCTGCTGCATATTGGTACTGTATGTTATGAGAAAACTTTTTTTGAAAGCAAATTATTTTCATTCCCCTTACCATTTCAGAAAAATGCATTCAAAGCAAAACACAGAGCCTGATCCTGCCCTTCTGCAACCCCATCAACAACAGCCTTGCCACAGATTCCGGCAAAGCAGGATTTATCCTTTCCTGCGGGCCGTGCTCTGAGCCTTTAATTCAATAACACCTTATTCACCAACTAGCTCAGTGAGATTAGCTGTGGTTTCAAGTATTATTCATTCCAAGCAAAGAGTCTGTTACAAACACCCTCTTGCTCTGTATTGCCAGACCAAAGAAGATATGAATAATTTTGGGAACATTTCCAAAGGCCCAGAGAGAAACTGAGTATCTTCTGGGGGGTTTTCCCTGGAGTGAGAGACCTTCCTGGGTTTGAAAATCTTCTTTGATAATGAAATAAACAGAAAAAGTCCCTTCTTTTCCTTTCTTTTGCAAGCAGCATGACCTAAAAAAGGATCTGCAAACAAGCTTGGAGAGGGGAGAGAGCTCATGTGTTTCTTGGATTTTTGTTTATTTTCTGCAGTTATTTCAGAGAGCTTTCCCAAATTTTCAAAGATCTGTGAATCTTACAAGGTCCATCTTTTCCAAGTGCAATGTGTCTAATTTCAATTTATTTTATTTCTTAGTATATTTATTACACTTACTACAAACTATCTGAATGCCCACACAGTGCTTTAAACGAGGCTGGAAATATCCCCTGGATCACCATCAGCAAAAACCTTGTCCTCCTAAAATAAAGTAAAAGCCAGCACGACTTTTTGATCTACTACTTGCTATTTTGAAAAACTGCAAGCAAACTTCTGCCTTAAGGGCCGAGCCGGGCTCCTTCGGCGGTGAACGAGACCAAGAGGGGTCTGTGTGCCGCACCGGTCGTGCTAGGAGGCAGCGCGGAAGGGACGAGCTTGCCAGAAGTGCTGATTCACTGCAGCGACCGAAGAGGTTGCTTAGTAGCTAGGCTGGGGGGGGGGGGGGCAAGACGGCATAGAGAGGGGGCATCTGGATCAGTGAAAATAAACAAAGTTGTTCCAGAGACTGGATCCCTGAGATCTCAGCCTAACACATGCGTGTAAGTTCGTTTATCGGAACAAAACCTATTAATACAGCTCTAGCCATAGGGGGAAAAAATACTTGCAAATGCACAGAAGTCATGTAAATCAGAACCACTGCTCTATTTTACAAGAAATTTTCTCCATTAATTAATTTCATGATTTCGAACAAATGTGCATGGTTGGAAACAGGGGACCCTGCTGATACCAATCTCATGGCATAGGATACTTTTGTTTTTCTCTCGGAGATACATAGCAGATGTACTCCCTGGCTCAAATCCAGGTGCGGACTAGGTGGTTTTGTGGCCACGGCACTAGTTTTTCTGGTTTGGGGTTGCAACATATCACATGAAAAAACCCAGGATTTAAAAATCCAAATTCTCAGAGCTGTCACGTTTATAATTAGAACTATCTGATCGACTGGCATTAGCATGAGGTAGGAACATATCATAGAGGGCCCAGCAGACAAACTAAACTATTTCTCACCCGTAAAAAGGGGATTCTTCCAAGTAGAAATGTCAGTAGAGTCACAAGGGCTCTATGCAACAGCAGCACCTCTTCATCCTCATACCCACTCCCAGAAAGTCCCACGCTGCTGCCTAACTTAGCTCAGCAGACCACACCACTCACCAAAGCCCTGACAACAGCCCCGGCTCCCCATGCTAAACCCAGATCCTCCTCTGAGCAGAGAATTACTTTTCTGGAGATGCAGGTTGTTTTGGAGCTACCTGTAACATCCCAAAACCGTACATAAAGAGAGCATCTCTTTTGATATTACACATACAAAGAGATGCCTCCGCACTGAAAAAAATGAGGTTTGATAAAAAAGTTTGTCACAGAATCACGAGATGCAGAGCTGGTTGCAAGTGTAACCTTTTTATGTACTGATGAACGTGTTTTTCAGGTTGTCTGCCCCCATACTGGATAAGGAGAAGAAGGAAGGAGAGACAGAAGGGAAAGAAGGATGCTAGGAGGGAAGGAGGGCACACTACTGTACCTACTGAATCAGCACACAAACCAGCAGCAGACAAAATGAGAACAGCTCTAAGGAACTTGGCATCACCAGCATGTTCAGTGAAACAACAAAAAAGAGCTTGGAAGACAAGAGAAGCCCAGAATGCAGATACTAACCTTTTTTTTTTTTTTTCCTGGAAGAGGATTTATGATGCCAGATTTTGGTTGTCTCTTAATACCCACACCTGGCTAAATACAAATGAAATTAATTTTACAGCTGCAGTCTTTCCACATTTTGCACATGGTGATTTGCTGAAAGAAACCCTATCACGAGGTGTCAAAAAGGAACATAAAACATAACAGGCAATATTCTTTGAGAGACATCAACCGTAATTATATGAAACCTAACAAAGCTGCTCCAGGGAGAGGTGGATGGAGTTGCACAGCAGAGTGCCTGGCCCCCCGCGCAGAAGGCAAAGCTTGATCCAGGCAAGTGCAGTGGGAAGGCCACAGGGGCTCACACATATCAAATAATAATAGTAATATGTCTCTCTTTCTGCCATCCGGTCACTGAAATCAGTGCGAAAGCGGCATGGAGATGAAAATGCTATGGTCATGGATTAGGCTAGAGCTTTCTACATGACCTGAAATGACAGCCGCCATCCCTCACCCCTCTTACTTCCACACGACAACCCTCATCCCTCTTGTGTCCTGAGTAAATCAGTAAATCACTGAGCTTGATTTACTAGCATAGTATGGCCAGTCTTCATCCCAATGTATTTAGTTCTTCTTGAAAATCAGTAGAAACTGTGTCCATAACGCAGACCTGGTATTAATGCACACCAGTGGCTAGCACGGTGTCAGTGCTGTGTGAAAATAAAGAGATGGTGATAGTCCTCCAGTAAAACAGGAAAATTTTCAGAAGCTTATGTCTGAGAAACAAGGCACGATACTTATTTCAGAGTTAGGGTAAAAGTAGTTTACCTGCTCACAGTCAATACCCTCCCTAGCCCATGCCCAGACTCTGGCAAAGTTTCCTGTTTTAGTGCTTAGGAGAATGAAAAATGGCACTGTCCTTCAGCCTTTCTACCACACCTATAAAAACACATCTCCAGAAAAGTAATATTTTCCCTGCTGCTTTCTGCTGGTGAGGGTCATATTATTAATGTATTTGGCTCACCATCCTGGAGCCAGGCAGGCCCACAACAGGACTGGAGCCCTCCAAACTGGTCACAGTTGTGCATCAGGTCCTTTACAACACAAAATCCAGAATTTAATAAAACAGGTCAGTGCTGATGAAAAAAACCCTTTTCTTGGTATCAAAAGGGCAATTTGCTTTCTGGTATTTTACCTGGCCCCATATTATCACAAGTGTGATAAATTAGTGGCTGTAATTACGTTATAGCACCAAAAGGTCCCAATTTTTTAGATGTTGCCCTTCTTTGAAACTTCTAGGCTGTACACTGGCATTAAACACTTGGAAAGATATTGCCCCTTTGAGAAAGCACACTAGTATACCAGCTTTCTTCCGTAAACTAGGGGTAAGCTATGAAACGTGAACAGACGTCTTTCAGAGTATGAAGAATGACAACCAATTTTTACAAATATGCTCTTTGTAAGGTTGTGTGGTTTTTTTTTCTGGTTTGGTTTTGGTATTAACACTTGGGCTTGCACCTGATATTAATCCCTCCCATATTTCTCAGCTCTTGCGTAGAAAACACAGCACATTCCTACAGCTGCGGCATTTTCAAGTCTGCACAACATGCTTTACATGCCATTGCTTGACATTTTATTGACAACAAAGGCCCGCAGCATGGCAGTGTTTTTAGAGATGGGATTAACATAATGAACTCCATCTCCATGGGTTTTTCATGGCATTTCTTTATATATAAGAGTGAAAAAAGACCCAAACCAGAAAAAAACCACATTTTTTCTACTGTTTTAGGACACAGTCCCCTCTGAAGTAATGGGATTGTACAGTCCTAAAGGAGAGAAAAGTCTGTAAGAAAAGGAGCATATTTGTACTTGGAAGGACAATGTAACTGCTGAAGAACTAGGAAAAAAAATTATATTGACATTTCTACAAGGCAAGAAAAGCCCAGGTGTGGGGCCTGCACTAGTACGACGTCATAGCTGATAGCATAAGTGCCATCATGAGATAGTCACATGAACACCACTGAGCCTTCTACATGGGATCTCAGGGACAGGCTGAAACCGCCCATTTGCAGCAACGCAAAACATCGTTTCAAAACTCCTAAAAATACATTAAGCAAAATCCAGCAGATTTTGCTTAATCTCAGTCCTAATCAAATGGTCCTTGTGCCTGGGCAGCACTCACAAACGCAGCGACTGAACTCAGCCTAGGTCTGCCAGACACCCAGCCCACATTTGCAGGATGGTCCTAAGTGCAGGGAAGAGAGTAGTGCCCTGAGCAGGAATCAGCTATTTTGTCTGCAGTGCTCTGATCTTCACCTCTTAAAGCTTGAAGAAAACTCCTCAATGAAAAAGGCCTTGGCAGAGTTTCCATCTGTTCTCAGCTGGACTCGCTAGCCAAGTCTGAAGCACACAGAGCTCTCCTTTATTTTTTTTCCTGGTACATAAGTAAAACTCTGCAATATTCACGTGTTTTACTCAATGAAACAGAGCAATCATATCGCCATCAGTCCAGCCTAAATGTAGCTGCTCCAAAATGAAGTTTAGACCATTAGGAATTATAGTTCCTGCTTTTTGTGAATTTTCTCTCTTTCCTTCTGGTCTGTCCCTTTCTGAAGTCCTGCATCCCAGCCTGCTTCTTTGTAGCCTTCTACAATCACTTAAAAAACTACCTAGGATTGTAGATAACTTATAGGTTGTAGGTAACTTATTCAGACCCTTTTGAGAATGACAATAGCAGAAAATGGCAATTTGGTATGACCTCAAACAATGATTTAATTGAATTAATGTTGCAAAGGCGCCTTAGTAAGAGATCAAAGAAGAACCAAGCAGTAAAAAAATCACAATGGCCACCAATTGCAGTGGTAATCTGCCTGCAACTGCATTGTTGGCTTTAAGTTAACACATTATATCCACTTAGAAATGAAAGGTGGAAAATCAACATGCCAACCGCTTACAAAAATGGGGGAAATGTCCCTGGTCACTGTGGAAGTACAGGGTATTCATCACCTTTCCTAAAAGTCCTAGGAACTTGCAGAATCTGACTCAATTTCTCTGGGAAGCTCTGAGGTGCTTTCTGAAAACCAAACACATATGCAGCCCCTGTCCAGCCCCTCCACCCTGGTTCACAACCTTTGCTTAAGGAAGACAAGCAATCTACACTACAGAAGGAGGCTGCACTCATTTTCCTGATGTACTTCTCCGTGACCTGAACCCGCAGTTATATAAGAGTGGGAGGCATGGACAATTCATTCTTAATGCTAGCTCAGTCCTGGCCTCTCCTGGGCACTGGCTGAAAAGAATGCTAAACCATGCTGAATCATTTACAGTAGCTTTATGATGTGGATTATCATTCAGAGAGGACTGACCTGACCCCATCACACTCGTTTCATGCAGCAACACAGACTGGACTCCAAACAGACTCTAACAAATGCCACCCACGTTGGCACCAACACAAATCATGCATTCATGTAGGAGGCTCAAATGTAAAGTTGCTTTAAATTTATCCTTGTATTAAACCTTCGGTAATTGTCATGTCCTTGCCTCTTCTGTCGGCATAGGCAGTGCTTTAAAACTATAAGCTGCCCAGACATATATGCAATTTTTTATTTCAAGCAGCTTCCCCACTCTTATTTTCAGAAGGATGCTAGCAATTATGAGAAAATATTTTCTTAATTAATGCTTCCAGCAGTCACACAGATTTCTAATGCCTTTGCTAAAATAATGGTCCTTTATTCTGCTTCTTCCTCCAGATACAGATTCTGGTCACAAGGTATGGGAACAATTTACCTCCTCTTGGACACATGAGATCCTGTGCCACAGCGCAATGCAAAAATGTGAGCTTCTCAGTCATGCAGGACCTGGTCATATGGCTGCCCACTGGATTCCTTCTCTTTCCACCATCATAAAAGGGAGTACAAGATGCTGTTGCCATTTATATTCCACTGATTACACAAGCTATTTTCATGGCAGGACTCTGCTGCTGCATTCCATCTCACAGACTGAACAGATTAAGCTTTTTTAGTGGATTCTGTTAAAATGGATGTTGGTTCTGATAGGACAAATTCATCGGGTAGGGAGCTTTTACAATGAGTCATTTTAAGGTAATCTTTGTACACATCCTTTTCAAATAGCTTGAACTCTTTGAATGATAAAAGAGCACAAAAACAATAGTGGCTGTGAGTGGAAAAGAAATGTTTGAAAAGCTGGTTTTGTTAAATGTTAACCCAGAAAACTAGACCCTGTCTGATTTTAGATTGGCTTTTTCTACGCGTATTCCCTTCCTTACTGATTTCTTCCTACACATGTGCTTTTAAACTAAGGGAAACAAAGGTTTTAATTGGGGGACACTTTCATTTTTACTCATGAACTGTCATTATCAATAATTTATATTTTCTAGTGAACTCCTACACTAAATAAAAAGAGAATATAAGAATAAATCTTTTAAAAGGAATCAATTTGCTGCACATCAATCCCTGCAGGCCATGTGCTCGTAAGTCAATAGTTTAAAATGAAAACATCTGATCATAGTAATACACCTGTTAAAGGAGCATAAAATTCCAAACCCACTGGTAAAATATAAAGATTATGAAGGCTCTTAAAGGAGCCATCAAAGTAAACTATTACACAGATACATATGCTTCATACCAGCACCCGTTCCATCAGTGCCACTCACGATAAAAGAGCATTAGGACAGACATTTCATAGAGCCTCTGCAGAAAATAGGGTTTTCCATACGTGAGTAATTCAGCTCAAGAAAAGATGAAAGCAATGGTTTAGGCTTCTGTGCACTTTCTAATCAAGGATGTCTAAGCAATGCAAAATATTAATGATCGGAGCTCATCACAAATCTGCACATTAGCAATTTATCAGTCATATTTTACAGATGGAGCAACTACGCTATACATAGGCAGGGTGACCTGACCAGCATGCCTGAGTGTGTTGAGAGCCGGGCTCAAGTCCTGACCAAAGCTCACAGGGAATTAGTACTATGGCTGTTCTATGACTATTACTATTGCACCATTGCATCAGTAGTTATTTCCTACCCCGGTGGCTCTACCTTTTGCAGTTTCGCTGGAGGAGGAACCAAAGCCTCACACCAGCATGGACATCCTTGTGCTTTTGCAGTTTCCCCCCGAAGCAATACAAATCCCACATGGATGCTCTATGCGAACAATCTCACTTGTGCATGTGCTGTCAGTAGAACCAAGAGGGGTTTTGTTTCCCTTTGTTTCCCCCCCCTTTTTTTTTTTATTCAAACAAAGGCTGCTCAGGGCCCCATCTGAGGGATTTTTGAGCCCCTTTCCAAAAGCTTCTGGGCCTTTCGAGTCCCACTTGTAATTAGTCTCAACCATGTTTTGTAGTCCTTAATCATTGTGATTGCAGCTGGGCTTGGCCTGGAGTTTAAAATGGAGGGAAGGGTTGGTACCAACTGTGTGTTCCTGCTCCAGACTTTCTCAACCTTTCTCCCTCATCTCTTTTTTTCCTGAGGCTGAGGTTTTGCAGATGTGAGAGGAAGAGAAATATGGTCATGAGTATAGGGCCAGGGGAGGGGCACGACTTCTCCTCCACACAACACCTTTCTGTTGGGCTTTCTCCCCGTTCCTGACCAAGCCAGCGGCCAAACCTCCTCTGGCTTCACAGCCCCGGGCAAGGTGTTCACACCCCCAGTAATGCTGATTTCACACTCCCACATCTTCCCTTCAAGCAAAGGGAAGCTAATCCCAATACCTAAACTTTCTGTCACCCTGCTCCCTGCCCACGGACGCTGCTGGGGGCACAGGGCAGGCTGCAGGCAGCCCCCAAGGGGAGACAGTGGGTGCCTCCCACCCAGCCAGCGGGTGGGCTCACGTGAGGAGGCAAGCCATGGCACCCATCCCACCAGCATTTCACTTTTCACTCCAGAGATCGCTGCTGTAACATAACCCTCCGGGTTACCACACGAGTAACGCTATGCATGTGACCAGAGTTTCCAGGAGTGAAATTTAAATTCTTCGCACTTTTGATGCTACCTCACGAGGGACAGACACCACAGCCCCCTCAGCCCTGGGGCCGGCACGCCATGCTTCACCGGGAGCCCAAGCCTTTTTGCCCGGTATCCTCATACACAGCGTTTAACACATCTGTCAAAGTGGTTTAACATTCAGGGCCACTGTCATGCTTTATATAACGCCACATTTTTGGCATTGTTTTCGAAATGCCCCGCGCAGGTGTCAGCCTGTTTAAGGGTACAATATGTGTGCTTGCCTTGCCTTCCCCGTCAGCGCACGAATCATTACCTCTCAGAAAGTATCGCCTTGGCGCTGCTGACATTTATGTAGAACAGTGAGGTCTATTTTGCCAGCTATGACTTCAGCGCCATTCTCAATAACTTTAAAGATCAACCATAAGAAAACAAAAAGGCTTCTGAATTTTATTGGCACGTGCTGCCACAAGAAATACGAAATGCGGGCACCTGTCACAACTGATCCTTTTTTTTTTTTTAAATAGAAAAAGGAGAAAAAATCAAAGAAAATAAAAAAAAGCAATCATACCCTGCAGAACAGCTCTGAATTGTAAGTCCACATTAAAACAGAGGAATGATTAAAAAACAGTCACCCAAGGTAAGCTCAGTGACAGAGCGCTCCTGGGCAGGGCAGGGTGCCTGCTGCGGGTGTTGCTCACAGACAGCTGCCCTGGAAAGAATGGGTTAATATTAGCCACGTGTTATACTCAGCGATGCCTTAAATAATCATCACATGGCTCCTGTAATCTGTTCCATGCTGTCAGCACTGGGTTAGTCATAATAATATCAGATAAGAGCTGTTCAAAGTGACATACTAACCAACATGAGAGCCACATGACTTTCTGGCTACATGGCTGCCCTTCACCTGAACTTTGGCTTAGATAATTTTACAGCAGCACAAGGTGTGCTGGCGTTACAGGCTGCTTTCCTGCACCTGCAGTGAAAAACCTCCTGTCCCCCAAGCACCCTGCAGCCCATCCTCTGCAGAAGGGACGTTTGGCTGCCAGGGGCAGTCTCTGGACACCCACTCCATTTTTATAAGCTGGCTCCAGGGTGAGAGAAGCAATTCTGGCAGGGGGCACGTGGGGTGACTTTTCCTTTTTTGACCAATGCTTCCTGCCTCTGGCACTGCAGGGAGGTGTGAGCTACCCTGGGCCAAACGGAGGAGCAGAGAGGCAGGGGAGAGGCGAGGCAGGAGGAGGCACCCTAGCTGGGGAGCAGGAGGGGAGCAAGGGAGGGGAGTGGGTGCCATGAGGAAAGGCGGCAAGGCTGGGAGGATCTGCAGCAGGGAGGGCAAAAAAGGGCAAATTGTAGTGGTGAAAAGAAGGAAAGGAAATGTTAGAAACAGAGAAACTGGTGCAAGTTAAAAAAAAAAAGAGACAGAACTGGTTGTTGCAGGCCTTGAGAGAGACCAAAACAATGAAAATGTAACAAAAGTCACGAGCTCCAGCTACAAATGCCTAGGCTATTCTGAACCCACTCACAAGATGCCCATGGCCAGCCCCAGAGACAGGGAACAACCTCCTCTATACCCTGTGAACCACAACTTGTACCCACCAAGAGGCTAGCTCAGTTCAGGGGGAGTTAATATGATCTCCCCATATAGCTGTCTACTGTTTTATACTTTTTTTTTTCAGGCAAGGGAGCTGCCTTTTTTGTTTTGGGTGTAAAGTTTCCTGCACAATGGTGCCTTGGTGTTCCGGGATGCTAAATAAATAGAAATAATTAATAACACCTAGCCCAGTCCAGCAGCAGGCTATGAGCTGGTGCTGAGCAAACCAGGGAAATGGTACAAATACCTTGTTTAAGCAAGACATGAAAGGAAATGTGTCGCAGAGCTACAAGAGATGTGAAGACATCCTTCTTGACAAGTATCATGTTATCCTGCCGGAGCTCCAGTGGTACAAAACTGCTCGTGTCCTACAGCTCTACTCTTGGGCTCTCCTAGAGCGCACCTCAGCAATATGGCGAAGCTCTGGCAGCTGCCAGCCTGGTTGCGTGGTGTGGAGCAGCTCTCCAGAGAAGGCAGGGGGGACAGCTGGACCGCCAAGAAATGAGAAGAGCTGTGCAAGGCTAGGGCAGAGGATCAGCCTGGGGAGAGGGCAAGGCTAGGAAAAGGAAATGCAGAAAGGGATTGCTGTATGAAGGAAGGGAATTCAAGGGAAAACAGGAAAATGAGTGAAACAAAGGCAAAATATATGAAAGAGAAACACAACATTAAAGAGAAGTTAAAAGAAAATGGAAAAATAGCACCAAAATTTATTTTGCTTTACTTTCCTGAATTATCTCTGTCCTTATGAACTGCAGCACACTCCTTCTGCACCTCCCAAAACAGCAAGTTTTGCCCCCTGAGGAGGAGGATCTGGATTTTGAATCTTCCTGCGAAGTGTCCAGCGAACACTAAACTCTGTAACATTAAACTGCCACTGGGCGCCTAACATATCCCCATATTAGCCCCCCATTAAACCAGAAAGAATGGTGCCAGGCTCGGTGAAGCCAGGGCATTCAAAATGAAAGGGAGCAAAGGCCAAGTGTTTGATACCCATCTGCCAGCAGTCAGCTCGGGCCGGCTGCAAGAGGCTGCTCAGCCAGACCTTGTCCTGAAGATAACGGAAAGGGGCGGCTGGATCAAGCCCTGGCTTGCCAAGAATGATGATCTGTCTCTCACTCACTCAGCAAGACACCCTCAGCTAAGAAAGAACTGCACAACAGAAAGACACTCCTTCCCTGGCATTTGCTGGTCTCTTGGGTATTATGTTAATACCTGCTCTCTTGGGTATTATGCTGAAGGACGAGAGGAAAGGGGTGCTCACGTTAAGACTTACATACAGAGGCTTGGCTGCCTACAGTTATTGGATGTAAATAGGCACCTCTGGGCTCCATTGAAACCAGAATCACTTTATGGACATATCTGCCTTATTCTTTTCACTGCACAGGGAACCAAAAACCACCACGCACTGAGGTCCTTAAGTTAAGTGGGATAAATCTAGAAGCATAAGCTTGTTACCTAAAATTAGGTAGCCCCAGTTCCTGCATTTTTCTTGTGAAGAATCACCTCTAGGATATAGTCTGGATACTGTGGGGAGACTACCTGGTGTCATCTCAGGAGCCAGCACCCTTTTTTCCTACCTAATTGCAGCCTGAGCATGTTTTCTCTGCTACTGACACGTCAAAACCAGTGTTACACAAGAGTGCAATGGCTGGAAACAGCTCCCTGTTTTTTTAAGACCTCTAACCCTAGGCAGGGCTCTGGGATGCACTCACATCTCCCTCCATGAGAGAGGCGGAAGGTATGTTAGCCCTCTTCTCTTACTGAGCTGTGCAGAATTTTGTTCCAAACTATGCCATTTATTATTCATTATTATTTAATGGGACCAAGGAATGCAATATGTGTAACCAAGAAATATGCCAAGTAATGTTCTTTCCTTTAATGGCTAGATCAGAGGGAAGTTTATGAGGCTGGTGCTGGCTCAGTCAGTAGTGGCATTTGCCCCAGATCCTCTGCAGCACACCTTGCTCAAGCATGCTGTTTTAAAATCTTTAAAATCGGGGACCAAAAGGTGTGCTAGGCATCTTAAGTTCACTTGCCTTCATGAGCTTTTTTTCCCCCGTCCAGATAAATATTTTTGGAAGACATTTCTCTAAGCCAACTTGCAGTAAGTGCTTAACATAGCATCTCGGGTACTCGAACAGCAAACAGTCCTTGGAGAACACTCTTCCTTCTCTCACTATAAATGCATGCAGCGGGTGATGGAAAGGCTCTTAGACCTGCCAGAAAAGGAATGATTTTCTGATTTTTCTCCTTTTCTCCTTTACTCGTCAACTCCTTTAGCAACAATCAGATATCCCCCCCTCCCCTCCCCTCCCTGCCTTGCCCCCAGTAAGATTTGTAAATGTCTCTTGAAAAGTTGTAAAACTAGCTGTAGCAGGATACACATTCACACTAATGCTGAAGACTCTCAACTGTGATAATTTAGCAGATCATTAATCCCACTCTCTAAAGGAGGCTGTAAAGCAGAACTAAATATGCAAATCCTCTTGTGCTTTAAACTTGCATCTGTCTGTCCGTCCATCCAACTATCTATCTATTGTAGTGGAATTCTCCTAAGATCACGCTGTATTCTAATCCATTAATGTAGCTCAACTGGAGCATACAAGATTAAATTAAAAAAAAAAAAAAAAAAGATGTAAAAATAACGTGGAGGCCTCAGTACAGCGGGCAATCTTGCCGACTTCATGATCACCACCGCACGTGCAGAAAAGGGGTACGCACAGCACTGGGGGTTAGTAAATTAGCCTTTTATCACCACCCACTGACATTCAAGCACTGATTACTGTAAGGCACAAGTGCAAATGAGGTGGGTGGCCTCTTTCTAGTCCACTTCACTGCACAGCAACGCAATCTGGCATTACCTCCAATTCCTATTCAGGACAGCGAACGCTCTGGTATCAGGGGTTTCTGGTACTCTGGCATGGCTGCAGGTGGTATGCTTGTGCAGTAACTACCCGCACAGTGCCTGGGGCTAGACATTTTGCTCACGTGAGCAATAAACGCTCTCAATCAAACGTAATTAAGTGTACGATTTACCATTTGCAGCTATTCTAGCATGGTGCTATTTCTGCTTTAACTTAAATTTTTTTTTTGCTTTTCTTCTGGCTTTAAATCAGAATCCTAAATGAACGTTTAAAAACGTAATGATCTTTGCTCCTTAAAAATTGCAGTATCAACGTCTATGGGGCACCTTCACAGTGAGCACTGCAGTGATTTTTAAGATGCAGCACAAATCATAGAGTGCTAACAAATGCGAAGTAACATTGCGGGTGAAAACTCAACAAGCAGTCCTGGACCCTACTATACGTATGCAAAGTCCAGGTGGAAGGAATGTCCCCCACGTTCTGAGCAGTTCTGCAGAGCAAAATACGGTAAAAAGAATATGCAGAGCTCACAGAACCTAAGCTGGTGGAAAATACCAGTTCCTGCTTGAACCATAGGAGCTCTGGAAGGCAAAAGATGCCTTATTTCTGTTCAGGGGAAAAAGGGGCACTGTGCAGATGGGGAAGACCCAGCTTCAGCAGTTTGTGTCAGGGAATAGCAGATTTATTCTTGGTTGGAAAGCCCTGTGGGGAGTTTCAGCAATCTTAAGGCTGGAACTAACGCTGTCTCTCCAGCAGCCACAGGACTCCACTCCTGTCTGGAAGTGCAGCTGATGCTCCCATATGGGATTTAGCTGCTGGCAGAGAAACTCTCTGATTTGCTACAGAAATCTCCACTCTCCTCCCTCAGTCACTTCAGTGTACTGCAAGGAAAACTACTCATCTAGGGAGACCTAATGGGCTGTGTCTGCCTCTTACACCTTTAAAATCTTCCTATTCCCTCACTGAAAAGCTCATGCCCAGAATACAGACTTTTTCCTTCTCTCCAGCCTGCTACAGGCAGTTCCCTCTTCTTGCTGTCCACACCAAGATCCCTTGGGCCCAGCTCAGCTATTTGGGCTAGACCAGAAGCACAAGAGCATGATATCCTGTACCTGGTCCAGTGACCACTGGGTGATGGGAGTAGAGGGAGGAAAGGGGTAAGGAGGGAGGGAAGGAAGGAGGGAGGGAAGGAGGGAGGGAAGGAAGGAGGGAGGGAAGGAAGGAGGGAGGGAAGGAAGGAGGGAGGGAAGGAAGGAGGGAGGGAAGGAAGGAGGGAGGGAAGGAAGGAAGGAAGGAAGGAAGGAAGGAAGGAAGGAAGGAAGGAAGGAAGGAAGGAAGGAAGGAAGGAAGGAAGGAAGGAAGGAAGGAAGGAAGGAAGGAAGGAAGGAAGGAAGGAAGGAAGGAAGGAAGGAAGGAAGGAAGGAAGGAAGGAAGGAAGGAAGGAAGGGAGGGAGGGAGGGAGGGAGGGAGGGAGGGAGGGAAAAGAAAATCTGATACTTATATATGCATATCTTTTCTTCTGCCAACTGAAATGAACTGGCAATAGAAATTAAACCAAAGTTGCAAATATTCAATGCCTAAATATTATTACAGTGTCCCATGTGCCTGGGTCTATTCCAGTCTGAAACAGCTCAGAAATTAAAAATAGGAACAATAAGGACTTCAAAAAATCAAATCCTCACTCAAAATGCATACAGACACATGAAGCTATTTATTTTTGTGATATGTGTCAGCTCTGCTTCAAGAGACTTTCACAAATACTCTGAATGTGTTCCATGCTCTATTACATGCACTGGGTATTCGGCAGAACAAGAGTTTGCTAACCAGACACCATTATAACCACAAGAAATTATAGGGCGCTTTTTTTTCCTGCAATAGTTTAACATGATTTTAATTATATATGAAGAAAAATTTGAATAATTAGCTTTATAAAAAACTGCCATTTGCTTCAGTAAGTGTTTAGCTCTTTT
This sequence comes from Phalacrocorax aristotelis, assembly GCF_949628215.1. Taxonomy (NCBI): domain Eukaryota; kingdom Metazoa; phylum Chordata; class Aves; order Suliformes; family Phalacrocoracidae; genus Phalacrocorax; species Phalacrocorax aristotelis. The sequence goes on along the minus strand of NC_134279.1, from coordinate 64,477,616 downwards.
CCTCACTAAATGAATCACATCCATCCAAATTTCAGGCTCACAACAATGAGCTGCTCACGAATACAATGCAACCTATTTTGAAAGCGTCTTCTATTGCTGAAGACAAGGATTTTACAAAGGGAATGGCAGAAGTAGCCAAGCAGTCTTACTGTCTGCTGTCTACAGGATCATCCCCAAGTTCAGCTTCTTGCCATTTGTGAGCCACAAGCATTGTTTTGAGGAGGCATTTTACAGACTACTACAACATACTGCAGAATGCTGCATGCAGTATGGCTGAAAGCGAAGTAGAAGAGCTAATAATTCTGCTCTTACAACACCAGCATAAAATGTACCCCTGCAAAGGGAAAGATTAGCATTAATTGCCTGTTGTCAAATTCATCATTTTCCCCAATTTATTAGAAGTTTTGTGCATTGCAGCACTACCAGAATAAGTTTGTGAGTACTGCAATACACCAATCTTTATTCTCCCTTTGGCAAATTAATGCAGATATTTTGCCTTATGATAATTCTTAATTAATAAGAGGTTTAGGAAAAAGTCCCATTCGTTTGGAACTCCGGTGCTACTATTATTAATTTGAAATTCAACTCTTAAGTTTTTTTTTAAAAAAATGCAGCTCTCTCTTTACCACATCCCATTTATTGCAAGAATACTTAATATTAGTAAATTGGTCCCTTTGGGAATCTAAATGTAGGCACATATAATAATACACGTTGAAAACCATAATTCTATCATAATCACTTCTTATTTCAGGTTGTTGGGTTTAGGGGTTTTTTTGGGGGGGCAGGGACGTTAATTCAAAAGGGAGGCTTCCTCACTGAAGATTTACAGTAAGATTTGGATATTTACACAAACAACTTATGTTTGGAGTGCAAGCTCATTCATGCACAAATAACCCTTTCATATATGAAATTCTTAGGTGTAAAGCTAGAGAGTTAAACAAACTTCTACACTACAGATTCACTTCAGGTAATCTGTACAATTTTCTGCATAAAAGACCAGCAGGTCAGCCTGAAAACCACTTATGAATGATTTAAAATATAGGAAAAATAATACAAGCCTGTGCATCAAAGCCCAAGGCTACATTTCCAAAGGGTACTTAGTGTAGGTGACTTGTGTGCACAACGTGTTCTTACATCTTCCAGGTTTTGAACAGCGGTAGGGACAAGCAATTTTAACTCATTCTGAGTCTGTAACTTTAATAAGTGGAAAAAAATTACGAGGCAGACTCCACAGTCAGCAAAAGCTTCCCACGTAGTGCACTCCAGTGAGCAGGAAAGAAGGGTATGCGCAGGGGAACGACAACCGAGAAGAGGCTTAACCTGATTTCCTAGTTTGTATTTCCAGCCCTGCTGACGCACGCCCAAGAAGGTCGCTCGCATGCGATCTGCAGAGGTGTTGCTGCAGGGACCTCGGCGCCAGCAGTCCCCCACCGCCACGCTCCCGCACCTTTCCCTTTGCTACCTTTCAGTAGCAAAGCACTGCTGAGGCAAGAGCGGAGGGGCAGCATCTGGCCTGCCACGACTCTTCAGAAGCACTTTGCACTCACATTTTAAAAGAGGCAGCTCTTCCACAAGAGAGAAGAAGGAAAGGGGAGAGTATTGTCTTTCTTTAAAAGGGTAGTACATTAGCGACAATATTTTTTGTTAGATCCTGGTTTGTCTAGTTGAGGAATTTATGGACTTTTAAAAATAGATTTTGCCAAACAATTGTGTGGGCAACTGCTGACTTGCAGTCTGCAAGATATCTTTCCGTCAGCCTCGGGAAGATTAAAGCAGGTTCTATTTTCATCATGAGGGAGCTAAGGATGTAGGCACAAAGGAGAAATTCACTTTTTGACCACATCAAGCTGAGCCTCTTGCCAGACGATGCAGCGTTCACTGCAACAATTGCCAACATAATGTGTTGCCTTCTATAGCCCCTTCAGGTTGAAGAATAGCCTTGTGCTGCTACACGGAGAGAGCAGGAGTATTTCCCAGTCCCTAGGTCTCTAGTTTAACGCTAGGACAATTTCTTCCTTAATTTTGCATGCCAAAAAGCTGACAGAAAAATAGCATTGATGAACAAAGGAGCAAAATCTCCCTGCATCATACGCATGTGAGGAAGAAAATAGAGATGAAAATAAAACATCCTCTGAAAGATCACAGCGTTACTTATTCTTCTATCTTCTTTTAAGTCCTGATTCTAATCTCAGCAGCATGATGCTCAGAGAGAAAAGCAAGTCACAGCCTAGTATCTACCTCTCCTAGATGGAAGGGGGGGGAAAGGAGCCCTGCCAGCGTATCTGTACAAGACAAACCTTGCATTAAATAGGGCTACAGGGACTTGGGAACAGAAATGATCTTCTCAGTTGTCAAATCCAGGCCCCTGGTGTCACAGGCTACAATGTGGTGGTGCGGTTCCTCTTGGAAAGCAATCACCAGCTCCCGTAGGGGATCTCCCCTGCTACCCTCAGCAGCAGGCTCTTCCAGAACCTCACCCTGTTCATGCCCTGAACTTCTTCCTCTAATTTTCAGCCTAACTTTACTCATGGCTGGTTTATACCCATGTATTCTTGTGGCAACATTGTCATGTAGCTTCAACAGTCCTTTCCCTCCCTAGTGTTTATCCCTCTGAAGTATTTATGGTAAGCAATCAGATCCTCTCTCTGCCTTTGTTTTGCTAGGCTACCCAAGCCAAGCTCTTTAAGTCTCCTCTCACAAGACAGGCTCTCCATTCCTCTGGTCTTCTCAGTACCCATTCTAAACTGGATTTACCGTTTGTGCACACAGATGACCTGAATTGTACATGGTATTTTTGATGGGCTCACATCACTGAATATGCCATGCAAATACCATAAGCGGAAGAGATATGGGACATAATCTATATCTAGTCATTCTAATTCTACTATCTATTAATCTATATCTATTATTCTTGGATACATAGAATCACTAGTGCACTTGGCACTTACTGACTCAAAATAAAGACATAAATATATTAAAATATAAGTGTTTAGACAAACAAAGACAGGAAGCTTTTCCTTCGCTTAGCAAGGGAAAAAAACGTTTTACCCTGAACCTAAATGTAACTTCAGAGGAAAAAGTTTACTATGCAACCTGCTGAACTCAAACCAGAGCTGCGCTCCCGTGAAATACCATCTTCCTGTTTGTAACAAAGGAAGGGCCCTGTGCTGCAGTTCCTCTTTCCAGCCACGACAAATATAAGTACCTGCATGATGTGCAAAATTTAAAGGCAAACATGGGGAGATGACCAGCGTCTCCATGTTAGTTGCTGTATCTTTTCAGCTCGAGCAGACCAGTCCTGCTGCTGCTGGAGAAGCAGACACAGAGACCAAAACCCAAGCAGCTCACCAACTTTCTGATGAGGCAACTGAACCTCCCCACTTGCAAGCAGGCCCACAGGAAATGGGTAAATATAAGAGCCCGTTGCTAAGGGCCCCCAGCACAAAACTAAACTAAACTAAACTGAGGAGTGCCATACAGGTAGTGATTGTATTGAGGTATGCCAACAGTCAGCAGGCTTTCAGCAACATCCCACATATGGCTGCAAACACTTGTGCCAGTTAATTAGCAGTGGCATTAAACGAGAAAAGGGACACTGACCAGGACATTGAGGTTAACCTTAATCTACGTGAGCTGTGTGCCATGTGATCTTTTATTCCATCTGTTATCAACATACTTCAAGAGATTAATCCAATACTCACCATTTTGAAGGAGCAGATACCATTTTGTTACTCCATATCATACTTCACAAGTCTCAAATGTTCAGCATCTGATTGACAGCTTGAAGAAGTGCCACAGGGTTAAATGACAGCCTATCAGTTTTTCAAGGGCAAGAAATCTTTTATGAGACATTCAGAGGTTTTTCCTTTTAGCATTTTTCCATTGTTTGCCTAACCTAAACCTCAAGCATACACCGAGTTTAAGGACATGCTGCTGTAACGGGAACCATCAGTCAGCAACGAAAAAAATCTGAGAGATGTTACCATATGCCCATCTTGAAAACACACACAAATTACGGTACTCGTACAAGGTATCTTCGCGGGATCTGTTTATGTGGCAGATCCACTGCTGTTAGTTACACCACGCACAGTGTTTGCACCTGCTCGTGAACTTGAGCGATAGTCCTCCCATCAGTACTAGAAGGTCCTTACTTCTGTGGGCACCACCTGCCACAAAGGCACCTTGCTTCTTTAACGCTGATATATAGCTTTACACCAGATCAAGGACAGCATCAGTAAACCGATAGCTTTACTAGCCACAGCTATGCAAGGGGAAGATGAAGCTGTGAAAATCCCCGTGCTCGAGGAACTGCTCTACTGGACCGTGAGCGAGGGCAGCCAGACAGAAACACACAGCCAGGCACACGCAGTGCTACTTTACAGGAGGAGACAAGTGATTTCCTGGCATATGTGCAAACGCCTGGGAAAGTACCAGTATGAACATTGCCTGGTAGCTGGTGAAGCATGTGAGTGTGGGACCCCTGCTGGAAGGGAAGCTGGATGGTGCCCCTTGTCCACCCAAGTGAGAGTCACTCCCGCCTGGTAGGCATGCTGAGCACGGCTCCTCGCCTCGTCCTGCCCAGCACGCACACTGCACAGGGTACGAGCTGGACAAACGTCAATAGCAGCTTTTTATCGGCCAGTGGAAATAGGGCTGGTTAGTATCAGCTAGTCATTAATCTGGTGTTATGCTGTAGGTCAAAATGTCCTTCTGTTTAGACCTTATTGTCAATGTCTTCCGCTTCCTCAGAATCATGATTTACTGTTTGGAGTGATGTAACTTCATGTCACCGTCACTTTCGCTCCATGTGTTCTGCTCTTTGCCTCTGGGACATCTTGACACCTTGACATACAAACAGAGACTCAAAGATGGCTGTAAATACGGCACTAAGATCCATTCCTACAAAGCTGAAGAGAACCTAACACAACTGATTGCATACGTGCAAGGAAGAGATTGACTTGAGAAATTCATGAAGAAAAAATACTGCATTAATAAATTAAGAGCTGCAACCTATCTAAAGTCCAGCTGTATCGACTGCTACAACATCTGAATGATTGCTATAATTACTTTAGATACCACTGCCAGTCTACAACAGGGCCTCTTGTGCTCGTATTGCCTTTCCACTCTTTGCAGCAGCATTATAGCTCCAAACGCAACTGTTGCTGAATTCAAGCTGGAGTGCCTGGAAGGCAAGCGCCGTATTTTACACCTCTATGCTTTTGGTGCTTAATTGGGTCCTAAACTAAATATGCTGAATATATACTTAATTAAATGTGCTAAAGAAATACTCTACGTGCATTTAGAAAAGATTTGTTTGGTCAACTAAGATGTTTTGCAACTGTAATTGCATTATTGTTATTGGCATTTCTAAATCACTCTCTGCATTTCCTTTGGAACAAATGTCTCAGTAGCTCACCAGTATAATGTATTACTATACTACAAAACTGGAGGAACACATTATATATTCATGTACACTTGGCTTTAACCACTTACAGTATAACAATGAAGTAAGGATTATTATGCAGTAAATTTGCTGAATCATCATTCTTTTAAACCATAAATATACTCGGCATATACCACAACATCCACTAGTAAAAAACTGGGTAAACAGAACTCACTTATATTTTGAAATTGAATGGACAGTTGAAACTGAATTAACCAGTCAAATAATAGCATTTCAAAAATATAAACTGTAGTTCCCAAACTGTGGTATGACACGGCCTGTTTCTCTTGCAGCACAGGGAAGAGAGAGGAGTTAGTATCATGCACGTTGCTAACAACCATACATTCATTCAAAACCAGGTTTTGACAGTGGTCTTAAATATCTGAAATTATTAAAAGATCGAAAGTCCCTTTATATGACATTTTCTGAAGCATCATCAATACTGCGGCGGAGCAAGGGAAATCCGAGTCCATTTTATCAGCTTCTCAATGTGACGTATATTATCCACGGGATAATATCTTCTGTCAAACTCTATCCAGGACATTACTTCCTCAAAAATTGCAATCAAACCCAAAACCAAGGAACGTAGGACACTAGAACAAGAAAAAAGATGGTCTTTAGAACAAACTGACTATACTGAATGTGGACAGAAAAAAAAAAAAAAAAAGAAAAAGCATGTTTAATTTTTCCACTCCAGCAGTTTAGTAATGTACAGGGATTTTCACTCTTTCTGTGTATTGCAGTTTTGTTAATAGGCAAGTCCCAGGCATATGCTTGTATAACACACAACATATTTGGTTTTAGCATTAATAATTTCTTTAATTACTTTTTTAGCAATTGTGTCATATTTGCAATTTTCACTTACTATGTCTTTCACATTTCATGTTTTTTAACCTCTTGAGAACCTTCCCTTCAATATTTTGGGGTATTTTGTGTAGCAGGAAATACCAGCAGCTATAAATTAGCTGTTGAAAATCAAGTTCAGAAGACATAGGAGGCAATCCTGCTTGATGCAGTAGATCTCTTGGCCACAGATTTGATTTTGTTGTGGTGTCTAGGGGAGAGGGGCAGGCCATGCCCCAGCCTAGCAAAGCTGTTAAGCACACACTTAACTTTAAGCATGTGATTACTTTAAATTACTTCAATAGGATTATTCACACACTTGAATTAAATGCTCGTCTGGATTTGAGCCCTTACGCACGGTGCACAGTCTGTCTCTGTAGGGGCTCCCAAACTGCAGAGGGGATGTGGGAGAGGAGGGTGAGGCACCTTTAGGTTTTTCCAGGACCTCATACAGCACCCAGGTGAGATAAACGATCTCTTTTAACATCAATGGGAAACTGCAGCTGCTTTCCAGTACTGAGATGGGTGCCTCTTAGAGAACCAGGGTGGGTATTTTTAAAACCTACTAAGAAATGTATTGATAGAAAGTCATCCTATTTTTAGCAATAGACTTATTGATCAGAAATCTCTCTTTTCAACTCATATTTTCTCCAGAGCAAAAACATTCTTCTCCAAAAGCTCCTCACTTCATGGTTTGGTAACTGATGCTTTTTAATAATTTTGGGATGGGGAGGTGGTATTTTGCCAAGGAAAGGCAAAAAAAGCCCATCTGCTATTAAGAGGAAAACCTTGCCCATGTTCTGATTTTCAGGTCTTGGGAGTATTTAAAAAAATATAAAATAAAGAAGCTTTTTTAATTGCCTTAAGACAGAATAACAACTCTAAACTATTTCCTGACCAGCTTTTGTTTCCTGATCCCACACAGCAGCTCTGTTACAGAGCTCCACTTGTGCAGACCTCGGCAGCCCAGGCAGGCAGGATGGAGCCAGGGAGAGGAGCTGCCCTTTAAATAGGCAGCACAGCTGCGTGTAGGTTGTGCGAGGATTTAAGTGTCAACATCTCTAACTATATTAATGGGAATTTAAGGTATAAAGAGATACCACTGATATGGAGATAAAGCCATTTTTGATCTGACATTTCTTCAGCATCAGAACTATTGTAAAACAACACTATGTACTTTGTACTTTTCACAGACATAATGCTATGTAAAAATCCTTTATCATAATATACTTCATTTTTCATCATGAGAATTATCATGTTGAAAGTGGTCCTGAAAAAACACTGCTACCCAGGGTAGTTTAAAATCAGGCCTTATTTGTCTCTGTCAACAATTTAAAGCAAAGGGTATGAAGGGTTTTGTCATTTTTGTACTAATAAAGAAGCCTGGAAGGATTGGTAAGCTACTTCAATATTTAGGGAGTGTGCCAAGAGACCATGCATTGTATTCCCAACAACGAGACAGAAGCATACAGTTTTGCTGCAGTCTGGTACTCTCACTATGTGTCACTGTGCATCAGCGTTAGCTGAAGAACCGAGAGCATGGCTAACGAGAGAGAGAGAGAGAAAAGTAAAAACAGTGACATATGATTTTTCCTGAAACATTACATCTCTCTTTTCCATATATTAGGAAAAGGTTATGCTCCTTTTGCTCGTAATTATAAAACAAGAATGTTAATACCACAAAGGTTCAGCATAAATCAATTTCCAACTGCTAAATTTATTAGCGAGTGCTTGTAATATATTATCTGAAATGGGAAGCAAATCCAAGGCTAGGATTTTTTGCTGATACTTTCTAATTGTATCGAAAACACTAGACAACACTTCTGTTTCTATTACAAATTGCTTATTTTTTTACACCTGAAAACCTTTGGAAATACATTTTCTTATCTGCAGTGAATACTAAACAAAACTGATTTATACAACTAGAAATGTGTTTACAATGAATAAAAATTACTTATGATGGAATAAAAATATCAAAGTAAATTATACTTAGCATTTTTTAATGTCCAGGGGAGGTATTTTAAAGCATATCCTAGATTAGTTGTTTTTACTACTGTTCTTATAATTATCATTACTATTATTATTATAATAATACAAATAGTGGTGCAAAAAAAGCAGAAATCCTTCAAGTTGTCTCATTTTGGCTCTGAACCAATGCCTACAAAAGTTAAAGGTGTCTCAACAAATATTTCATATACGCTATTAGGACCGAACCAAAAGACAAGGTGATTGAGCTTAAATTCTATAATGGCATTTTTAAGAGTACTGACATATTTCTATCACAGGAAAATATATATGTATTGCTAGATCAGAGTTAAATCTTGAATGCAGCAGTCTAAATATAATCCCTATAATTAATAGATAGTCCAGCATGCTGGCTAGGCTTTCCCCTCTGAAGCAGATAAAGTCATTTGTAAGAAAGAGAAAAAGAGAAGGAGAGAGAAAATACATTTTTCTAACTGATGTAATGTTTTACTGCAACACTTTCATTCATATGTGGATATTTAAAAATAGGTTTTAAAAGACGGCCGATTTTTCGGCTGAAATGCAAACGTAAAGGCATTTTTATCTCAAACATAGGGGTTGTGCAGAAATCTCAGGAGCTCTAATGAGAAGACACCTAACCAGTCTGTTGCAGGGATTTATCCAAAACCCCAAACTGCTGTACCACATGGCCCAATATTGGCAGTATCTGTTGGGCAGGGCGACTGGAAGGAAAAAAACAGGATCCTTTGCAATATGAAGAAGTCTTCCTTCACTGTCTGATCAGAGAGGAAATGTAAATGCCATCGCATCGATTGAAGGGGAGGTATCACACACCATGCGGTCACTTGGAATGAACTCTGCAGCGAGCGAGAAGCTCCTTTTTTTGACAACAAACGAGGCAGGAAAGTGAGTGGACACCTGGTCATTTAAAATGCACCAGGATGTGAATGGTGGGCCCTTTCGCCAAATTGCTGCTGCTTTTCTGAGCCAGAAGAAGTAAAATGTGTTTCCCTTACACATTTCAGCTGTTGTGCTGTATCAGAAGGCACTCTAGGCTGGAACGTGGAAACAAGCTCAAATCGTCGTCCTGGATTGTTTTCCCACAGTTCCTACTAGCTTTCATACTGCAAAAACCCATCTGACAAATAACTGCCACTAGTGCATTACCTTCAAATTAGGACTAATGAAGTCCTGTCCCGGCCTGATATAAAATAACAAGTATTTTTTTTAATTGCATAAAGCACAGTGTTAATTCCAGCAATTGCATGGTCAGTGCCACAGGCAGATGACAGACTTTGTGGGTATGATAAGTACTTCCAATCTCTAACTAAAGCCCAGCATGTATCAAAATTGGAGAAAAGTCTGCATTTTTTCTTTGTCTGCCCAGCTCACATCAAAAATATGCATCGCCCAAACAGGTTGCTTCCTGCCTTTTTTAGGAATTCTCTGGCTTATTGATAAAGCTGACCACACGAGGAGTGCCTCATAGAGATCCCCCCACTGCCACTGCACGTACAACCTTCTAATGACTCCCTCCTTATCCTCCCAGTCAGAACCACAGTGTGACGTTTTGGTGACCTCGACATTTTCCACCCAACGCTTGATCTCTCTGGGCTGCTCACATCTTCTGCAGCATCCCTCACAGGGCCCTACGGCATCGCCTTGTGCACTCTTGGTGCCCCACTCAACCTATGCTTGATGTGGCTCTGCCTCTGCTCACCAACAGTTGGTCTTGGGAAAGCTCAGAAAGTCCCAGTGAAGTCTTTTTCCATTCACAGACACTGCTCACATACTGTGTGTAGAGAAAACCTCTTTATTATTCAGCTTCATGTCCTACAAGTGAATATCCAAATGCAGTGGCATTCATCAGAGGGAGTTACTGGAAACATTTACGCTAATTATGCTCCTGTCTAAATTGGTTACTAATCTTATATTATAGTTAAACTACCAGAAGGATTTCTAAAACAATAGATTTTTTTTTGCTAGTTAGTGGTTTTTATCAGACAGATAATGGAAGAAAAGAAATAAATAAACTCAGGGAGGTACAATTACATCATCTTACTATTTCAGCATGATAAACAAAATGGTATTCACTTCCCTCCCCAGAGTGCTATAAGGCTTATTCCATTAAGGTTTGTCAAGTGCTTGGATGGAAGGCCCTGTAAGTGCATGGTGTTATTAGTAAATATTAAATAGAAAACTAGATTCTAATTATCAGGATAAACAGGCTAAGTTCTGCTTGGCTAAATGCACTTGGGAGAGGAACCCAGGACCTGTACAGCAGCATGCTGTAGCGTTGTGCATCCTTATCAGATCCAACACCTCTTAGCCTCCAAAATATCAGTTCTGCTCAGGTTCAAACTTACTGGAGCTAAAATTCATCATCCCTACCCCTTCCCCAACCCTAGGTAAAAATTTTACTCCCACTTTATTGCTTATTATGCATAGTAGGCTGATGCAATTTATTTTCCAGGCATCCCCAAGCCTGCTCATCCTCATGTACAGCTGGGGGAGAAACACAGCATACAGGTATGGCGCACAGAGCCCGGCGAGGGTCCCTGCCCCTCCAAGCACAGGGCCACAGTCCCCTCTGTCACCAGGCTTGTGACTGCCTTGCCCCCTGCATCCCGGCACCAGGAGGAAATTCCTGTTTCGTGGTCTTTTTGTCTTCCGCCACGATGGCGAGAGAAAAAAAGAAAATCACCCTATAAATTTTTCACTAGAGATACAAGAAAGACACATGTAAAGCATTTGTGTAACACTGCTCTGATCAATCAGAATTAGAGATAAAACTGCCCTTAATATCATGTGTGAGTAAAGGTCTAAAATATTTTTGCATTGATCATTCATGATTAAAACTAATGTAATCTGGTAGCTTTGGTTTTGGTTTTTTGTTTGTTTTTTTTTTTTTTACCTTTGCTGTCAAGTCAAGCCTGTGCTGGGCACAGCCATCTGGGGCTTTACATCTTCCCAAGCATGCTGTGCAGTCTGATGGCATCTCCTGCGTAAAAGGCATAGACTGACAGGGATTCAAAGGAGACACAATTGCTGCAGTGAAGAAGCTCCTTTCGCATCATGGAAAATGGTGGGGACAGAGAAAGCTGTGGAAAATAACATTTCTGGTGGGTAGAACAGGAACCCATTGAAGACAAAGGCTTTCCACAACAGGATCTTATATTTTTGGGGAGCAATCATTCTGCCAGCTTTAAATGTCCTTTAACAGGGGACAAGCAACCCATGCCTAAGGAACTGCTCCCGAAGACTGCGCACAACACAGAGCCCCCAGAGTGTAGCTAAGGCGTATTAGCTAGTTCGTAGTCACGGATTTTGTTTGAAAGGAAAACTACCTTTACTGTGCTCAGCGTTAACAACCCCACTGCTGCAAAGGCAACAAGCTTTTCCCACTAGGGGTAAGCTCCGAGATGTTTTGAAAACAAAAAATTTTTAATTACAGTGGCCTCTTGCTAGTGAGGTCTATTTACTGAAAAGCAACATTTTCAAGACTGATAGGTTTGGGGTTTCATACAAAAAAAAAAAAAAACCACTAGAAACCAGGTCTTGAAACACCAGCAAAACAACTGGAAGCAAGAACATTAAGCATGATGGTCTGCAACCTTCCTACCACTCTCCCCGCAACCCATCATGACAGGCTGAATTAAAACAAACAAACAAACACGCAAGCAGAAGAGTCTATGGAGATTTAACTTCAGTCTCCTTTAATAATCCCTGGTGAATGATTCTCAGAATGGATGGCTTTCAGCCACATCGCTTCCCGACTGTGATCAGGGAGGCTGGGCTGGAGCCGCCTTAGCAGGGAAGCCCGCTTCGGGAACACCCAGTGCTTCCCCTTAGGTTTATGCGTGGACTAGCACCAACCTCACCAGCATGCCTGCCTACTTGGATAGCTTGGTTTTAGGAGAGAAATCACCACGTACACCCATTTATCATGTTCTCTATTCATATTATAGCTATAGATTGACCGCAGCCTGCATGCAAGCAAGCTCTTGTTCTGCAGTTATGACATGGCTACGCGTGCGCTGAGGATGAGCCGAGGCACCCTGCAACAGTGGCACCATCTCCGGCTTCTCAGAAACCCCCTTCCAGCACTCAGCAGCCTGAATTGGGAGTATGGACTGAATTGGAACCATGCAATTTTTAATGCGTCTACTTATTGAATTTTTAATTTGCAGATTATTGACTGTATGGACTCTAATGGCTTCGAACAACAGGGTGAGTGTGTATGCCAGACATCTGAAGTAATTCTATGTGAAAAGAGATGGCAAATTGCTGGAGCCTTTAATTACACTATTATTTAATAGTATTAAGGAAGGGCCTGAAAAAACAGAATACTCTCCCCCTGCACATTTATCTACATCTCAATAAAATGAAATGCCATGTGAGGGGAGGGGTGGCTCTGAATATGTACCCGTGCACATAACACCTGTGGACGGGGTCGGTATGAAAGGGCAGGTCATAAAGAAGTGATGGTTTCAGTCCATGGGATTTTAACACTTTTTGCTTCTGTGTTCCTATAAGCCCCCAATATCAAGAAGCCATTAAATAAAAAGTAATTAGTTTCCCGCCCTGCCTTCTTTCTATGCATATGAAGACTGTAAAAAGAATGATGCTGTCACCGATCCCCGCATCTGTCTGCATATTGCATGCTTTATAGATATAGGGCCTGCTGCCACAGAAATAGGGGCTCCCAGGTTGTTTTCGGCAGGCTTTTGACAGCATGTTCAGCACAAAAATCCATTCTCAGCAAAGAAGCAGCAGCCATGGGCTGGCCTCCTCGCCACAGCCAGCCTGGGCCATGCCAGGCGCTCCTTCCCTCTCTGGCAGCAGGGTACCGCTCTTCTTTTCTTTCCTCATGATTTTATTTGGAAACAAAAGGAAACAACATCCTGTCATCAAACATCAGTACAGCGTAATTATCATAGTTACGTTTTACCTACCACAGTGAACACTATTACTATGTGAAGATCACAAATATCAAGCCTCCAGGAATGTCACACGAGAATGTCATAACTAAGCCTACATCTAAAATAAACACTCGGGAAAACCCTTCTCAAAATCACTCTGTCTACCTACATGCAAATGCATGTTATTAAAGGCTGTTCTTTAAAAGATGTGAGAAATAACTTGTGCAAGAGCAAGGCTGGGTTGTCATTCCAGGGAAAAATCCAGCAACTACACTGAGAAATAATATTTTGCCTTGACTTCTCTCAGACTGGTGCTGTTGGAAGGAGCCCTGGATAATGGCAGGCCACGGCTCGGCTGAAACACACTGCAGCTGCTTAGGATGTGCTGCCATCAGAAACAACTCCAAGGCCCAGCTCTTCTCTCTTTCATGCCACCAACTATGTGCCTGACTTGTATTTCTGCTGGCCCTCGCCAACAGCTGCATCTCAGGCAGGGAACTCAAAGTTCTGTGATAAAAAAGCACCTTTGCTAAAATTTAAATACACTGTGCCCAAGAAATGAATTTAAGACGAGCAGTCATCAGTGGCTGCTGTAGATAGCCATATTTTGACTCACTGCTGACCAGCTTGTGCATTGAGGTCTAGCAGCATCGAAGAAGAGACAGCAGATATGTACGCCACTGGAAACTGAAACGGCATGCAGCAGGACAAGGCTTGTCAGTGGGGAGATGAGCCAGGGAAAGGAATTTTACAAATTCCTTTCAATGTCAGGTCCTTAACTTTGCAGTGGCAGTTCTGTATACCAAAGTTTTGTTTCATGCCCTAGATATATTTCCCTTTCATGGAGAGAAGGCTGAAGACTGTGCTTACTATATTTGGAGTGCTGTCGTGGATGGGTGGAATACTGAGAGAACTGCATTTGAAAATGTACACTCACAACGTCTTATCAGTATTGGACATACATAATTTTTTCTTGCAAAGTTTTTGCTATGAAATTGGTTGTCACACAAATTCGCGTGCTTCTCCTTGCTAATTTTTTTTAAACCCGCTACATTACTATATTTTTTGATGTCCATTTTAATGTTCCTTAAAGATAAAGCCAACAGTCTATACTAAAATTTCATGCACCCTTTTCTTTGGTTGAGCAAAACTGCATTCTCACTACACAGTAAAATTTCACATACATTTTAGTAACTCAGTAAACTCCACCCAGATGAAAATATCCACCTGTAAGCCATGAAACATTTCTGCCTTAATTGAATGTAAATGCAACCTTCCCCAACATACATTCTCTCAGGTGAAAGTGCGTGCTCCATCTATGTAAAGCACCGCCGCTTAATTTGCTACCATGGGAAGTCAGGACGGTTTAGCTGAATAACTGAAACACTGGCCCTCGCTTTGGTCTACCCTTGTAAATATAAAATCTAAGGTTGAAGGTTTCTCTCAGCTGAAGCTTTTGATAAATTATAATTTATCAAAATTATAATACCGGCACTTACCTACTTGATACAGAGACTTCAGGGAATGCTTTACGGAAACAGAACACATGGAAGTGTGAAGTGTTCATGGCTAAACACAAGCTGGTGACCAGCACCGGTAGGCCACCAAAGATACTCTTCTTCTAACAGTCTCAGTTTTTCAGCTGAAGTGGAATTCACTACAGATTTTCCACAGCTCACTAGAAATGAGACATGGCAGTGTTACTTTGCAGTTTTGTTTGAAAACAAGAGCTATTATTGATTGCATGTGGAAATGCTGAACAATGAACCAATAATTTCAACTGATAGCATTTTGATCTCCTGAGTGAGGTGCTCAACCAAGCCTTTACCTGCTCTTTGCAAGGCTTACACTGAAGCAACTGGGGCACGGCACAGAGAATTGCAGTGGTCAGAGCAGAGCTCTAGAGGAAGCGATGCAGAAAAAAAACAGAAAAAAAAATTCCCTATTTAGAGTGCTGAGGGTCTGAAAACGAGGATTGTTTCGAACAACATGCATATGAAAACTGTGTGAAGGCTGGCTGGGATTAGGCCAGCTTTGATAAAGATGAAGAAGGGCTTAGAAAAGATATACAGGCTTCAGCCACGAAAGCGCAGAACACAGATGGCTTTCAGAAAAGTTCTAACGTAAAGGCCTTGCAGTACAGCCGGCCACCACCAGGTCCCAGGATGATGATGATGGTGATGATGATGATGGCGGTGATTGTGATGATGGCAACGATGATAAAGATAATAACAGCAGCACCACCACCACTGAATTAATTATTTAATACAGAATAGATACTAAAGGAACCAAAGCCATCTAATACTGAAGTGGAGGAGTTGATTTCTTTTTAAGTGAAGAAGGGGAGAGCTACTTCTGCATGAAGAGATAGCTACTCTGATTTCAGAAAACAGGTACATTGGACACAGCAGTTGGCAAAGTAACTGAGGGAAACCAAAGAATTAAGACAGCTGAAGCACAATGGAAAGACAGTACTCTATTAATAAAGCTCACCTTTAAAGAAGCATGATAGGGCCGTGGCATTTAATATCAGTGCTTATCAGAAGCATCTCAAGAGATTTCAGCTCTTTTAATGTATGGCTCACAAAAGAAACACCACTGAAGAGTGCTGACTTCAATGTTTTCCCACCGCTAACAGCTGCCTTTCAGGGAAGATCCCGTGAAACGTTCCTCTTCCACATTTAACTGACTGTGGATTTCCACATTTAATTGAATGGGATTCAATAGCAGGAGCAGAGAGAGTTCAAACTGTCCCTTTGGGGATTCGCTCACCAGAAATTACTCATTCATGCCATGACATTTTGAGGGAATATCATAATGTCGTTCTGGACACAATGTCATAACTTAGAGGATCAGAAGAATAAGATGGAAACATCAATTATGATAAAAGAAAGGGTGTAAAAATCACGGTTTGCCCTGTGTCCTTCCTTTCACGGAGAAGTCCCAGTTCGGAAAATCTGAAGTCACTACGTATGTTCATGATGGGGTCAGTACCATCACCCACAACAGGGGTTGTAAACAGTGACGAGTTGTGACAGCAAACCTGCGGGCTGTATCCCACTGACCCACATTCATCCCAGCCAGCCCAAGATCCTCCATGGCAGGACGGGGGAGAGCAGTGCTATGGAGGCCAGCGTACTAGGAGGGAGGTACTGGCGGGATCTGGCCCTTTCTCCCAGCATAACATGGTAAAAAAGGACTGACGTGGGTACACTTGCCCAATGGTACTACAGGGTGGGAGCAGAATGCAGAACCTTTACATACACCTGTATGTATATTAATATGTATATATACACGTGTATGCATATATGTGTATATATATATCGAGGGTCCAGATAGCTATTTTGGCGGTTCTACATCATGTGCTGACACTGAATTACATTAGCAATACCACTCTACAGCGTAATGTTATTTTTTAAAAACATGAAAAATAAGTGTGAAAAATAAGGCAGATGCAGAACTGTCATGGGAAGGCTGTCTGAGGTATTTAATATGGGGATGTAGCATCTCACTGACAGCCCAGGCCAGGTACGTCCTGTGTGAGAGCAATGGCTTGAAACCCCCTCCAAAAATACCCCTTGCATGTGTGATGAGGCACAAGCTGGGAGGTAAAAGGGGGGAAAATGTCCTAGTGAGTTATGGCTTGAGGAGAAAGTTGACCTGCCCCTAGCCTGCATGCGTTAAAGGCCTGTATCGTAACCCTGTCTCTCTGTCTTCAACCTGCTATCTGACTTGTACTCATTAAATAGAAATGCAAATAAAAATGAGTTATTTTCATCACAATTAAATATGTTAAAATGAATCCATCTGTTTTTGTGGTAATCAAACTTCAAGGAACAAGACTCTAAGTTTGTAAAAATATAAACCAGTGCTAAATGACACCTTTATGTTCAATGCCTGATTTTAAATTACTTATTACCTACCTACCATGTAAATTTTCACTTTTCATGTATTACAGTTGCTAAGCCAACATTCAAAAGGCACTAAACATTTTACAATGGTGCATTGAATGGCATCAGTTATCACATTTTCAGTAAATATTTGTAGAAAGGTTCTTTCCAAGTCAGACGGGCCGCCTGGACACACTGCCACCCATCCCACCTGCCCCACCGGCAAGCTGAGTGATGAGGACGGCCAGAGGACAAAGTGCCCCGACCTCCGTGAGTAGCTCTTTGCAAAAACTTAACTGGGAAAGTAAACTTCCACATTAGGGTTTCATCACCATGATATTATAATTATTCAGATTTTCAGTTACTGCTGCAACTTCAATTCATTTAGCAGTAGGCTTTTTAGATTACAGTCCATTTATTATCAACATTTTTTTTGCACAGAAGGTTACGACGGTTTATTAATCCATCAACGGACTCCCTAAAAATATGATCAATGATGCTGCATGAAATGTCATTCTTTATACGCTTTAGGAGGTTTGGCAATTAGCACTTCAAAACATTATGACTGTATTGAAGGTTTAAAAAATACTTGTAAAAAAATACAGAACCATATCCCTGAAGAGTTCTGCTGAATTAGAACAAAACGCTGTAAATCTTACCACCTGACAACACTACTTTTATGAAATTCTTCAAAAATGCATATTATTTGCAAAAGCTAAAAAAAAAAAAAAGTATTAGAGCCAGCATTTGATTAATGAGACTGTGTCTAGAGCAACTCCACACTGCTGCGGTTCCTAAGAGTCGCGTTTCAGATGTACCTTAAAGCCTCGGAAGGACTGCTATTTTCCAAAGCATCTTATTAAAAGAAAACAATCTGACAGGGCTGCTTGCTCAATACAGTGTGGCTATAAACTGGGAGAAGCTAGGAAACGCATTACAGTTCGTTTTTCTTGGGTGGAGAGGCTCTTCAATTACAAAAGTGTAAACGAGTGAAGATTGAATCCCGGCGGTGAAAGTACCATAAATACACATCTCACCACTCACCGCACGCAGCGTGCAGATACAGCAGCAAGCAACACCTTGCTACAAGCCAAGAGAGAGTTAATGTTACACACCTTCTTGCACTGCATTCACGTTATGTTCAAAGGACAGCACACTTTTCTGAGCCTTGTTTTAAGAATACCGCTTACTGCAGCAGCGTGCCAAATATTTTGGTTGATATTTAAATAATTCATGAATGCTAAACTCATCTGTTTTTTTTAATAGAAGAATAAACCCGTCATATTCAGAAGCTGACCTTTTTACTCTGCTATATAAACCCATTAACAATACGGAAAAACATAACCCAAACATAAAAAGCTTTGAAATATCAATTTAAAGGCTACTTGCTGCTAGATCCTTTATTGTAAATGTTACCAAGAAAAAGGCAGAAACCAAAAATCAATTTTTAATATATTTCTTCCTACCACAGGGCATCGGAAACATTAACGGTTTTTAAATCTACATGGCTACTCTTACAAGCTTTGCTCTTCCCACATTTGCCTTTAAAACATTATTAATGTATGTTTGCATATACATTTCAAGTACTTCTGGATGTAAATTAATTAACAATAATGCAGTACACACAAACAACTTTCCCATTGTTTGATTACCCAGAATAACAGTTTGATATTTACATAGCTGCTACACTTAGGCAAGAGAAAATGTTGCACATTTTTTATTAGCTAACTGGATTCCCAGCAGACCGGGAATCCAGGCAGGACCCAGGCTCTTGGAGTTTGGAGTTTTGAAGCCACTGCTGTTCTGCAGGACTCGGTTAGCTTTAGTACAGACCATTTTTGAGAAAGTTTTCTGCCTCTAAACTTTCAATGGTCCGGAAACACTGATTAGGTCTTAAAAGTTCCACTGAAAATAGGCAGCACAGTAAAATTATCAGGCAGTAGCTCCACTGAAGTGAGCGCCGTACGAGTGATGGTTATAAACAGCCTTGTGCAATCCGAGCGTGGAAATGCTCCCTTTCTTTTTCTTCTTTCTGCTGCTTCCAAAAAGTCTACCCTTTCCATCAAAAATCCATACACACACACTTCTGCATAATTTCCATGCTCCATATTTTAAATCACATTTCATCCTATTGCTCCCAGTCATTCCTGTTTCCAGGCTTTCGTCACCACCACGGCTCAACCTACTCCATTACGTTTATGGAGATGAGGGTGGAAATTTCCTCTGTAATCAACAAAGAGAAGTAGGTGCCTTTGAAAGCCTGCTGACGGGGAGATCTGGATTCGGAATCTAATTAATTTGGGATTAGGAACCTAAATTATGCGGACCTCTCTCTATTCACAATGTAGGTATTTACTTCAGGGGGACTGGTTCACTATGTGCCTAAATCAGGAGGGTGAGATATAATCTTGATATTTTCCTCAGGTTCATATAACGTACTCTGTCATAGGTTTCAGGATGAATTTTTCTTCCCCTCTTTCCAGATCAGACTACTGCTCAGCAATATAGTATATACGTCCATATTATTATTCTACTAATAAAATGATACCGCATGCAAATCAGTAACATCTACTTCAGCCTAGAAGTAGCACACTAGACTAGAAAGCAGAAAAAAGACAACTGGAGAACACTGAGAGACTGTGAAACCACTGCAGAAAATCATTAAGCTATGTTTGCTTGGGATTCAGGTTTTTCTTACACTCTTTTTCTACTTCCAAATACCACCAACCTGTGCAGATTGTTCCACACTTAGAAGTGTTAGTCAGTCTACTGGATTGCTTGTGGGGAAGACTGACCCTGGTATTATTGGAAGAATCTATGTGAACATATCAGTATTTCAGAATATACAGTAGTATTGCTACAGTACTACAGAAGTATTACAGAAAATTCTCCCTCTGCCTGTAGTGCTGCACATCCAAAGCCTCTTCTCCAATCAACTAGACCAGACTTGGCTCCACAAATACAAACTGGATAAGTATTACTTTTAACTTATTAAAAGGAATCAATGATAAAACCAACTTTTCATATCACATGAAAGCCATCAATGCATGTCATGTAATTTTAAAATGATCTTTTAAGTGTTAAGATAAACAGCAGAAACCTACAAGGCCATGAAAAGTTTTTTGTTCTCTCTCAGAGAAGGAAGGGAGTAATCCAAGGGATTTACAATTAATCGTACAGTTTCAGCACTGAATAATTGCAATAAGTAAAAGTCTATTTAAACGATCTTAACCCGGAGCTTTACGCCCATTAGGTCAGTGCTGTCAGCTGCAAACTCCGCTTACAGGGTATCACAGCCGCTTTCTGAATACCCCTACATATCATAAATACTACTGCAACACCTTGGTGTATCAGGATGAGTTAAGAACAGTCTTGCTCCCAGTTTTAATGATAACCATGATGTCATTAAAATGTAGATATCATTCTGGGCATGACCACTGTCAAGCTACAGACACGGTTAATACTCCTGTGGGAAATCCTGTTGAGCCCCTGTAAGAGACCTATCTCTGCCAGTGAGGAAGGAGCACAGCCTTCCTAAAACAACGTAGGAAATGTGAGGTCTCTCAAGAGAAAAAGATTTAATTCACTTTTTCATGTTAGTCATTGCTAGCTATTGATGTCCTAAACCTGCTGATGAATACTAGGGAATTTAGAGTAAACAACCATAAGGTAAAGCTTTTATCAGCATGTATCTGAGCATTAATTGAAATGCCTTAAGGCACAGTAAAAATGCTTCTGAAACATTTACATGAGATGAATAGAGCTTGGACAAGAAAAAAAAGAGGGGGGTATTCACAATAGTTTTCCTTATAGCTATCCACACCACTCAGTCTTTAAATAAAATGACTTTTTGACTTAGGTTCTCAGAATTAAAGTCCGTTGCAAAGAACCCCAAGGTCTGAGAAAACCCCAGAACTATTGATGAAATACCCCAGAACTATTTTTAACAAAATAGAACTTACAGGATTGGTCATTTAATGGCAGGTTTAGAGGACACTGGGTTTGGGGTTTTTTTCTTCTCTTGGAGGCTCTCACGGAGTATTTGTGTCCTGGTTTCAGCTGGCGTGGAGTTAATTTTCTTCACAGTAGCTAGTATAGGGCTGTGGTTTGGATTTGTGCAGAAAACAGTATGATAATGCGGAGGTGTTTTAGTTGTTGCTAAGGCGTGCTTACACCAGTCAAGGCCTTTTTCAGCTCCCCGTGCTCTGCCAGGTGCACAAGGAGCTGGGAGGGGACACCGCTGGGACAGCTGATCCCAACTGACCCAAGGGATATTCCATACCATATGACGTCATGCTCAGTATATAAAGCTGGGGGACGTTTGGAGTGATGTCTTCCCAAGTAACCGTTACGCACGATGGAGCCCTGCTTCCCTGGGGATGGCTGAGCAGCTGCCCACCCATGGGAATTCATGAATGAATCCTCGCTTTGCTTTGCTTGTATGCACAGCTTTTGCTTTACCTGTTAAACTGTCTTTATCTCAACCCACAAGTTTTCTGACTTTTACC
Source organism: Phalacrocorax aristotelis (assembly GCF_949628215.1). Taxonomy (NCBI): domain Eukaryota; kingdom Metazoa; phylum Chordata; class Aves; order Suliformes; family Phalacrocoracidae; genus Phalacrocorax; species Phalacrocorax aristotelis. Next base: position 64,456,024 of record NC_134279.1, on the reverse strand, counting down.
CTTCCCACCCATCCCACCGGGGTGGGGGAGCGAGCTGCTGCATCGTGCTTGGTTGCTGACTGGGGCTAAACCACGACAATTTGTCAGGGAGGCTTTGGGGATACATAAGTTAGGTACATCATCCTTCTGCGTACAGCACACACAACACCAAACAGGCAATTATGACCAAATCTTAATCCTCCTTCCCTTGTATCTTCTGAATAATAACCTCCACCAGTACAGAAAACCATTTTTACTGCAAATTAGGTTGTATGCCAGGATAACTTTCCCTCATCCCATTCCCGCTCCAGTCCCGGGGAGCCATGTCGAGTCCCAGGTAACATGGGAGAAGCAGTGTGGGGAGCCCGGCCCTCACATCCCCGATGGGGCACGGGGCGGACAGTGTGTTTCTCAGCAGTGAAGGATGGGGAGGGACTGGATGGAAAGTACTAGCCCCCACACCCTCCAAACAAGCTTTGGGGAGGAGATTCTAATTTTGGAGGAAATCTAATTTCTTTCTTGCAGAAGCGATGTGTCACTCAGCAAAGTGCGATAGGTGCTGTCTGCTGGCCCCTGACAGGTAGCTGTTGGGACCATCAAGCTTTTGGCAGCCTAGGACAGGCTGGTAACACCCACATGCTTTTGAAGTTTGATTTTGCAGCTACTCCCTGTCACTTCTCTCATCACTAGCATGTGCAACACATACCCACACATCCATGGTGCAACTGGTGGGAACAGCACTGCCTGGGTAAGGCTTGACGGGGCTGTAAGCTGCAAGGCCCAAATTGATAAAACTCTTTGGGAGCAAACTTCCGATTGCACTTAGTGCAGGGAGACTTTCCACAGGTCCTGGCACCAGGGGTGCCAGTAGGGTCCTCCACTCCCCAGGGGGAAGAGGCCTCAGAAGTTGCAATCTGCCTTAAAAGCTCCCAGCAGGGAATGCATCCCGCTCCCCAGCAACTCACTGCAGGCGCTAGTGATCCAACTCCTGAGGAAGTGTGGCGAATTTCTCCTCCGAAAAGTGTTGGGATCATCTTTTAACCCTGGCATTTCAGCTTGCCTTTTTCGCCTAGATTAAAGAGCTATCTGCTTTCGAAGCTATCATCTTCAGGTAATACCTTGTAGACCATCATCCCATCATCTCACATCCTCCTCTTGGACAAAGTAAGTAGATTGAGCGTCTTAAGTCTGTAATTGTAGGGCCTATTTTCCAGAGATTGAGTGAATTTGCTACTGGCTTTAATGCTGCCAGGATTTACTCTCAAAGCCTCAGCTGGGGTAACTTCTGTGCTCAGAGGTCAGAAGAAAATATAACTAAACCATCTCTGAGATGTTATGATTCCAAATATCTCCTGTAAATCTCTCACTGTACACTTAATATTTTGCAATCTGCTTTAATTAAGGCTTAGCAATCAGAAGAAAAAAATCTTTGAAGTTTAACATTTCAGTAGCATGTGAAAATGTTAAATGCTAAGTCCTTTTGTATAAGCCTTATTCTGTTCGTTAACAAATTTCCAATATACAAAACATCTGCTTCAAAGCAGATAAAGAAAAAGATTGGTGCGGATAATACCTTGTGGCTAGCACACTCCTTAAATTCAGTTATTTACCAAATGTTATGCTGGTGACAGTGGAGTGCTTGGCAAAAGCCAGACAGTAAATCATGTAAAATTATACTCCCATGCAAGCTTAAATTTTGCATTTTAATTCTTTAAACAGATCCTGACAGTGTTATGGCCTAAAATACGCAATATAGTTCTAGGTAACAGAAAAATAAATGGAGAGATCAGAAAATAGCAATAAGAATTATGGATGGATTTGTCTTCTCCCAGTGCAGTTCATGTTATCCCTCTGAAATTGTGGGTAAGCAAATTGAAGGCCTCCCCGCATTGCAGGCTGGACTGTCCCTTCAGTGTCACTGTTATCTGGAGTGGCTGCTGGCGGGGAAGGACTCACAGGAGTCTGTGTAATGAGTATCTTGAAGGCTGAAGAACTGGAAATCAAAGACTTACACGCATGTGACAAATCAAGCCAAAGATCCTAATATTTGAGAGGCCTGGGACTGCTTTACTTCCCCGAGAGTTGGGCAGAGAGCTGTAACAACATACTATACCTCTGGTATATGGAAGCACAACGCATGAACCATGGGTTGATTCATAATGGTATTTTTGGACATAACTTAAAAGGGCTATTTTCTTTCATGTTTTGGTCTGTTTTTATTGGCAAGAAGGTACTTGTGCTATTCTGCCCAGGTCCTCGTGGAACGTATGTTGCTCAGTCCAGCTTTGAGTATCTGAGCGCTCTCACAACCGACTGAACTTGATACCTAGGAGCAAGTAAGTGGTCAGAAGCCACTGTTCAAATGCTGTAATATGTATCCTGATAGCTTTACTGTTGAAAGACTGGTGTTTTCTTTTATTGTTAATAAAATTTGTATTGATAACTAGTTAAGCTATACACATGATTCCCGCATATGACTTTCCTAATAATCTCTAACAAGCCACGAAATCTACTATTTGTGGCAGGACCCACCCATGAAATGAGGCAACTTGTCCATAATTTTGAAAGTGATACTGTTGTAAATACTGCAGTAAAGTATGTGATATAAATGCAAGTGTACCGTAACATCCACGGCATATGTATTAATGCAACCATTAAACAGAATAGTACTGCCACAATATTAATACATTTTAGATTATAGTAAGCAGAACTAATACACATTAGGTTACATCATTTTCCTAAAGTAATTACTGGAATACTATATTATCCATAAGAAACTGCCATCTGCCTTCAAGAACTGCATTTATCTGCCATTCAGAGCAGCAGGAGCACAGCTGGCCTCTCTGGAGGCAGAGCTCCTGCTGAGGAGCAGCACTAGCATTTCAGGAACATCAGAGGTTCACGGGCCAGTGTTTTGGTGATGCTGCCTCTTTGGAGCTGTGTAGGCACCACCAACATGGGAAGCTCTTCAGGAAACGTTTGCCCACGGAGCAGTCCCACGTGGGAGCTGTGGATGCCTGGCACTTCTGGGTTCTCGGAAGTGTGAACTTTGGTTCTCAGCCAAAAAAAATAAAATAAAAATGCTGGAGACAGGACAGGAGGAGCTTTGCTTTGTGATGGTGAAAGGCAAAGGCATTTTCTGATTAATTTACCTGATTAATGCTGATCCTGATCAATGAAGATGATGAAAGGCCATAAACTCCTCCTGAGATACTCAGGGCTTTTCAGCTTAGAGAAAAAAAAACCATAAATATTCATTTGGCTTATAATGTAAACTGAAAATCCTTGTTTGACCAGTTTTGAGGCCTGCCCTAACTCCTGGCCAGAAGCAATCCTTATTCCCTCAGAATTCCTGTTCTCAGGAAAAATGCAATGGCAGACTGTTGTCTGACAGGCCAGCCCTTGTGGGACTGAACTGAGTGTCTTCGGCCACCAAACAGAGGGTCTTTGTTTCTCACTGCACGAACTGGAGAATCTTGATCCCACAGAGAGTACATTCACAGTGCTATTGGCCTGCTAATTAAATGTACTTCTGAAGTTTCCCTGATTGGAAAAGTAACAACTATGTTTCACAAAATTTTACTGGAAAAACATTTTCCTAAATACAAAAGCCTTTCTCCTTGCAGAAAATGTACAGAATGTGGAGAGACACTGGGATGATCCACACAAAAATCTAGGAAAGTAATACTGGTAAGAAATGTGCCTCTTGACCTGGAGAGCCAGGTTCTCCATCCCAGCATCTCACATCCCCACATGTGATTCCAGTTATTTTTATGTCCCTCATTTGCAAGACATCCAAATCATCAGTGCAGGACTTTCCAGTGCATGTAAAACCTTGCATGATATTAAAATGCTAGACATGTGCATAACCATTAATTACTAACTAAAGTAATTTTTCTTCTGGGTCTCTCAGAAAATCTTTCTACTTCCATTTTCTAGATGAGCACTTCTTAAATGGGCACTGCACCCCCCAGCAGGAACACGCTGGGGCTGGGGCCAGCTCAGGCACAGGCTGGGCTGAGGAGAAAGGTTTAAAGTGGAGGACAAAGCTTTCCTACATCCCCGCACTGACATCCCCTTCTTCACTTCCAACAGGGGCCTGAAGCGCATCTTGTTCCTTCCTCCTCCAAAGCAGCAGTGGGCAAAAGCAGCGGAGTTGAGGACAGCGCTGAGCATGTCATGAAGCTAGCTTGCCCATTCATTCTCTTCTCAGTGCTCCCTGCTATCATTGAGCGCTCACGGCATCCCAGCCACATCCTAAGGATGCCAGCTGGCAGGGAAACTGCTGGGGTAAAGTGCGAGGAGGTGACAGTGAGGAAGTGACAGGGTTAGGAACAGAGCGGCACAGGCAAGTCAAGTCCCTCTGGACTCAGACAGCATCTCTCCATTCCATCCCTGCTCTAGCTCCCACTCTAAAACTGGTTCTCCAAGCAAAGAGGAGAGCAGCAGAGGCAGACAGTATGCCAGGAGAAAGATGGTAAGGTAAAGCAGCTCTGAACAGTATCTGCTCCAAGAGAGTTTTGCCCCTATAACTAACACTGGCAAGCCCATGAAGCATCGGTAGGTCCCAGGAAGCAAACTGTGTCCTTTACACCAAGGAACAACTCACTGGCTGGTACCTAGTTGACAGCAACACATGCAGATATTCAGGGACAGCTGATGTCCCCAAATAAAAGGTGTGCTTGAACAACAGTAGCTCCCTACCAAGGCACAGGAAGGCTCAGGACGCTAAAAACCATGCATGGCACATAACACTCCCTGCTCCAGGTAGCTGACAGGGAAAGCCCACATCCTGAGCACTGCGGAGCACTGCAAGGATGCCCATGGGGAGGGCCTGCATCCCAAGCACTGCAAGGATGCCCATAGAGAGTGCCTGCATCCTGAGCGCTGCACAGCGCTGCGAGGATGCCCATGGGGAGTGTCCACATCCCAAGCGCTGCAAGGATGCCCATGGGGAGCACCTGGATCTCAAGCACTGCAGAACACTGCAAGGATGCCCATGGGGAGTGCCCCTGTGCTGAGCAAGCCTGCACCTGCTGCCTCTGCCCCCTGGAAGCAGGCTGAGGCACACACCCGTACCATGTTTAGCAGGCTCCAGCTCACCCTCTCTTCTCTCAACCACGTGTAAGTGCCCTTTGAGGATGAGAAACCCCCAAGCAACCTACATCACATCACATCCACAGCACACAAAGACACAGCTTCTCCAGGTCCCCCTGAAGAGAGAAAAAATCAGAGGAGAGAAACAGTGTGCCCCTTTAACAGAGATATAATTAACCATTCAAACAATTTATCAAGGTTTCTCAGGCATTTCCAATCACGGCAATTTTAAATCAAGGTTGGATGCTTTATTTCTGAAAGAAATGCTCTTGTTCAAACAAGAATTATTTCAGCGAAGTTTGATAGTATATGTTATAAAACGAGGTCAGACTAGCTTATCACAGTATTCCCTTCTGGCATTATAATCTATGAATCTATAAAAGAGAAAGGATTTAATTGATGAAGTTTAGCCCCATTAGCCCCTCATTACCAGATGACATTGTCATCGTTAATCTTTGACTCCGAATGACTATAGATCCAAATTCAACCTTTTCTCTCTAATTTTATATACATTTTATGTCTATGATATACACACATGGTTTCAAGGGATTATAAAATCCACCCTTTACTTTTCCCTTGCATTAAGTACATGGAAAACACTACAGATTTCAGAATTATCCTATTTGCAGGGCACTGACACTCTTTTTTTTTTTTCTCAAGAGGAGTTTTTTTCAGTAGATTTTCAAAGTGAAGGAAAGGAAAATTGATTCAGACTGGACGAAGACATTCAGGGATTGCTATGATGAAGATTTGGGGCTGTGTGGAAAATGATGTGCAAAATCCATACCCAGGTAGATGACATTAATGTACTTTCTTTTTAGCTCAGTGACAACCTTAAACAGATGCTCCCATCCAGGTATAGAGATGATCATAACACTGTTACCAGGGAATAATGATTTACAAAAAGTCTTGTTGAAGCCTGGTTTTGTGCATCAAGCAATTTTCTTATATCCATTTGTAACACTCCCCCACCCCGCAAAAAACAAGTTTTCAAACAAAACAGGAATAATTGAAAGCCTTCAGACAGTCCCTTAATTTTATACCCCCTTGTATCAAGTCATTCCAATTAATTTCTCAGGCCTTTAATTCACTTTTTAACTCTTCCTCCTTTCCAAATTTTGTCCTCAGACAAGAAACAGTACTATGAAACTGGACTGCAGTGAAGCCGGTATTTCATCTACTTTCATTACAGGCAACCAAGGAAAACACTCTGTTGAGTTCACTTCTGTTTGGACTGGCCTGCATTTGAAGAACAATGGTGATTGAAGGATATCTGAGACATGTAGGGTATATAAATAGAGAAAATGCAGATGAAATATTGACGGAAGTCAATGGCAAAACTGTTACTTTATTTCATTCCAAGCATACAGCCTCTCCCCCACCCCATCTCTCCACTTGACAGTGCGATTTTTATTTTTAGCATATAAGAATGAGTAAGTGTGAGTGCGATGATATATTTTCAAAATGTTAAAACCAAGGTTTACGGAGACAATTCCTTCAGGTACAGATGGACCTGTCTTCAACCCTTGAAAACAGAGGCTGAACCTTCCCGATGCGCGACAGCATTCAGCGCTGGGTGCCCCGGGCCCACAGCTGCCCAGGAGGTTAATAAAGCAACAAGGCAGCTCTGCAACACAGTTTGCTCCCAAGTGCATTCACCAAACGGAAGACACACACCAAAAAACTTGTTTCTATTTTTCTCTTTTCCAAATTAGAAATGGTCTTTCTCTCTTTCTCAAACGGGCAGCTGAAGAATGACTCTGTGCCCCATTTTCAACAGTTTGCTTCTCAGAAGAACATAGTAAAGAAATATATTTATAGCTCAAATCTAAAGTAAACGATACCTGAGAAGCCGGATTAGACAAAAGTCCTTCTTTATCTCAGGTTTTTGCTACAGATTAGGGAGGATTAAGAAAGCATCCTGCTCTCACTGCCGCGCGAGCGACTGCGGCAAAGTGGAAGTTTTAGCAGGCTCCCCATTAGCATGAAAGGCCAGCGGTGTTTTAGGGGAGGCACAATAGAAGTTTTTGTACGAGCCTGTGTCACTTCCCCAGAGCTGACAACAGAGAGAGTTCAAAACAAGTAGTTTGGGTTAATAGTGTACTCGCATGTAAATACATAAAAGTTTCAGTGCCGTAAAGCTAATTTAAAAAAGGACATTTCTCTTTATAGTTCCCTTGAGTATAATAGAAGCTATGATATTCTTTCTACAATAATGTACGTTTCATTAAGGAGCTGGAGCTATAATTGTCTACATCAGTACATAGCAGCAGACTGGATAAATTGTCCACATAAATTGCTTAATATAACTGTATCCTGTTCCAGAGCACTGGTGACTCCTACAATTACATCAGTGAGTCCTACCTGAGGTTATGCCACTACCTGCAGCTCCACAGGATGGACATGGAACCACCCCAAACCCCATGAAACCACCCGGTGCCGAACTCCACAAATAACACCACATTAAACATTTAAGCCTGTTCACTACATTCCATGGTGGACGCAATTACATGCCAGTAATTTTGAAGATTTATGTGACAATTATGTATATGAAGTGATATCCAGGCTATCATCATTCTTAATAAATCAATAAAGTCAACTGAAAAATTAAACTGAGCATGTATGGAACATTTGACAGCAAATATATTTTGGTCTCTTAAGCACTGTCATTTTCATTGCAATTTACTGTCTACTCTACAAGAGGGTTAAATCGGAAAAGTGAATAAAGCAAGAGAAGAGGTCTCAGAAAAGGAACTACAGTGCACTGAACTGCAATTTATCACTAAATCAGCATGGCAGAAGAAAACTTTTGTCATAGCAAGGCTGTAACATCTTTTCTAAAGCCAGTTTTGTCTTGAACTTGAAGCTAACATTCATTAATGGCAATTTTAGGACTGTACTAAAATATAAAATATACTACAAATGTAGAGATGTAATTTCATTGGTTTAAGGTTTCTGTGCATTATTCCTCATAAAATATGAATGCTGTTATCGACTTAGTAGGTAGGATGCAAAGTATGTCCTTTTTAAAGCCGAAGAGGAAAGAGGGCAATCTCTGAGACAACAGCCATTTTCCAACCTGAAGTGTAGACTCAGCACTCTCCCGACTGAGTTTTTTGATCTTAATCACATTTTGACTTTCTGTAAGATATATTTGCATGAAGGATTTGAGTTTGCCAGTTTTTCATCCTGTGGCAAAATACAGAGTAGTTTCATTTAGAACACACGGTCTGCTCTGAAATCATATACAAATGCAGCAATATATGGTATACACTCATACACAGTACTTATAAAAACTTCTATAAAGGAACATTATCTTAAAGAAATACCTCTAGTGAACACATGAAAGTTTGCAATTGTTAGTCCACAGTGTTCTAAGCCAGACAGCAATAACAAAGTAAGCAGCATATGTAGCACATCCATGTGTACCAGGATATTAAACGCTGCTTCGTGAGCGCCTTTACGAGCTTCTGTATTCCCTGCCCTCTTTTGTGGAAGTTATCGCTGTATTAGATGTTGTTGAACATATTTGATATGAAAGCATTGTCTGTTTGCTACCAGTATCTAACGAGTATCTCCCCTAGAGTTGCCAGCAAGGTGCTGATTAATTAACTGAAGTAGTGAAGCTGAATCGTACAACAGCTGTTTAGAGAATTGTCATTAACTCGCTCTCTTTCCCCATCTATTCATTCCCTTGCAGTGCTACCACTAAATTGTAAATTTGGGAGACTTTCCATTGCTCCTACCTTCACTCGTCCATGCTCCATACTGAAGGAAGGGGTGGCTGGTCAAGGCTTATTTATAAAAAGAGAAGGGAAGCGTAGAAAGAGGGAGAAGAAGAAAATAAACTTCCACGAAGTCACAGCTCTGCTGTCACTTGTCAATGGCAGCTGACAATAGATGGTCCTCCAGGCAGAATGTCAAAATAGGAATCACATATATCCTCCGCCGACTGAGAGGTTCAGCGGTCTGACAGCCTTTCCCCAGGACTGCTCGGCGTCCCGGGGAGGCGGCTCAGCTCTCCCGGCCGGCAGCGGCATGGATCAGGGCAGCTAAGCAGCTGCAGCCCACTCCCACGGTGTAATGACACTTGGCAGAGGAACCCAACCTGTGGACCTCAGCTGCCCTGCTGAATAAAGATGATTATTGAGGAGAGTATAATCTGTATTAAGTGGCAGATGGGGGGGTGGGGGGAAGTGTTGATAGGACACGCATTTCTCGTTAAAACCTGCTGGATAGGCTTTCTGCACTTGGAGGAGCCGCAGATTTCGAAGGAGAAGGTGCCATGACTATTTTTTTCATTATAGCCTGGGCGAAATTAATGCAAGGCAAAGTTTGGCACACGCTCCTCAGGTTGATCACCTGATCACCTGAGTAAGCTCAGCTTATTCCACTTGACATGCTCTGCCGTGACATGCTGGAGATCGAAACGTTAACACCAGCTGCATCTCTAACTGCTACTCTCTGCAATTTAATTTAATATTATGCTTCTTCACATGGCCCTTGCTTTATTACGCTTGAGAATTATGAAAACTGGAAATTACACATGTGATTAAATACCATCGAATCACTCCGTGTACTAAATAAGCCAAACTGCATTGGAAAATAGATCAGGTACAATTTTGGTGTGAAACAAATGGATGCAGGAATGTATTGCATTGATATAGATGGAGCATCTGCCTCGTGATAAAATTAAGTCTTGTGACTGAAATAAATCACTGTAGGGGAGAATGTAAACCATTATCCAATAGGATTTTCTCTTTTCTTCTTATGTGACGGGACTTATTGGATTCCCTGATGTTAGACAGCCAAGTGCATCCACGATATGATGATAAATCAGGAAGACTACACGATTTGAAATTTAACAGCTACTTATTTTTGAGATGTTAAGATAAAGGAAAAAATACTTTGATTTCTGCAAGTAACTATTAAATTGGGAATCTCCTTTTCTGATAATCTGATACTCCGTAACTGTGTCACATCATCAAACAATGCCAGCAACCAGCAGTGGGTAAAAAGATTTTGGACTAAGATGAATATGGGAAGCACTTATCTTTTTTTCTTTTCCAATATTCACAGTTTTATCCAAAGAACACCATATAAAGGTTACTGTTGACATAAAAATGTACTGTTCTTATTACATTTTCGCTTTTGCATGAATATATACTTAAATGGAGGCAAAAAAATGGTTTTTTTTGTTGCTACTTTCTACATTTGAATGAAAAAATCCATATGCTACGTTAAAAATACAGAATAAATAATGGAACTTCAGCATGTATAGTGGTTGATAAATGTGATTCACAAAACATACCTTCATGTTTTAATAGCTTTCCATTGTTAGGAGTATGCTATTAATTATTGGAAAAATGGATTCATCTATCCAGGATGTACTTGTATTCCTTGCTTTTAACTCCTTTTTCACTACCGTGACTTTTGGCTACTACCTCAAAACTTTAGCAAGGAAGGAACGTAACTGAGGGAAGACTGCTAAGTAAGATTTCTGCCTGTCAGAATTCAAGAGCCGTCAGGACAACGCTTGGAGTCATATGCTTGAGTTTTAGATAGACCTGTGGGGAGCAGGGACCTGGACTCAACGATCCTTATGGCTCCCTTCCAATTTGAGATATTCTATGATTCTACGTGTGTTCTTACACAATACCATGGGAAATACCACTTAAACAAAGCAAGAATCACAATTACGTAAATAATGAGGTTATGATTAAAATGCAAACGAACAGATGAAGGTAAGGAGTATCAGTAACAGCACTACTAAGCACAATGCTGATGCAGTTGCCTTTGGTGGAAATACAGCAACAACCTAAACCTGATGGTCTCGCAGATAGGCAGCAACATCACCCTTTGGGCATGGTGTCCATACATGGTTGTCGCCATAAAGCCACTTTCTCCGAGCTGCCTCTCTGCAGCCTGCCCCGCGATAAGCTGTGCTGGGGAACGGCTGAGCGTGGAGGGAGGGTGGAAGAGAGAAAGCACTGAATGTTGATCACTTGTAATTATGGTAATCTCCTCCAAAAGCCTTAACTGCTCTAAACTCCTGGCTGTCTTCAGACAGACCGAACTCCACGCGACAACACCATAAAAGCCGTTAAAGAAATGCAAACTACTTCGGCTGGGTATCAGCCCTTAATGAGCATGCGGCACACAAACATGGGGCACTCCATGCAAGGGAAGGAGATTTCATAACTCTATTACAACCTGACGGGAGCGATACCGTCAGTAAAGCCAGGCTCTGCCGCAAGACAGAGCAAGATTAAAATCATGGGCTAACCTGGGGCGGGGGGTGGGATTGCCTCACAGCCGAAGCAAGGAAAAGCCAAGTTGTTTCTAATTACTTGTCCCATGCTGTTTGGGAAGCACCGTGCTGCACGGGTGAAAGCTAGTTATTATTTGACATCTTCTGGCTGACAAGCACATGATAACTGGCACTTGCGAATGTACCTCTGGGAAGGGAACAGCGTCAGAGCAGGCAGTTAAGCATCCCGCCACACTGTATGTTAAGAAGCCCTGATATGCAGAGTTTTCTGCAAAAGAGATGTGGAGGGAGAGAAGGCAGAAAACAAAGCTTTGGGGGGAAAATCAAAGAGGCAGTTGTCTGGAGTTACGTATCACAGGGGGAATATGGGAGCTGAGATAAATGAGACAGCAAGGCAAACCAACCAGCACGGGACTGGGAGGAGCGAGATGCCTCTGCCAGGAGCACACAAGCCATCTAACTTCAGATTAGGCTAGCCAGAAGGAGGATGCATCCGAGAGGAAAGTTTTGCCCAATTTTCCAGCGCTTAGGTAAATTTAGAGTAAGGTACAGGGTGGGCTGTAAGGCTGCCCTGCATCCAGCCTGCCAAAAGGTTCATCTAGCCTCCCAGTCAACAACCCGGAACGATATGTGGTCCCAGACACCCACCGTTGACAAAAGCAGGCTAAAAGCCATGACTATTATTTTGAAGAATAAGTGGACTTTGTCTAGCCATGTCTGCAACCTTTTCTCTTACCTTTTCAGCAATATTTTAGCAGGAAAGTTTGATGGACATGTTTAGAAAGAGGAAGTTTTAGGTGACTAGAGTGCAGTGGTCTATCCCATTTGTATCACTGTTGATGTAAACCCTACAATAACCTCATCAGGTAACTGTTACTTCTACCCTGAAATAGTGGCCTACCCCCAAAAGATGAGACACTTGGCATTGCACCACCAAAGTCAACAAGAATTTTGGATCTGAGGGAGCAAGAACAATGCCTGAGGTATCCATAATTATCTGCCAAAAACACACACAACTCCCAGAAATACTGGTCGTGTTGTTGTAACCAGAATGTTGAAATCAAGTGCTCAAAAAGGCACGAAACACACAGCTTGAATAGATACTTCAATCTTACTTTTGTCTCTGTGCTTACACCTTTAAATTCTCTTTCTTTAATTAAATTAATAAGCATCATTAAGAAATCTCAACAGGCACTACCACAGGTTGACACAAGAACCTTATTATCATCCAGTGTTTTACATAGAAAAAGCACAACAGTGTACCAGAAAAAACTGAGATTTTAACTAAAGTTTGCTTAAAATTATTCAGTCTCAGGGATTTTTGTGTGTGCTTTGATTGGGGTTCTTCAGCTGTCTCCATCAACTACACCTTCGCTGCCACGTCCCATGGATGCACCACAGTGATCCCTAGTGAAAGCCCCAACCCAAGCAGCTGTGGGGAGATGGGCTGCCCGTGGGGCAGGGCTGCCATGGCATTCGGTCCCCAGGGTCCCCTCCCACTTTGTCTCCCCTTAGTGCGAGGAAATTTCCATGAATGCAGTGCCAGCTGGCTTCGTCACCTCAGAGCCAGAATGGGGGAGGCAGTGCTGACCATCAAAGCGTTAGGACTTCTGAGTCACTTTGAGAGCTGGGCTAGCAGGACAGTATAGATGCAGGCAGCCTACAAGCCCGATACAGCCGGAGTAACCCGGTTCTAAGACCACTCTTACCTACACTACATTTAGGCTGCTAGCTCAGGAGCAAAAATGTGTTTTCTTGCAGACTCTTCATTTAGATAGGTTAGAGTAAGCTCAGCTGGAAGACTGGATGGTGAGATGGGCCATGGTGGAAAACGGTGTGAGATAATCTTTTTTATCCGCTATGATCAATATATCAGCGGAAAAATCTGAAGAGCAAGAGGAGAGAAGATTAATACATGCATAGCAAATTGCATTTCAAATTATTTCCACAGAAAGTTTAAGACTAAATTTGTTTTAACACCCATCTATAAAATCAGGGCATAAAGCAACCAGTATTTTATCACTGAGAGCATTCAAGTTTGGTTGCCCTTCAGAAATGAGGAAGATCAGGCTATAATAGCTTTATATGTGAAAACAGTCTTTGACTGACAGAATCTAATAATTTGAAGGGCAGCAAACCCACATTAGGAAAGGAGAATTCTCTGTTCAGGTTCTGGCTTGCAACATCTATTAGCATCTTAACATTTACTTGTATGAGTCTTTGCTAACTGTATTATTATTCTGTTACTGTGGCAGAAAAATAGCGACCTTTCTTTCCAATGATAAAAATATGTGGGTACTTTTCCCGTAGTTTATATATCTTACACTGTAGGTAATTTTTAAAGGGTTTTCTTTTTTAGGTCCCGCCATTTATCTCTTCATTCTGAGAAAAAGCTACTTTACTTAGCACAATAAGACCTTCACATAACTTTCCAGTATCAATTATTACAGTGACATGGCAACTCCCGTGTGAAAGGTTTCCTGTAAAGTGTCTTGTGCAGACAAATAAACACAGGGGGGGAAAAAAAAGACAAAGTACACATAACCTTCTTGCTGTCTATCTTACAAAAATACCTACAAGCAAAGAGAATTAATTGGAAGTTTGATCGTAGAAAGCAAGCCTTGCGCTGGCAACCCAACACAAACATTATAAAACTGCAAACTGAAAAAATCTGAAGAAAAAACCACGAAGAAGCTTGTTTTCCAAAAAGGATTTGGGGTGGGGGGGGTGGGGGGGCACAAAATGCTATAAATGAGTTTTTTGCTAAACACGTGTTATTAAAAGCATCTGACTAGCACCAAGATAATACGATTCTCAATAAAAATAACAAGTAGCTCTGAACAGATAAGCAGGCCATTAGCCGGACAAACACCAAAACTCATCCTAGTATGGTACTTTTGGTGCATTACTTTTTCACCCGAATATCATAATAAGAGTAGAAAAAGCCTACATGTACACAGAATCTTGTGTACATGAAGAGGTGTTGAGTCTGGGGAGAGGATGCTTCTCGCGGTATGTGCTTCTGCTGTTGGCTTTGTCCTGATGTCCCCTTCAGAGCACTACTGAGTGGTCTGTCCTGGCAGAATGAAGGATTTCAATTGACTGCACAGAAGTGAGACTCTCTTTTAAGTCCACTGATTAGCCCAGGATATCAGCCCTTCCAGGATGACGCATGCTGTATACATCAGGATTTATCAAGAATAAATCAAAAGAAAGGTGAGGGCACCTGCCATAGCCCAAGCTGGAGGAAGCACAGAAACACCTGGCAGAGGAGAATGCAAGAAGACGACACGTACTGGGTTTGTGAAATAGCCCCATACTGGGACACAGCAGGTTTGGGGCAAGAACTTGGTGCTCCAGTACTGCCAAGCACACAGGTTATCCAGGAACCTGGAGCCTGAGCAACCAGGCTGGTTTTGTGGCATAAGTATCATGTGAAATGCTGCAAACTGTACCTTTTAGAACAATTATTGCCTTTTTAAGGACAATTATGTATTACGTATGATGTATAATTTATTCCGGAGGTTACTGGTTTATGAAAGAGTCGTGGGCAAACTGCCAAGTTATCGTCTGAACTGTAGTTATGAGTAATAACAAGGGTTATAATTTACATTCGTAGTCTGTTTTTAAGTTAATGAGCTATCCAGTATGAAACCCAGCACTTTGCTTTTTGTTTCAATGCTTCCTTATATTTGAGAATACAGCTTGGTTTTATAATTTGCCTCTCAGATGTGTGGTACTCTAAATACCTTTTACTAAACTGTCAAGGTAGTGACCATTTGCCGGAACAGAGAAGCCACTATGTGCTTACCAGTGGCTCTTACGCACAGACCTTGACATTTGTACTTGCCCTGGAGAAAGAGGAAATACTACCAGGACAACAGGATTATACCTTCTTCATTAAAACAAAAACAAAAAAAAAAAAAAAAAAAAAAGAAAAAAGACAAAACTAAGTCATTCTCTGGGATATTTCCACTTCTACCTGGCCACCAGCCACCAGCACAAGGTGCTTCAATGCAGCATTTCATCCAGAGTGCAACTCCTCAAGTAGCACAACACCCAGTTGCAGCACAGGGGATGAGCCACATCCTGGGACTAATGAAAAGTGCAACCGTCTAGCTTAGGGGCGAGCATGCCAGTGACTGAGCCATGGTGTCACATGTGCTCAGTTTTTCTCGGCTGATTTGTATTAAAAACGTGGATTAAATTTAGTGCAGTGAGAGACTGGGATAACCCATCTGGTGAGCAGTCTTTTTTCCTTTTGGTAATGCAGCAATAGAGTTGAACACCAAGGAGGAGACTGAAATGAAGGAAGTAACGGACTCAGTGAGTTCAGCTGAGAAGGAACTACCAGGGTGTCCTGGCACAAACATTAAGAGGCAGAACTGATGTGAAGGACAAAGGCAGAAGGGCAGAAAATACAGACAGGCTTGTTGTTAAGATGGCCACTTACATCTGTCACCAGAGAATAATATTTATAAATTCTGAGCCTGGCTTTGGTGAACATAAGGCTGGCAGAATCACCAAGCTTAATTTGCCCCTCATAACCATGGCACTGCTAATGGTAGCCCAGTGGTACCTCTGCTTCCCATAATACACTTGTAATTACTTCCCCTTCCCCTAGAAAAAGTAACAAATTATTAAGTCCTTGGCACATACGAAAGAAGCAATAATTAGATGATGCCATGCCTGGACTTTTCGTCAGTCATCTTCCAGTCATGGTTGTTAAGTGCTACTCCAGTGCCAAGTATTAATTATCTGAAAATTAGTGTTTGGTGATGGACCAAGTGTTTTCTCATCATAACTCAGTACCACCAGTGTAACAGTACGGAAGAAGTAAGTCCAAATATTAGTCAAGAAAAGAAGAGTGGAAGTAGGCACGGCAGAAGTTTCACTGGAGTCGACAAAGTTTTGCTGATTCATTTGCTTTTTACCCCAGCATCTCATCCATGTCTCTGAGGCCTCGCTTCATCCCCTCAACCTGAGGACTCTGCTGACCTACCTGAGTCAGGACAGGAGGCTCCCACTAAGCCAAGGAGAGGCAACTGCAGAGTGTGATTCTTTCCAAAGACCAAAAGGCACTTCTACAGGTACCACCTTCTGTCCATTGACTACTCAGGGAGCCAAAGTCTGCTCAATGGCGGGATGAACCAGGGATGAACTTCCCTTTCAAACCTCATGAAGTTATCTCCTCTAAGCTGGAGGTTAGAGGTGTGCCTCAGTCATTGCTCACATTAAAGCAGGGGAAGAGACACATGCCTTAGAGGAAGACACACATGAATACTGGAGGTGGGATTCATCTCTCCACTGCAATAGGCTTTCTTCTCCAGCTTTCACAGTGCCATGGCAGCCCTGTGGGGCTGTGGCAAGCCCCAGAGCCACTGCTCAGGCAGCAAGAATGGACACCCTGGGCTCAGTTCTCCCTTCATTTTATATTTTCACAACTCAAGGTGGATGGAGGAAGCTGGATGCTTTCTTCTGCAATGCAAGTTTGTTCCAGAATAAATCTCTTTCACACAGTTACTGGATTACCCACTGTCCTTTTTGTCTAGCAAAAGCCTTAAGAGATTTGCTTGTCACTGTTGCTGTATTTCCATGGGACAAAATCTTCTCTTTCTAAGCAGCCGCCTTCTACAAGCAAAGCAGTTATTTTAAAGTCTTACAACCCAGTCATGAGAAAAGAGGAAAAAAGGACTCTCCCGAGGAACTGAAGGGTCATAAAACTTCCAGAAGAAGATGAGGTCAAGGACTTAAGGTTTAAAGCACTCACAAAAAAGGTGCGAGATCCAGAATATTTTTCTCTGCTTGCTAGGTTTTGAACACAGACCCTAAGGCATTGGATGTTTCTTGTTCTTGAGACTCTTACTAATACTGACCCACATGGTCAAACATCATTAAATACTCACTAGAAACCTGGAAAACATTTCCAGACTGGAACCCCAACTCTTACACTATGGTTAAGAAATGGCATAGAGATGAGAGAGATCTACCACAGAGCTATCACATCCTCTGGCTTCATCACCGCTCCGGGAGACAAGGGAGCTGGCCAGCTGAGGCACCTTGAGGCCATCCGCCTCACAGCTCAGTCCTGCTGTGTCCGGACTTACTCTTGCTCTGTGGATGCCGCTGTAAGCATCCTCCATGGAGTTATTTACAAGAGGAAGTGATATGCCTGACAATAAGCACATGAAAGGTATAGTGGACAGAGGCAGTATTAGGCTAACACATGTCCCTAAATGGACCTCAACTGCTTCAAAGAAAAGGAGGAAACTCCTACATGACGGAAAGATGAATGAAACCTGGGAGCAGTAAGGAGAGGGAAAACATGGGGGTGAAGGAGGGGAAGGGTGTCCCTGGATATTGCACATTGATGGTCTCCACTAGGACTGCAGCTGGCTGCTCTTACATTAGAGAAACCCTGAAGCTATGACCATTTATCTGGTGTCCTGAGCAGTAATCGCTCAGGTAGCCAGGTGTCACAAATAGCTCCCTGATGGTCCTCTCACTGTGTGCTGGGTAATGCTGGAGCAGCAGAGAAGCTTGCCCTGTATTTCTGGTGTTTATTTTTAAAAGGTAATAGCAACAGAAATATGCAAATTATTTGTGCTGGAGAAAAAGGCTTACTAAGTTGTTAACAGGTGCTTTTAAAATATATTAATAGAAAGATTTCTAGATTAGAAAGAGATAAATATACACAATTAATATTAAACTGAACTGCTCAGCTTTTGTTCCTCAGCACACAAGAAGCCAGTATTCACACATGCACACGCACAAATGCAATATATGATGCTGCAAAGGAAATACAAGAAGTTATATAAATTCTTCCCATGATAATTGTGTAGTGGGGATGTATTAGAACCAGTCTTATCCTCAGTCCATTTAGCTATAAAAGCAACGCAGTTCATTAGTCACTCTTCTATGCTACTCGAATTACCATACGGGAATTTTTATGTCACTTTATATCACTCCTCTTTAGATAGTTTTAGAAGGAGCCCACCTAAATATTAATGTCCTCCACTGATGCTCTTTATTACCCTTTATAAAACAATTGTCCTAAGCTGGCTTCAGTGCCTGACTGCAACATCTGGCCATCATCACCCACAAAAGCAGGACCAGCTACTGAGCAATGCTGCTCTCCCAGAAACTCATTTCAAACCACCACGCAACATTTTGCTAGCTCCCAGCCTACGCAATTCCACAAGACCTTGCCTTTGATTACCTGGGATGTCTGGATCAAGCCCTTTGTTAAGTTCTTACATGACCACTTTCGGTTGGCTTGAGGGTCAAAGAAAGAAGATACTTCTGAGAATGGCTTTAACACCTCACAAGCAGGTTTCATTTCTATAATTATGAGTACCGTGAAACTGCAGCTCAGACTTTGCTGGAAGGAAGAAACACAGCTGAGGGGTAAATACAGAAGCCGCTTAAGCTTTTTGTGACTGATGCTCAGTCTCAGCAAAGACGCTAGGAAATATGGGTAGCTTTATAAATTACCCCGTGATACTGGCCTTTCAGGGAAGTGCCCCGTGCCTCTTAGAGCCGAGAAATACATTAGCAAAGAAAATCAGAGGAAGATGGATGTTTTGTAAGCGATGGTACCGGCTCAGTGATCAAAGGAAGGCGCTTGCTCTCCAGATCTCAGTGACATGCACTGAGGGCCCTTCGCCAGTGCTGGTATTGCCCAGCACGCCAGCAATTGCAGCCGCACCTGAATCTGTCCCTGGTGCAAGCCTGGCTGCCTGCTTGCATTTGGGACGAAGATAAAAACATGCGGCCCTTGTCTTACAGAGTAGCAGCTTCTTCAGCAGTACTTTTAGACTACCCCAAATTCCCCTGATTTTGATAACTTTGTGCAATTGTGTTTGAGCTGCGGAGATAAATACCTGAAATTAAATCATTTTCAGGTTCTCTCCCTCCCCATCACGGTAGAGCTCCATATCCATGCCTCTATAGATGTAGAACAAAACAAGACTCAGCAAAGTGTTTAAAATGTCATGGGTTACTTTTTTCGTATTTCTACACAGATCTTAACGCTTTGCAAGATGTAACCGGGTTTCTCTCTCACCCTGATTTATGAAAACTTCAATTTAAGAAGAGGGGAAGGAAATCATGCCTTACGCTGCCCTTAAATGTCAGTCAACCTTAAGACTAGGGAACAGGTCCCTACTTCTCAAATGTCAGTAAGACTTCTCATAAAAAAAACATGGGCGAGATGTCTGTATAGTTCACATGCCGTATGATCTCATTTTCAAATGTTTCTGATCTTTCCCTTCTTTCCCTGGTTTGGCTGGCAGAGTAAACCAATTCGCAGTGCACTCCCATCTGCAGCTCCATCATAAAAACAGTCAGGTGCCCCCTGCTATCTCGATCTTTTAACGCTCGCTTTTTTCCCTCTTTCCTGCCCCCCCCCCCCCCATTTTAAACAATACCTTCAAGTTAGCTTTAACACCTCAGAAAATAGTGCCGTAAAAATAAACAAAAGACCCAGGACTAAAATTGAACATAAAAGTTGTTGCAGATATTGTTTCTTGACAAATAGCCTCTCCAAACATCATAAATTGTCCAAAACCTCTTAAACCTTTGCTCTACATCACCCACGTAGGACTGCAAAGGGAGTACAGCCAAGGAGCTGCAAGCTAATTGAAAAATCATTCACTTGAGGTACAGCAAGTATCGTGCTCCAGTTCTATGAAAGTATACAGAAACTTGACACAAGTGGCATCCTCCATGAACTAAGCAATTGACTAATCAGCAAACTCAAAAGGAAAATAATCTGTTTTTTCCTCCCTTGCACTGCTGAATTTGCATTTAATAATTCATCTGAGGTGCAAAAAAAACCCCACCTAAAAATCCTTCAAGATACACTGGGTGGCACCGATTCCTTCCCAGCCTCCAGAACTGCTGCCTCTCGAAAGAAAACTACAGTATTGACTGCTAAAGCTGGTATAAGGACCCAGGAGCTGCTATTTCTAAACCCCTATTATTCAAAGATCGTTATCACAGTTTTCCATTACCAGAAGTAAGTAAAAGATTTGCTGTATAACTGACAATGTTATTTTGGGGGAAGGGGAAAGAAGGCTCAATATTGTACTGCAAGAGGTATCCTATCGATCCTGACTTTTTATAAGATTTTTGTGCCTTTTTTCTTGAGGCCATTTAGCATCGACTTTGCCTATTATTAATTTTACAGTCAGTAACAGCTTCTGGATTTTACAGATACAGTACAAATGGAAACACCTGTAGAAGCTGTTATTTACCTGACACTTCAATATTCTGCACTCTCTGTCCCCAAAAATCCCATTTAGCAAGTTTAGCATATCCTTCTATATTACAAAAACATGTCAAGACACCCACATTTCAAGGTCTGTCCTTCCACCGGGTTCATGAGGCAGTGAAAACAGGCCATGATCTCATGATTCCCAAAAGTCTGCTCCGTGCACTAACAGCATTTACCTTCAGACTCTCCTTTCATGCCTCAGTAACTGAATTTTTCACTGTCACTAGTTGCCTCATCCTTCTACTCCCTTTGAGAAGCAGTAGGTGAGCACACATACACTTGGGCATGTATTTCTCTGCCTCGTATTTGGATAGCAGAAGCGTAATTGTATTCAGAGAAATATATCACACTGTCCATTTTGGAATCCCTATGAAAATAACATCGGGGGTATTGACATCATCTTCAGCAGATCCTTCCATTATCTCTTTTGGATGATCACAGCATGGGTCATCCTCCTTATCTACAGTGACAAGCTGCTAACATGACAAGACAAAATACCCCATTTCTGAAGGTTCAGAATCAACTATTGATGAGGTAATCCCAGTTAAAGCTCTGTATGCTTCGTGTCTTGCACTTTAAAATGTATATAAAAACGTAGAGCAAAACTCTAATAGTCAGGAGAAAAACCTACTTGGACAATCTCCAGAAAAAGAACACGCTCAATAAAGACACAGTGCAAGTAAACAAACAAAAGAAGCCTCAACAGGGAAATTATATTAAAAGCCCCGATTTACATCATGGAACCTCATACCACTTTTTTTTTCATTGTACAGTTATTAGGTACAGTGGGAGTCAGGAAAGGAGACAAATGAAGAAGGGAAGCTAGAGGGAGGAATGGGATGGATGAGGGACATGTAACATGGCCCGGCAAGGGAGAACAACCAGACAACCAGACAGATGATGGCCGCATCCAGACTGCAGGACCAAGGAGGAGGGTTCACTCCAGCTTCAAATCAGCTCTCTTTCCTGGTAAATGAATAAAAAGCCACTGAGCTTTTCATAGTGTATGGCAACAAGGATAGTCCCACAGCTCCCACAAGAAATCCCTTATGCAGCTCAGATGTATTTATTGTTTATTTATGCAATCTGAAGTTTCCCAATTAGAAATATTTCTAGAGATTCGGCAGTTGCCAGCTCTGTAATTAGCCAGAGCGCTTGAAACAGTGCTTTGCAATCTGTGGTCCACAGATCCCTCTCAGTCTCCATTTCTAAGTTTAGGAACGATTACTACCAAATGAGACTACTAGTTGTGGTCTTAAGCTTTCTATATGGAGGTTAATATATCCAGTAGAAATATTTCCCAGGTCTTCATATCCAGGATGGCTGAAGACTATCAAGGTCTAAAATTCACGAATCTGTTTACTCGTTCATTTTGACTTGCAAATAGTCAGACAAGTCTGTCCAAACACAGCACCTGAAATTATATTCTCAGCTCTCTGGAATCTCATTTTCTCAATAATTTCTTGCTTTTCTTTCTTCATGAGGTATATTTCTCCAGGCCATCACCCTGCAACTGTGCTTGTGAAGCCGGTGCTCCCGGACTCCAAAGAATTCCCCACAGATCATGGGGGTTTCACAGCACGACTCTGAGAGCCTGGGACTCATTTCGTGGGCCAGACACCAGATGAAGTATTGGGTTAATAAAATTGTATTTATTATTGTAAGTGTTGACTGTTGAAACAATAGCAGCTGAGGCACCTCTAGGTCTCTGAAAAAGCTGCAACAGATGTCGACAACTGGAGAGCCAAAAATACAGGCCATTTTTTCTATAACAAAGTCTAACTTTCTGTGCACTAGTTTGCATGAGCTAATAATACATAAACTTATGTAATCCATTTTGAAATCTGTGGATGGAAAACCAGACACATATCACATTTTAAACTGTATATTTCATGATGAGCAATCATCATCACCTTACACAGGAGAAACCCTGAGAAACAAAAAAGGGAAAAGATGCCCAGACCTCCTAGCCCTGTTCTAGCTTACCAGTGCCTTACTCCACCAAGGCCCTGAGGATGTTCCTTCTGAGCAGGAGACACCTGGAGTCCCAGGGAGAGATAGAAGAATCTGTCCCTGCTGTCTCCAGGCTGCCAGCTCTCATACTCAGCCACTTAGACAAACATACTCTGTATTTCTACACATTTGTTTTTCTTCTGATGTCATTAAAAAAGAAGAAAAATCAATACAATTAAATACAAAAATACAGAGAAGGAAATTACAAAATATAATGCTAAATATTTAAATAGACAGTGGTGACCACTAAGATATTTAAGGTTTTATTATTCCCGGTTCACAGCGTTAATGGATTGGTTACTTGCAAAAGACAAGAAACCAAATGGTCTTAACTTGGCAATGCAAACTGGTAACTACAAATAAAACAACAGCAATAACGGAATAATATCCTGACAATGCTTCCTCCTGATCCGTAGTCTGTAGCTGCAGCAGTTTCCAACCTGAATATTCAGATGGCAATAATAAATCAAAAATTGTGGCTTATTAAGAAACTGTTCTGCTTGGGCGGTCTCTCACCCCAAGTGACCTGAAGGAGTTAAACACCTCTGTGTCCCCAACCTTCTCAGGCAAGTCCTGCAATGGGCACATGGAGCATAATGCAAGGACGGAGAAATGCTGCCAAATATTTGTTATGCCTAACATTTATGTACATTTATCTAATCTCCAATATAATACAGGCTGACAGTATAAACAGGCCAGCTGAAGCTAATCTGTGCATGTTCCTAGTGTATGTAAATAGTCTTTTCCTCAGTTTGTTTCCTTAAAGTATGGAGCCTGCAATTATCTCTCACAGCTACAAAGGCAATGACATGTTACTTGGTACTTTTAGTCACGATAAATTCAGTCCTGGTGACAAGGGAGTTTAAACTTGCCAGGCTATAAGCTGCAGCATAAGGTTTTCCTATAGACCCCAATAGAGAACTTCCATCCTGGCTCCTCTTAAACACAGGACTCCTACCACGGTCATTCACAAAATCACTTTCTGAAGATTGTTGTTCTTCAGGTACTGAATGAGATAAATTAATTCCACTATTAAAATGTCCAAACATGAAAACTGGGACTTGAAGAGAGCAAAAAGAAAAAAAAAATGTACAAGGCACATCTCTGCATTTCATTAACATTAAACTTCAAATAAACATCTACGAAACCGTTGATACAGTCGACTGCACATCATCATCTTCATGTCATGGTTAGATCATTGTATTTTGGGAGTACAACAGAAATCTAACTAGAATGGAAGATTCTCAGATTAAACAGCCTTTTCCTTCTACCCCTCTTCTGATCATTTTTCATGTTTTGATGAGAATAAAATGCCACCCAGATTTCCTGGGACATTTTTTGTCTAATCTTCTCTGTTTAACTTAGTCTGACGTGCCTGTAATACCTATGTAAAACTGTCTCTCCCTCTGTCTAATACCTCAGCCTTTAACAGATGGATATTTTTTCCTGTGCATAGTTACAGGCAAAGCAGCTAAGAAAAATACAGTGCAGATGGTACACGACGAAGTAGTGGTTGAAGCAGTGGTTCAGCAAAAACGAAGGAAGGCAAAACTAACTAGTCATAAAAATGTTGTTAAAGAAAAAAAAAAAAAAAGAGGAAAGCAAGGAAGCCCTGGGATTGGGATGCTTAAGATTACACAGACAAAAAAAAAAGCACTATCTTGCACTTGAGGAGAGCTCATACCGTTGGTCCAAGCAAAGATTCTGCTGGACTGAGCCATCTGGGCTATGTCTAATGTTGAGGTCAACCCCGGGAGGTTGGCAACCAGGTCTGAGCTTCATAGCACAGCTCTGGTGTGAGCTCTCCAGCTGCACACTTGTAGCTATTTTGCCGTGCCTTGATGCTCCAAACCTCTGCTCAAGGCCATGTGGAAGCACATCTCATTGATTTTTGTGCCAAGACACAGTAAGACTCCTCCCCTGATGACTGTGCCAACCACAAAGCAACTTGCATGTCCCCCAGAAAAATGGTGGCATAGAGCTGGGCATTCGATGGTCCTCAGGGACTGCGGCTGGCCCCTGCCCAGCAAAGCAGGCAGCTTCTGCTCTGAACCTAAGCCTCAGCCATGTATTTACCCTATGTTTGCACCTGGGCGGACTTCTTTCTGTGCAGGTAGAAAGCAAGTAGGTTTAATAGCAGAATAAGAGTGAAGATTAAGACCGGGGTGTTAATAAACCGGGCTCAAGAACCAAAGGCTGTGTAATATTTGCACACAACTAATCTAACGCAACTCATTTGACTTATGAGGGTGGCTACTGGTTCAATTGCGGTATTTCTGTGGAAATGGTGTGATATGTGCAAATACCTGTTAGACTGTCACCCTCCTGATGGCTCATCTGCGGTCTGTTCTTTTAAATATTCATGGCCTGCTTGCTCCAAACATGCATGCTAATCCAAATAACGTTCATGTGATTGATGTAATCTCCCAAATTAAAAGGCATCCATTCACTCTGGCATGTGCTACCTCTAACTTTTACCCAGGATGTGTCTATTTGCTCTCTCTCACATGAATTTCAGCAGGAGACAAAACTGAAAGCAATAAATAGCTAGAGATGGAGCCCTGAAGAGCCTAGGACTGGCAATGTAATGTCCTGCCAGGATACTGACCTTTTATTTTTCTAATGAAAACACTATAAAATGGCACTAAAAATGTGAAATGGTCATTTTTAAAGCATTTAATATCTCCAGTCTCAATCACTAGCTGTACCACCCATTGTTTGAATATCCACTGGTAATCTTCCCCATTGCCATTTCAACCCTTCCCACCTGGGCTCACAGCTTTCTGGCTCCCAGTGGGAAGGGCAACCCTAGGTCTCACATCCCAGATGTACCCAGGGAACCTACGCAGCACTGATCAGAAGCCTCTTCCTGTGGCTGGAAATAATGTCCCTGTGGCAAGGCAGGAAACTCAGCCCCATGCCCATTCCATGCTAAACCTCCCTTCCAAGGCTCCCCCTGAAGGATGCCTCGCTGGTGCTACAGGTACAGGAGGAAACAGATTTATGACCATCATTTCATTTTATCCAAACTGCTACAAAGCCATCAGATCATGGTAACTGGTTCAGCTTGAATTCAGATGAGGAACTTCAAGCTGAAAGTTGTGCAGTCCGTTGCTGATCCCCGTACCAACTCCAGCACTGGCTTTCAAGACCTGTATTTCTTGCATGGCCGCAGGTTGGGAATGTGTTATTTTAATTTATTTCTTTGTTAAACCAGCTGCTGTGTGCTTACATAATCACAATAGCAGTGCTATCATTATCAAGCTGAATTTCATGTGGTACGTGGGGAATTTTATGGCTGTTTTAATAAACATTACGCTGGTTGGAACTTCTATAAAATAAACCATTTTTCAAGTTAAATATCCCCTTCTTAAGTGCCAGACTGCTAAGAGAGTCAGGCAGGCAGAAGCCTCACTACAAACCTGATTGCCACGAAGAGTCCACCACCACCTGCTGGAAAGGCAGGTGATAACACAAGCCACGGAGGAAACAAGCATCCAGAGCTGCGCCACAGAGGAGCTCTGGGCCGCTCCTGGTCACTCCTGTAACCAGCCCCTTTCCCTGCGGTGGCTGTCTGTCCCTCTGTCCCTGGCTGGCTTCCTGCACGCAGTGAGTGGCTCGTCACCTGACTAATGATTCCAGCAACAAGGCCAGCTGGAAAGGGTCAGTCCTGATGGAAATGCTGAAGCCATACTGCCTCCAAATCATACTGGCTAACTTTAGCTTGAATATTTATTCCAATACAAAGGTAAAGCAGCAAAGAATGCCATACCTTTCTGTCGTGAAGCTTTCCAGGCATCCCCCATCATTAATATCTGACAGTATTTAAATGTCCTTTCTTTTCTGCTAAGTGACACTATATATAAAGCTCACTTGATACTTACAGATTTATAGGTTAATGCATGATGACATTTTTTTCAAAGTTTTACAAAACCCTTCGTTATCTCTGGACTTACCCAGGCCCTTCCCAATAGAGCAGATTCACCCTGACTGCCTAATTCATTTTTTTTGTTCTAGTCCAAAACTGACAAATGGAAAACAGAAGAAAGGATGGTGAAAAAAAAGCCCTTCTGGACATCACTGGGAGCACTCCCTCCTGTCATAAAGTAGAAGAAACAAAGCAAGACAAGGCAAGCAGATTATATCCACTCTTGCAGAAAAATCTCAGCCCACAAGCAGACTCCATTTAGTACTAGAAGAGTTGTCTTCTACTGAACAATTATTGGAGACAGAGTCGCCACGTATGATAATTCCAGAAAGATACATTAACCTGTAAATAGAACTGGAGCCAAAAAAACCTCACTAATCCAGGTTCCAATTCTCCTCCTGAGATACAAATAATTCTTATTTACTTGAATAGAAAGTGAGATTAAAAATCAAGAGAGAGGTATTCATGTCATGCGGGAGTGAATCAGATCCTCAGATTATCCCATTAAATGCAAAACCCCAGTAAAATGCTGTAAGAAAACAGTGTAATAGAAGAGGTAAGTATAGCATGTTGGGCTTGCATTGAAAGGGAGGCTTGTAAAATAAAACCAGCATTGCACAAAGATCTGATTAGCTCCCCAGCTTCTATTCTTAGACAACCAAGGCACAGAAACAGCCAAAGCAATGTTTTTCCACCTCTTGCATTCTGAAGACACCATCTTTTAAATATTGGACTTTGCTGTCACCATTCACTGAGATGACTTTTTATGAATGACTTGAAAAAAGCAAATTGTATGCAAGCAGGTAATTTGCATATGTTAATGTACTGGATTTAGAGGTCATGTGGGCACATTTCTAAGAAGGGTCTATGTACTGGTCAGGGTGCAAACGGCTGGGCTATAGCTGCAGATGCAGATTTGGCATTGCTATCCAGGGTCACAACAGTTCTCTATGTAAGGGAGCTAATGTAGTTTACTTGCATGAAGTGCTTTGCACTGGATGAACCCTCAGCCCGCACGGGCGAGCCGACGCCATGGGCACACCATGGCACGCCAGCACAAGCACCAAACCTACTGCTACTGACAGAGGGAGGGGGCTACAGCCCCCACAGACTCCCTGCTAGATCCCTCCTTCATTCTTTCATCATGTAGCATGCAGAGATATAAATTCAGGTTTTCTGAAATTAGGAGTTTGAAATTAGACAGAGCCGGTTCCCGTGAGTCCTGGCGTGCGGCACTGCGGGCTGCAAAGCCTCCACCGCCGAGACTAAGCACCTGCACCATGCTGCCCTGGGGTCACTCGCACTCCTCCAGCACAGCCGAGGGAAAACTGGGTTTAACAGACATTAACCTTCCCACTACTGTCAGCGCGGAGTTTGCCCACCTCTTACACACAGCAGGGCAAACAGGGGAGTTCAGCCACTTTTCTTATCTCCCTGCGGTACTCCATCTCCTTTCTGAAAAGCTGGTGTAGGTTGCAGGACACATCTGGATATAGCAACCAGATGCTTCACCGTCTTGGCACGCGAGCAGCTCGGCAGAAAACCACAGCCTTTCTCTGATACCAAATCCCAGTATTACTGATGCAAAATTTCTGGTAAATATTGGTAAAAAAAGGGTGTTGCCTCAATGAAAGAAAGCAAGTAATTACCAGTTGTGTAGAATTTTTCTAACCTTTCATCAAGAAATGAGCAAATGGTCCCTTCTCCTGCTTTGTTTCCTACTTTTCTGTTTTCGTCAGCACTCTTGGTTGTAAGAGGGGAAAGGAACACAAATCCCAAAGAATACAAGCTGAAATACTTTTTCTGGGGCTGGCAATTTTGGGGACTTAACCCTTTAATATTTTCATGAAGTAGAAATTTTGCTATGAGGCATTATGAATTTACTTATCAGAACTATCTATCAGTTTTCAGGCAGCTGTAGACTCTGAATGTAACCGACGGTTTTCAACCTATACAGTCATGATTTGGGGATTAGCAGTGGAAGAGGCTGTGTTAAATCAGTGAACTTTAAGTACAGTTAACAATCAATGACCAAAGTCTAACTGAAAAAAACCCTGTATTTTCTTTTTGCAATGCCACTGGTTTACAATCCCAGTTTAGCACAGCCAAGGCTCCTGGTGGGTCATTTTATTCCACAGTCCCTCAGTAAAATGCATTCCTCACTTTACTGCATAGCAGGCAAAATCTGTTTGCTGATCTTCAGGGTATTATGCAAAGCATTTGGGGAGAATGACAGGAGAGAGAGAATTGAATTTTGAGGCATTTGTTTGATCTATCGCTTTGATGATTTAGGCTGATTTATATGATGGGTTTGGGTTGTGTGTGTTATGGTTTGCATTTTATGCAGTATTTTTCTATGGCTGGATTCTCAGCAACGTTCAGTGTCCTGCATCTCTTAGTACAACACACAGATTTCAAACAATAAAAAATCCAAGCATTTAGCACCTGCTGTCTGGCAACCCATACTAGAATTTAAATAAGAACTGTGCTGTTAGAAAATCTGGCGGCATTTGAGGGCACTGACCACTTCAAAATCTGGTCTTAAGCTTGGGTTTATGTGATTTTGAACATCAGAACAACATTCTGAATCCCAACCGGGGAATCCAAAAGAAAACAGAGTAGTTTTCTATACATACCTGCTATGTGGTCTCAGGAATCGCTCTCCTATGAATAGAGAATGAAAAGTCTTGGCCTATGTATTTTAAACAGCTGATAAATAAAGAAGGGGCATAATAAAAAAAAAATGCTTTCAGAATTGATTCTCTCACTCTCTTGCAAATCCTCGCATCTTATTTTTCCCATTTATTTTTACAGATTTTCCTTCTTTTCTTCTTTTGTATTCTGTTTCTTAAAAACAAGTAGGAAGCAAAATGTTCTTTTCTTCCTTAATAATAAGTAGGAATCAAAATGTTCTTTTGGTCAAAAG
Source organism: Phalacrocorax aristotelis (assembly GCF_949628215.1). Taxonomy (NCBI): domain Eukaryota; kingdom Metazoa; phylum Chordata; class Aves; order Suliformes; family Phalacrocoracidae; genus Phalacrocorax; species Phalacrocorax aristotelis. The sequence goes on along the minus strand of NC_134279.1, from coordinate 64,426,533 downwards.
CTATTGTTAGCATATATTTTACAAATCTAAACAGATGGGATTGAAGGAGTCTGTTGTTCTGAGAACTGATTTAGCGCTGGATGACTGAGAAGGAGCATCTCCATTCAAAGAGCCGCACTTCTAAGTCAATGCCAGGCTTCATTACTAAATTCCATGTTTATCTTAAGAGGTTCCTACACAGTCGTAGCCCAGCAGCAGCACATCCCTCATGCTGCTAAAAGCAGCAAAATAGAGAAAAACCTGCTAATCACCTGAAAATGAGAAGCATCAGTCTCTGCAACCTAGTTCTACAAGACTTCCTGCAAAAGAAAATAGTCACCAGAGTAAACATCTGTGATCAAACCCAATTCAGCACCAACAGAAAATTGACTTCAAATCATCTCTTTGTCACTGTAATTGATTAAAAGTCAAATGAAAATTGATAACATGATTTTCTATGTGTGAATCCGTACGTGGCACAAACTCTCAAGAGCTCTATTGGCTTCATATATTGACTTTTTCCCAAATAAAGCCTTTTAAGAGTACATTAGTCAGTCCACTAATAAACTTAAAATGCAGACTAATTACTCCAACACAAGGCATTAACACGCTCTTGAGGCTGTCGAATTTTGGTGCAAAAACAAAATTCTCAAGAGATCTTTCAAAGCAAGTAAAGCAACAAAACGCAAGAACTATTTCATTATCGTTGGGTTTTTTGATGATGAAGGAAGCTGAATGCTTTTCCCTTATTTTACTTTTAATTTAGAACTTTCTCAACGTTTTATTAACTCTTCTCCAGTCTCAATGTCACATCCATACTATTGTTCTTCGCCAGTCTAAAGACTTTTTTTAAAAGTGTAGGTTACAGATGTACGTATCTTATTTTTTTAACAGATTATTTTCTGCATCACAGAGCAAATGCCACTCTGTATCGACCCCTGAAGAGAATGTAGCCAACAGAGTACTAAAATGTTATTTCATCTATTCTATGGACACTGATTTTTTTAATATCACATGTAAATCTAACAAAAAAGATATTCTGCTACAGAAGGTCTGTTTCCTTTATTATTGCACATTCCAGACTGGCCTGAAACTAAGAGCAGAAATATCCTGCAAACAGCACTAATTCTACTAGTTCAAATTACCATCTTCTTCTCTATTGATGGGAATATGCAGAGGTATGAGAAAAGGAGACAAAAGCATATTAGAGATGTTTCATTTATGAAGTAAAGAAAGCAAACTTCATCCCTAATCCAACCATAACATGAAAAACAAAATGTTTGCAAATAAACTCTTCAACAGAAACATTTTCAAGGCTTTCCAAATGCCTTCATATTACAGTCAAGTTCTGTTACAGCACCACAGCCACGCCACTAGCCAAGGATCTATGTGTAGGTCAAGCAACAGAACCCTATGGCATGGAGCATTACCAGGTACCATCCTTCTTCGTTTCAGAAGAGGAGGGAGGACAGCAGGAGGAATAAAATGTCCAACTGTAGATTTGAATTTTGGCTGCTAGCACTGACCAGGAGAGAGATGGGGAATCCGCAGGTGAAAGGGGTCCTATATCAGGTGGCAGCAGTAAAGAAATGAACAGCTAGGAAAGAGCTGAAACAAGAGAAGGACGCTTTCACAGCTTGGCCAATCTCAGAAGAAACAGAGATGTGAAGATGGGAGAGTTAAAGTGATGCTGCTGAGTGCAATGGTCAGCTACAGACTTTGAATGATGCTGTCTTTGCAGCAAGACCTGTCCTTTAATCTAAAAAGATGGCCAGAAATATGACCGTTTGATACCAGGAAAAAAAATTTTAAATTGCTCATTAACATTGTGGGTTTTTGTAAAGTTAAGGTTCCAGCAAAGTCTCTCTGAGTTGATGCAGCGTACAGCATTGACAGAGATTCAGTCTGTGACAAGTACCAGCACAACATTATCACTTAAAACTCCCCTTTCCTACAATGCCTACAAAACTAACGGCAAGAGTGAAGCTGCTAATGAACTGATACAGCCATCCATCATGTTTCCCAAGATGCTTATTGCTTCCCCACATGTTTACAGCTTCCTCATACTTCCATATCCTTCCCTCCGCTTCTTGTCTCCTCTTGCTACCTGGGGCAATGCCTGCAGAGTCTATGGGCAGGCAGCAAGGCCCACAGAGGCATTCAGTCCCTGATGTGCCTTGGTATGACTGCGGCCCAAATCTCCAACAAGAGCTCCAAGAGGACCCTGAAGAGACTGAGCAGGTGGGCAGACCTCCCGCAGCCCCCTTGCCCAGTGCTAGATCCCACGTAGCCCCTGTCACCTGCTGCTGTGAGTCTCCCTGATCACTATCCAACAGCACTTGCAAACCTTGCAGTGTTTACACTTTTCAGGAGTGGCTTTATGACAAATCAGATGCAGAGGTTTTATTGAAATATCCACATATATATATAAAAAAAAAAAAAGCACACGCAGGGGAATGGTCAGAGTGTCGTATAACTTGATGCTGAATTCAATACTGATTTGGGTTGGGCATATTTTCCAACCAAAGGTGTGCTGTCCCCAAACTACAGTGTGCCACTAGAACCTGCAAAAGTCTTATGAAAGCTGAAGAAACTGTTGTGAGGATGACAGAGATTGTGCAGCCCATACAGGTAAGGCTTGAAGCAACCAAAAAGTAGCTAAATTTTAGTGCCTTAAAGGTTGGAGCGTACGTGGCTACAAAGCATAGTACTTGCCACTTCCAAGTAGGGCCAGCAGGACTTTGAGTTTATAGTATGGCTTGGAGACTTCATTCCTCACCTCTGCAGCCAGCTGCCCTATCCTCTGCTCCCAAGGCCCGCTAGGGAAATAAGCACATTAGCTGATTTTTTCAGTAGTAAAGCAGAGTTAGCACATGCAAATTTTATCACCTGTCTATACAAGAGGTGCAATCCACACAGACTCGAACTCCTGTGTCTGCTTTTACGTTTGCGCCATCGTTTACCTTGGCTCTTAACAATTATTATTCAGCATTTCAAGTGCCATCTGTGCTGCTGATAAGTAAATGCCTTCAAGTATATTTGAAACAGATTTTCTGAAGTTTTACCTTGTGCAGGCACAGTCAGCATCAGAAAAATCTTCTCTATGGAAGCTGACGTGTATTTAGCTGCTTTTTTGGTAGGGATTGGTGTATTTAAATTTAAAATGTGTACATCTAAGTTACCAAACAGAAAACTGGCACAGATAATGAAGGAAAACCACTGCGTCCCAAAAAGCACTTGCTCTCTATGGGTCAAATTCAAATCCACACACGCACGAAACATTCACTTGCACCAGGAGTGAATTTAGTCTTATAATAGTTAACTGCATCTTGACACAAAACCCTATTAAGTAAGAAAAAAATATCCAAAAGTACAATGCCCAAATGCCTCAACACTTCCTGACATCTACATCAGTCGCCATTAAAATTAAAATGTGAAATATAATGACTGATATCCACAAGACACATGAAGCTGACTATTCTAAGATGCTCGGTGACAGTTTAAACTAGTTGAAGTGACACATGGGAACAGATCCAGACTAACATGTCTCTACCCACTGCCTTAGTGTAAATGTCAGTTGGAAGTAGAGTCTGTGAAAAAATACCTTAAACAGACTTTTTTTTTCTGTTTTAAAATTAATCATTAAAAACTGTTTGCTAATAAGTCATGTTTTCTTTTCAAATGAAATCATAGTTGGTCATAGCCAACATTTCACTCATTCCTAGGGGGATAAAGCCACTGAAGAACAAAATCACCTGCCCCCCACCCCGCCAAGCTGCAGACATGGGTAAATACCATGCAGTGGGTTTTTTTTTAACAAAAAAATTGGCAAACCACAACCACATGGACAGCTCTAGAGTATTTCAAGTCACCAGACAGACAGACTGTAGTAAAGCAACAAAGTCAGAATTCCCTTCGGTTTCGTCTCCTGATGCTGAATCGCATTACTGACTGCAGTGGTACCACATCTATGCCCGGCTATGCTAGGCACTGCCCAAGTTACATGGACAAACCCAGAAAGGCATGGATTGGGCACCTGAAAGGTTGAGTGGATGAAAAGGGTGGGTTAATGTAGCCCCAAAACCAAAGCCAACCACATCAAATCTAGAACCCGGGCAAATTTGATGTGGTCAGGAGCCTGTGGAAGGCTTGAAATAAGAAGCAAAGTGAGGGTGAAATATTCCAACCCACCATGCCAGGATGCCTTTCCCAGTGGAGATCCACCACCTCCAACATGTCCCAGCAGCCGCCTCTGCCCCAGGATGGACAGGAGGAGCCAGGAGGCTGCAGGGAAGCCCCTGACATGTCCTCCATCGTCCTCCTTCTTCCCGTTCAGCTCAAGTCAGAGCTCTGCACAGTTTAATTACAAACCACAGACGTGCAATTCTATTAGCCAGCCTAAAGCGCTGGCATTAGATAAGCTTGTGCTCTGAATCCAGTTACTAAGACACTGCCAACAAGCTCAGAGATTCGGAGCCTCTTTTCTATGCAGGTCCGTTTGGCCTGGAAATAGCATACATATACACTGACTTGAGCTTAACAAAGAATGTTAATTTGGGTCAGTGAACTACCACTAATTGAATTCTAATAGATGTCACCATAACTCAAGTGCTCCAGCTCTCTCAAGCAAAATGGCAGCAGACTGAAGCAGGCACTTCTACGGCACCGGGGGAGAGAATGCCTGTCCTTCAACTGCCTGGTTTCTTCCCTTTCCAGTTTTAACTACTGCTCAGTCATAATAAAAAGCAAATGAGATGCTAGCTTGACAGCTCCCTCAAAAGATCTTCTAGAGTAGGTTTTAGTTTTTAAGGGCATTGCTTGCTCTCTCCAAAACTGAACAAACCTTGAGCTACACTGTAGACAGGCATAGGGGAAAGAATTTTCAATACAGAGCTAATATACTTTTAAAGCATAACAGACTAGACCCAGCCCCTTCTGCCTGAGATCACTAATTTGAAACACACCATTTTGAATTCTTTTTCCCTGGGAGCAGTAACCCCAAAGCACAATTCTGCCAAACCTTGTGGAGCCCGGTGGCATGGGGTGGCTGTGACACTGCACGCAACCACACACCCAGCCACACGGAAGGAGGAGGGCTGTATCCAGAAGGAAAAAGGGAGTTTATTTTAGCTGAAGTAAGCTTCCTGTGATTCACACTAGCTTAGCCATGGCAAGGCTCCTTCTTAGCTCATCTAAAAGTACGAGATTTACAGTCAACAGACCACGAGGGTGCTGGTTCGTGCCTCGGTTAAGATGGAACACAGAACACAGGGTGAATTTTCCACTGGCTTGCATCCTCTATAGTCACTCATCCCTGTGAAAAATGGATGCAAAACTGCTGCTGAAGAACAACGGTGGCATTTTGCACAGCTGTGAGTAGTGACACAAGCGGCAGGCTGCTGGAAAATCAGGCCCCGTGAATTCCACCCTCTAGATAAGTCTGTGGTAGTGGATGGCCCCTATGTAAGAGGCCACGCTAGTGATACTCACCAAAAAATACTAAGCAACTGCTGGAATCCAAATGTAAAAAAACTCCAAAATTAAGATGTCAACCTAAATTCACTTTGCATGGTTATATGGCAGTTACAAATCCAAGCACTTAGCTGGACCTCAAAGTAGTCAAATGAATGTAGGAACTTCCCCTCGCCAACTGAGCTCAGAAAATACTTGGCAGGGTGGAGGGGAAGAAGAGAACAAATTCTACTCTTTTATTTGCCGACTAGAGAAGAAACATCAAAAATAGCAGATTCAAGAAGCACAGGCTCAAACAGGTACCGCAAAATCTTCTCAGAAAATTGCCCTTTCTAATTCCTTTAAGTTTTAGCCACACGTTTCCATGTGCCATTGCAGAGAGAAACATAGCAAAGAGGCAAATCTGACAAATGAACTCTCAGTTTGGCGCAGCAGGTAAAAGCACTAAACCTATATTCAGAGGGACACACACACACACACACAGAGAACAGCTAACAGAAAAGCCCTCCTGGTAGGGCAAATGGTGCTTTGAAGTGATGCCTGAAATGGCTCTGAGTCATCCCTAATTAGAGAGCCATCCGTTTGATAGGACATATGCAACCTGTTGACCCCCAGGGAATGACCTGAGTTTATGCAGTTTGCATCAGAGGTATCAGACCTGGATACTGCAAAAACTTCTGGTTCCCTGGAGAGCAGGATGACTGCGCTGCATGCAGCAGCCACCTCCAAGTCACACCCTCCTTAGCACCTGTCCCTCTGGGGATCCCCTCAGCACTGAAAGCGCAGGCCCCTCCATCACACCGGCTGCGCTGTGCAGCTGGCCACTCCATGATGCATCAGGACCTTCAGAAAAGAACATTACATTGGCTTCTAAGGAGCCACCTTTGATGCCCCATGCACAACCTGCGATGTGCCTCCATCACAAGACGTGTATATCTATAGGTGAGTAAATTCAAACCCTGTGTCTACCCTCATAATGTTGCCTAGAGTTAGAAGGATGGGGGAAACAAGCAAAGCAGTATGAATCTGCTGCATCCTTCTGAAATGCCACCACTTAAAGAATATTCACTGAAGAATACAGTCACGGTGGGCAACATGAGAGGAAACTATCCCTAGCCTTTCCTCTGCCATCACCCTTCCTGTGTTATTCATCCTGACCCATCTTGTCCTTCTGCTGCATCTTCATTTATGACTTCCATCCTCTTCATCTCACCCTTTCTGTCAACCACCAATTCAGCACCACGTGCCTTCCTTTCCCATCACTTGTTTTATCCACCCTCCAGTTAAACTTTCCCGTCCATGTAAAAATGAACAGCCTTATATAGTACAGATAATGTTACATACTTTTTAATAAATAGGTCATATATATTTGTCTATTCCAGTAAAAAAAAAAAAAAAACCACACCAAAAAAAAAAACACCAAAAAGCAAAAAAAAAAAACCCCCCAAACTAACCCAACCCAGCTTTTTTCCCAACTGTCTCACACAATGAGATCTCATGTAGCCGGTGTCCACCCCGACTCAGTAGGCTCGTCTCTGCATTACTGCTGTAAAGGTAAAGACAGATGTAAAACCGAGATTTGATCATCTGCAGTTTAAAAAAAAAAAACAAACCTCTGGCAGTTCTCATCGGAGGAACAGTTTTAAGCAGTGCCCTGCTGCACAAACGCTGGCTTCCGTTAACTTTTACTGCCATTTCAAGGGGACCTGTAATATTTTGTCCTGAACTGTTGCACACCACTGCAGAGTTCAGTTGACTAGCTGTCATATTCTGCACCAACATAGGAGGTGTCTCTGTGGAGAATAAAATAATCCTTACGTGTAGCTTCTATATTAATTTATTTAATTTGTAAAGCTCTTTGGGACTCTGTAAGATGAAAGAAGCTACATAAATGTAAAATATATCACCATTATTGCTGCCTTCTAACCAGCATCTTCCATTTTGTAGTTGGTATTTTTCTCCCGAAGTGTATGACCTTGTATTTTATCTAAATTAAACCTCATCTTGTTAATTTTTGCACAGTTCTTTAAACTCTCAACATCCTTTTGTTATCTCTCTCTCTCTGCCTTCCACTGTGTTTATGATCCCTCTTAATTTCGCATCATCTGCAAATTGTATTGCTCTGTATATATTGTTCAGGAAAGTATTAAACAATATTGTGATCAGCACTGACCCTTGTGAAACCTCCCCTGATATTTTTCCTAAATTGATGTTGTAACACTTATAATTAGGTACAAGAGGACACAAGAAGAAGTAACAGGCAGCAATTAAGGAAAGGAAAATATAAGCTATCAGTAAAAACTCTGACAGTGAAATCTATGAGAATGTACAATAGCTTCCCAAAGGAAGGGTTGAAAGTCCCAATGCTTACTAAAAAATACATTAATAGTAAATAAAACACTAAATAATAATAATGCTTAGCACATGGTGTATATACTGCTTGACATGTTCAAACCTACTCACCAAAAATAGCTAGTTTGGGGAAATAGTGAAAATTCTAGAAGACAAAGCACCCAAGTATATTTTCTTTTTCTTTTTGCATATGTAACAGCCTCTCCCCAACCAGCGTGACTCAGGGACAAAGCATTCCTGCAAATAAACCTGTGCTACCAAGGGGATATGCATATGCCTGAGAAGAGGACAGGATGACCTAGCACTTTTTCTCTGTTGCTGTATCCTACACATCCCACTATATACTCTCTATGGGATAAGTTCTCAGGCACCAAACCCCACCTTTACAAATCCCTGTTCTCCTGATTTTTTTCTGTTCTTTTTTTCCTCTTTTTTTTTTTTTTAATACGATAAATATAGAGGGTAATTTCAACCCACTGCCAAAATATAGGACTAACTCCCTTGCGAAGACAGCCTTGAGAACCAACATTCTGAGACTCAGCAACTGCCAGGAAGACTCCTCTTGAAAGTGTTAGTTAATCCATTTATTCTCTCCAGCCAAAGAGGCAAGAATGAAAGCAGGGCAAGTCTGAAACCTGTGCTGGTATTCAGGAGAGATCTCAGGACCAAATCCATTGGGATGATGGGACCTCTGAGCCTGCTAATGGATACTACACTAACACTTGGTCCCTCCTAGCCTTTGACTAAACCAATTAAGGGAGATCTTGGACAAGACGTAACTGATAGGAGCTTGGAAGCATAAAAGTGTGTGCTACAGGATCATCCAGAGGTGGATGAGGACTCTCATGTCCCAGTCCTTTCACCTGAAATGACGATCTCATTCACGACCAGCACCAACCCTAGAAAGCACAACCATCACCGAACATGACCCACCAGCCAGTCTGCACGTGCACTCAGGAAAGGCAACCACCCCTTTGAATGAAATTCTCACTCCCACATTCTGCAGCTGGAAGCAGCTAGAAACAGCTGGAAACAGCAGTCTCCCCTCCAGTAAAGGTGTTTCATTTAGTTAGTCAATATTTCAGTTATCCCGCTTCCTACTCCATCACAGCTTTTGGGTTGGGAGTGCAAGCAACTCCAATGTTCCACCAACCTATGGGCAGTCAAGAATACGCTGAAGAAAAAGTATATTACTAGTCCAACCCATTTTTACTAGATTGTTTACATGCTTAAAATTAAGCATATGGTCCAGTGTTTTGCTGGAACAGAGCCAGTGCTCTCAGGTGCCTGTAAGCTCATAGCCTGAGCACTTACTCTCTCCATAGGTTTTGGCAGCCACTTGGTGGCTTGATACCTATGTTGCACCACATGATGTCAACGGAGTTTACTTCTGGCTTATACGAGAAAAACCTCAGTTTCACAAATAAGTAAAACTGTAGCACTGTGTCATGTATTTCCAGTTCTTTCAAAGATTTAGTAGTAAACACTGTAAAGCAGGATTTATGCTCTAGGCGTGGTCATGCAGAGAGAGAGATAAGCAGAATACAGGTGGGAACAGACACCTAGAACCACAGCAAATAAAGAGGGAAAGGGAAAAAGAAACGGTAACCTAGCATGGGAGGCAGCTAGATACTCCACTGGTTTGGAGAATTAAAAGAACAGGAAGGACACTGTGAATACTCCAAAAACTACCAATGTCACATGGAAAAGAAAAAAAAAAAGGGTCTGGAGTCCTGTTCTCACTCCTACAGCCAGGGAGAACATGTATGATGCTCTCCAAAAACAGACAAAGGAGATGTAAAGACAGTGGTCCAGGCATCCTGATGGAAGGAGAAAGTTAGAAAGTGGTGGAACTAGAAGTCAGGAAAAAAAGCTGAAAAGAGAAGTATTTTGAGTGCTGCCACAGACCTATCATGTTGCTCAGCACTCCTCAGAAACTCTGCCTTTAAAAAAACAGGGTTGGCATAATCGTATGCCTTTTAACCCTAGAAACTACAGGCACCCAAGTGACTCCAGATGAACACTTTCAAACACAGGTACTTCCAATAGCACTGAAGGTGCTTTCAGAAGCCATGTTATATTTTGGTTTCCAGAGAATGAGCTGAAGGATGAAAGACTTCAGTGCTCTGGAAAACTGACATGAACAGTCAGAGCTTTCCAACCTCACTAACCTCTGCTGCCAGAGTTCACATGGGGTGAGAAATGGGTCCCAGTCATTGGAGAAAGAGGACAGCTATCACGACACCTTGAAATCTTGCTGTCCTTGCAAGCCTATGTGGCTGGGCTAGGCATAACGACTAGGTGTAAAGCCTTGTCTGCAACAGAAATCAAACCAGCAAACTCCAGGTGGTGATCAGACTTCCAGGTCTTTTGCAGGGCTCCCAGTGCTGCCATCTTGTGTTTCCACCTGCGCCTCCCCACTTAAAATCCTGCTTTATCTAACTCTGAATAGCTCTCTTACCGGGTCATGTAACAGGCTTTGCTATCGTTTCAGAAGTCCCTTACTATGCACGTCTTTTAAAAAGAAGATATTTTTTTCATCTCCATATATTACATAAGGTTCTCTAGAAGTATGTGTGATAAATGCACTGAATTTAAGAATTAAGGCCACATTAGAAGGCATTGATTTTCTTTACTGTAAGATGAGCCTCTTCGGGAGCTGGATGGAGGTAGCAAACTGAGCAGACACAGCATGATTCTGGCGAGGCAGAGCATTTGGGGAATTGCTCCCGCAATAGGAAAAATTTGTTTTAATTAGGTTGGTTGGTGGTTCCCAAAGCAACGTGCTGTGAGTGGGAAGGAGAAATGAGGATGGGACTGTAAACAGCTTGTTGTGCTCTCAGCCTCTGAGTCACAGCACGGAGAGGGAACTTGTGCTCCTGGCTCTGCTGCCAGAAGAGTCTTCAGAGTGCGAGGAGAGGTGAGGGAGGCGATGCGAAGATGTCCTTTCCCTTCTACTTTACTCCTGAAGTGCTTATAAAAGGAGATTAGGTTTTGCTCTCCTGGACAAGGGAAAAGATTTGAGGAAGAAGATAATAACAAGCAATTAGGGCAGCAAAAATATCCAAGAACAAAACTGACCAAAAATAATAAAATTAAAAAGTGATTGAGAGAGATTTTGTCGTTCTTTCTTAGATTATGTTGAGGAGGCTGAACTAAATTTTATTGAGAAATCAATTCTAATTTGGCACTCCGCACGCTATCTGGCAGAGGATGCCAGTAACAGTCTCCATTGAAATCTGCCAGCTAATTTACTTCTGCTGACTTTACACTAGCAAACAGAAGCAGGAAAAAGTCGTGTCGTAGGGACGACATTTCCCACTAAATATCTTGTACTAATATGCATTCTGAGTCCTCCTCCACTTGCTTTAGAAACCCATCACCTTGCAAAAGCAGACAAAAAATAGAAATAAAAACCTCCCCCAGACAAAACGGTTCAAACACTAGGCTAAAGGTCCAGCATGTATCCTGCAGCCCAGGCTTGCCTGTCGTGAGTTTAGCTGGAAGGACTCGGGGACAGGTCAGCTGCTATGGGAGTTTAACATCATCTGTCCTCCAATTAAACTGACCGTGGAAGTCCAGTACCAGCAACTTTTATAGACGCTACGTCCTGCTATTGATTGTCAAAAGGAAAAAAAAGCTTTTAAAGGATTGTGAATTATTGAAGAAAATGTGTCTGTAGATATTTCAGAAATGTACTGCATAAAATTTATCATGGGTTACGTGTCTGGGAGCACAAAATGTGCCATTTAATGCTATGCTTTACTGACCTTTAAGCAGTGGCAGCTATCCTAGCTGTAGTCACAGCTTATGTGTATTCACTCAGCATTTATATAAAATATCGTTTATTTTTACGACGTTTGTGCCACTGAAGATTTTACTTGCACTGAAAAAACTATTGCTGAGTGGGTTGTTCATAGCATTGTTTCTAAACATTAATATAACCGAGAAGCGTGAAGTTCTCAACCCACGTGCTTTCTAGTACGTACTTACTTTATTTCATGAAATAATACTTACAGGTGGACAGAATTAAAAAGAAAGGGAAAAAAAGGGGGGGAAGAAAATGTTTTTATTCTTTTGATTACTTCTTGCCTTTGCCTTTGCTTCTAATGAAACCTGAGCGATCCTACCTGCCTGGCACAACTGCATTTTCTTTTTCAGGAAAGGTTTCTGTCTTCATTTAAGTAAGTAATATCCATACAAAAGCCCCAAATTTAGAAGTGCACAATGACTTACATTTCCTCACTCCATTTATAAACCAGGTTCAGTGCTCCATAAGGACCTGATTTCACCCCCTCCCTCTCAGCAACATTCTTTAAGTCTTTACAAAGATCCATTTTCCCTTTCTTATTCCCAGAAGCCTGCTAAAACTAGGGCGAGATAGCCTAAAATTACTATTTTCCTCAAAGTCCCAGAAAACCTAAGGCCACTGGCACCTCTCCCTTATAGCAGAGCTGTAGCTGCATGAGCCGTGCGAGAGCGATGCTGGGAGTGCTCAGGCACCCTCTCACCTCCACCTTTGGAGGACCTCCGCCTCATCCATTCCAGGACACACTCCCACTTAGCCTCAAGACCTGGTTCATCAGAAAGTTATGGACTTTTGCCCCAAGCAGGCATTTCGTGGCTCCAGAAACCTGATGCTGGAAAGACTGAACATTATCTCTGAGAAAAGAAATAGGGTAAAAAATGACTATAACGATGTTGTTCTAAATAATTGATGTTGCAATCTAATGCTATTTCCTTTTGTATTACTGCAATCTTCTTAAAAAGATATTCTCAAGCTGTTTATTATAGCAATAACTATAATTTTTCCTTCTCTTTTAGCAACAGTGCTTTGCCCATAATGTCGCCTACAGACAATGTATTAAAGATATAAATAAAATAACACAGTACAGGTGGTACAACAATATATAGGTTTTTAACCAGCCAAACAAAATGTGTTGGATTAGCTAGAACTGGCTATTTGAGTGTCTGCTGCCTTTTGATTTCTCCACCCTCAGATTCCTGTCTGTCTCTGTCTGTATTTGCTTTGATGTTACGACAATGCTGTGAATAAAACCTAAACACATTCACACTTTTCTTTTATTCACCTCACTGGGAGGACGAAAGGAGACAAAACAAACAGCTTTGAATGACTAGAGTATAGAAATCCAGCCCTCGAATTTAAACACCCTCTTGCTTCGCATTTTTTGTCACAGCTGTGAAGTTTTTCCAGAAAGCTGTAATTTCCTTAAATATAAAAATCTATTTTAGAAAATTCTCTGTCTCTTCTAGGATGGACTAAAAATAACCGTGAGTGCAATTATTACCCTGTAACCTCTAGCTTTGGTTCAACTGCATATGCCATCCTCAGGAAAATCTCCGGCAGCAATCAGCGGTGTTATCTGTATTACAGCAGCATCTCTAAACCCTTGCCAAGAGTAAGTCCAAGTGAGGTAGATTCTTACACAGGTCTAACGTAACAGATAGTCCCCATCTCAAAGATTTTACATGGAAAAGAGATTGCCCTAAATACATGAGAGGGAAAAGCAAGGGGTGGGAAGGGGGGAGCTCCACTTGGCATGGAGGGACCTGAGGCACAGTGAAATCCCAGGTTAGACTGTGCAGAAATCATGCTGGATGTCACAGTTTAATTCCCCCTTCTTGAAAGTGCCAGCAGCAGCCCTGTGAAAGCAGAATGCTCTGCACAGCTGAAAGAAGCAGGTCTGGCAAAACTACTGCAATTACGTTGGACGAGGGCAGATTTAGATTGGACGTATGGAAGAAATTTTTTATGGTGCGGGTGGTGAGACACTGGAACAGGTTGCCCAGAGAAGTGGGGGACGCCCTGTCATTGGAAGTGTTCAAGGTCAGGTTGGATGGGGCTTTGAGCAATGTGGTCTACTGGAAGATGTCCCTGCCCGTGGCAGAGGGGTTGGACTGCATGGTTTTCAAAAGTCCGTTCCAAGACAAACCATTCCATGATTCTCAGCAGTGCATCATCACCTTCACTACAGGAAACCACCTCTCCCACAGGCTGCTGCCTGTCCTACAGGCCATGATGTGCTCTTTGAGGGAGCTGCAAGAAAGGAGACAAGACAGCATTCAGCAGCAGCGTGGGCTTCCACCAGGGGTTAGAAAGCCTGAGATGCTGCTGAGCTGTCGAACAGGAAGAGTCTGCAAAACCGCAATCACAGGCTTTCCAAAATCAGAAGAAAGCAAAGAATAAAGCAAAGAATAAAGCAAATATTTCATGAGGATAAGGTTGAAAACTACCCCCCATATTTTCAGGAAAAACAGGTCTTCCGAGTGTGCTTTCCAATCCCGCTTGAGCACCACTCAGGTGCGTGTAGACCTGCACCACAAACACCTCCCAACAAAGTGCTTTTCTTCCCATTGCTACAGTCCAACCCCCCAAAAGAAGCAGTCATATCTCTCTTGAGATGACCATCCTCAGGTCTAAGTTGATCTCCTTGACCTGCTCTAAACAACCACTGATGTTTGCCACTGCCAACAGTTTTCTCCATCAAGACAGTCCTGGATTTAAGCCACACTTTCACATGTTTATACAGCTGAGGAATGCTCCCTACCTGGAGACACTATCCCCATTAAATTTTTGTATCTGCAATACTGAAGCGTATTTTAAGACAAATGCTGTTCTAATTTGCTGTAGGCACTGAAGACCAACACACATTTCAGTGCAGGAAGTTATGTGTTTTAATTGGTTTATGAAGACAAAGCATATGCCATGACACAGTTAAATGATTAACAGATTCCTACGAATGCCTTTGGCGTAGAATATCTATACATTCATTAGCTGGAACAATTCATCTTCTTGATAAAACTAAAATTAGTTATACAGCAGGTTTACTTTTTATGATTAATAAATGATAAAAATCTAAATTATCCATCTGAAATGACTGCTTTCTTAGCTATTAATCTCACATTTATCAGCTCCTAGAATTCACGTTATTAGTTGAAAAATCAATTTCCCAAATATTTTTCATTTCCGATTAAAAAATCAAAATGTGGACTATGAAGTATCACCTCCTTCACTACGGTATTTTGGAGTGAATTCTAAATCAAGATGTAAAGAGATGCACTATTTGATGACTTTACCATAAAAACCAAACAGACAGAATACACAACTGCGCCTCGATTATGAGCGTCCAAAAAAAAAAAAAAAAAAATTGCTCAGCAGTATAATAGCTCTAACAAAAGACTTATCAACTCATTTGGATTTTTCAGCTCTCCATAGTGATTTTGCCAAGAAGGAAAATCTAGCTCATTTTGCAGAAAAGCAGCTTAGGACAAAGCAGAGCAGATAGTATGGTAAAAGGTCAAAAGTACAGCACTGTCTGTGTCCTGGAGATGGGGTTGACACATCACAGGGTTAGCTAGATGGAAGGGGTTGAGAACAGATCCTTCTGTCAGCTATTTAACATGTTGAAGGCCTTCTGTCCTCTGATTAAAGCGATCAAGGAAGTCTCCAACAGCTCACGTACGACCGCTGTGCAGCACTGCTATTGAAGACCAAGGGCTGAGTAGGACATGATTGCTTAGTCATGACATTTCTGGTGCCAACTGGTGACTATCCCTATGTCATGGTTTTAGCTGGGATAGAGTTAATTTTCTTCACTCTAGCCGGCATAGTGCTGTGCTTTGTACTAGAAAAGAGGATTCTTCCTGGAATCAGAAGAGCCAAGCTTATAGTTTTCTAGTATCTGAGAAAAGGTGGGTAGGGAGAAGGAAGGATGAAGTGGAGGCATCTGGAGGGGCCCCTAGCTACTAGTCACTTTGGTGGTGGCTGAGCTGTGCCAGGTGGCACTCACTGCCCTCCCGGAGCACCAGGCCCAGGGGTGGATGAGGGCTGGGCGGTGCAGCCGACGGTGGCACACTGGGATCTGCTGGAAGGAGGAACAGATGCCAATGTGCCTTGCTGACCAACTGCTCTCCTTCCCAGCTCAGAGTGAGATTCAGGGCTTGTGAAACTCCCCCAGCAAAACAGAAAGGATGAGCCAATAGCCACAGCAAGACGATTGCTGAATTCCGTGCCGTACAGTCTTCATGACTATCTGAAATATGCTGGAACATATTTTAAAGACCAGTCACAAAACTAATTTTCATTTGAAAATAATTTGTCCACCTCTTTCAAGCATGCCCAGGAGTAATTTTCTATGCAAGTAAGGGGTTAAATTAGCAAAGAGATGTAAACAGGCTAACCTCTGCCTGGGATAACCTGGGAAGAGGGAGATGAACATTTCTTTTAAGGCACCAACTACCCGCCTCCAGAGCTGGAAAATAATTGCCCAGAGTCTGACACAAAGCAAACCAGTCATAGTGCAAAGCCTTCAGGGAACGTTTAAACTGTGAAAACACCAGAGAGGCGGGTATGTGATGGCAACTAGCACTTTCATATGAATTAGTAAATATGGTTTCAATGTAAAACATTTATGTCTGAGAAATACCTTCTTCATCCAGATTTTAAGATAAATTTAAGATTATCCAGATTAAAAAAATAAAGATTTTGAGATAATAATAAATAGAGAAGTAATTCAAACAGCACAGTCAAAAATGTTATTTGTTATTTTTGTCATTTGTCAAAAAAACCCTTTGCCAAAAATAAAAAGTTTTAGAAGATCCGAGTAGGTACAGAATGAAACCTCCAGCAGAGTGCGAGCCAGGGAGCACACAGGTTTCCATCAGCAAACCAGTAGCTCACTTTTATCAGGCCAGACAGTTAACACAGGCTTGTATTAGGTACAGAATCACAGAATCACAGAATGGCAGGGGTTGGAAGGGACCTCTGGAGATCATCTTGTCCAACCCCCTGCTTGAGCCTGTACAGGCTTAAGTGGTTCCTTACACAGGGATGGACTTACATGTCTCCCCAGGCTTTGCAGAAATGGAGCCTTTCTTCTAGAGTTAGTGGTGGCACAGTACTGTTATTAAAGGATTAAAGCATTAGAAGTGGCTTTGGGTGCTCGTCCTGGTAGCGTAGTAGAGAAACACAAAGCTTATACCAAAGACCAAAACCAATTACCAGGTGAAAAAAGGCTGGTAGTTAAATAACATAATTCTCAGACCCAGCTGCCTGCACATCAGTACACTTCACATACGTAATTCAGGATAGCACAACATCTATTTATCAGGTTAAAAAGAAGCTAAGAGGTGTCTTGGGGAAACCAAAAGATAGGTTTTATATCATTTATATGAATACACACATGCACATTTTTTAATATAAATATGTCACAGAACAAGTAATCTTCACACGAAATGCCCTTTTTTACTACCAAATGTCTTTAATGTTAGAAAAACATAAACCTAGCTTATAAATAAAACTGCATAAACACTTTGGTACTGGCAATAAATTGAGAATAATTGACCTTGTCCTATCAAAGGATGAGTGTATCTTTAGATCTTAAGTGCTGTGAATGGTTATGAACAGGCTTAAAGTACTGAGCAGCGGCAAGCTAAGCACAGCATGCGCAGTGCATTTCACAGGGTATTAAATAACCGAGGTTGGTAGATCCTCTCCCTCGGTTTAGACTTCAGGCGTTTGATTTCTAAAACTACAGTCCATACAATATCACACATTGGTCCTATTTCTCTTTACACTAATTAGGTATTTTTTTATCAAAAAGACACCTCGTACTATCCTGGTGCATCTATGTCTCTTTTCTCACTGCTATGTGCCTGATCCCAGCTTTCAGAAGGACTGACACCGTCTTGTCTCGCGAGGGAATATTCCCCTTCCATTACACTTGATGAGCAGCATCAAGGAAAGAATATTTCCTCAGGTGTGATGAAAATAAGGCAAATCATTTTGTCCTCGTGGTACAGGGCCTACCCCTCAAACCCGAGGATGGACTAATCACTGCCAGCACTCTGAAGAGGGAACAACATGCCTGTCCCTCTCAAACGCCGGTGCCTAACAGCGCTCTAACGTGGCAAGTTGAACAAAGGTCAGAAAATGCCCAGCCGATATCACACATGGCTGAATACCAGCACCAGAGTCTAACAACCCCAAGACATAACTGCGCTGCCATTCATTAACAGCCTCTACTCTATAAGTAAGCTGCATTTTCTCCCAAATACTCCTAGATAAGTTTCCTATGTTAGTATCACACTTTGAAGCACCAGACATAGGTATTAAATAAATGAAATCAAATCAAACGACAATCAAAACAGCTACCGTAGGCAGAACTGATAAAGAACTTCCTGTTCCAATATGCCTCTATTTGGTTGCCAATCATTTTGTGAAGCCTCCAGAATCTCTTTCAAGGGCACCCACAGTAACCCAGAAGATGGAGGTCCAGCCAGCCCACCCACACCTGGGGAGCTTGCTGTGTGGTTGCAGAGCCCTGCAGCCATGAACTTCACACCTTAAATATTGAAATTGGCAACAAAATACGTTTGTGAGGTTAAAAATTAATCCAGCAGTAGATCTTTTTATGATGAGTGTCCTGAAAATACAAAGCGCAGGGGAACAATAAAACATAAGAGTTTCAGGAGTTACCATTCAGTTATCCTGTTAACTGAATTGTGAATTGTGAATGCTCCTCCCTTAAGCAAAAACAAAACAAAACAAAACAAAAAAACCACCACACCCAAAAAAACACACACACACAAAACTTCATCAGCTTCACTATTTCAAGGAACTCAGTGTTCACAGCAAATGCAGTACAATGGTGCTACTGGATACACACCTGAATCTTGCATGCTTTGAGCAACAATGTCAAATTTTCCAGTATTTTCACATCCAGTATTGTGGAGGAACACAGAGAAGACTTGTGGATTAATACAAGTAATACAAGTAGTAGATTATATTCCACACCTGGATCACCAGGTGTTTAATAGCCCTGTTTTGGCTATCACCAACATAGTAGGATGCTGCCATCAGCACTGTGATCAGTCAAAACAAATATTTAAAAAAAAAATTTTAAAACTGCAGGTTTTTTCAGTTGTGTTTCCATCATCACAGAATGGCATTGATGTCCTTGTGAAAAAAGGAAGGAACAAAACCCCAAAATTTTGACAGCTTAAAATTTTGCATTGTTTTAGTAGATTTGAGAGAGCTAAATACTTACCCAAATTCTTAAATTAGGAATTGGAAATTTTACAAGGTTTAAGAATGGTTACTCTAGTCAGAACAGGAAATAACATGAAAATTTTACATATTACTTCAGGCAGGGATTTCTGAATCTCCCTTTCCACAATTTTCAGCCCTACCATACCTTGAAGATGTGAACACACTGCATGCACGTGCCCACCCAGATGGACAGATACATGCCTGTACATATAACTCATCTATAGAGTGGTTACCCAGTGTTCTTCTCCAATTAATATTAACTCAGGGGGACCATACTGCAAAGGAGAAGACAGGTTATTTTGTCTCTTGCACTTTATACCCTGAGTTGCTGTGTTCCTGGCTTTCCTGAGCCTGATAAGATCTCATTTCAGCCAAATTACTCCCACTCCCCACAAATGTATATGAGACCTAAAAATTAAATGAAAATGGCACGACATGTCTGCTTTTATTATTCTGTAGGAAATTATCATCAAACTGCTGAAGGCTCTGACAAAATGCCTATTTTTCATCCACTGCATGCCTATCTTGATGAAAGATCCCAAATGATTCTGGAATGACTTAAACATTTCTTGCTCTTTACCCCTCACTCTGCAATACAGGCAGTGTATTTTAGGCTACACAGTAACTCAGCATACCAAGGACGAAGCCTACAGTACGCTTGAGACAGAGACCGTACTCTGATTGAACCATCAATTAGGAAGAAAATTGTGGCTTTCAAGATCTCAGCATGTCAGCAAAGGGATTCACGACTCCAAGAAGTTGCTGTGATCGGTGCACTGCTCCTTTTTCAGGACATTTTGGATTACTGTTTCCTCTCATTTGCAGAAGAAAAATTATCTTCTAAATCAACTGGAGTTACTCTGGCATCTCTGAGAGCACAAATTTCCCTGGATGTGTAAATGCGAAGGAAAATCCATTTGTCTGTATAAATATGCAGGACTTTTTTCGTTAAATATTGACATCCACACCCTTATAGATTTCTTAACCTTTAGTCTATCCACACAGTCGTGGTCACCCAAATATGTGCCTGGCCTGTGGTAAAACTGTGCCAGCTTTGTGACAGCTATAGATCTGTCGGATGTCAGAAGCTGTTCCCAAGGAAACACCAGGAAAAGGGATTATAGGTGGTTTTGAAAACCTGTTCTGAGGGTCTGCTAAGAGGAGCAAGAAAGCCCACCTTTCTCCATGAAAAATCAAAAATAGGTACAGAGCACTACAGCAAAGACTGAGACGATGAGAACAATAGAAGATAAAAAGTAAAGCTAACTGATAAAAACAGAATTATAATTTTAGCACTTTTTTTTTTAACTTAATCAAAAACTGACTCCTTTTAGAGACAGAATGCAATCCATTTTCCAAACTGTACATCCCCTTGAAAGAAATACTATAAGCTTCTTCCTTCTTTTACTTGCAAGCTGATGTTTATTCATGTGCATGGGGCTACCGCACAGACCTCTCACAGCATGATGAGTGCGCTGGCTGAAAGGTAGGATAGGAGATGACTATCGCCAGAATTTTTAAAGCAGGATGCTCAAGCTTGGCTGCTTAACCTATATTTAGCCTGCTAAATAAGCGGCCTGATTTTTCAAAGTGCGAAGTCAGAATTGCCAAGTTTCTCCCTACGAGAGGGAGACTCGCGTGGCTGGCCACTCTGCTGCGTTTGCCGCTTGGCGCCGGGGCCGCTCTCCTGCTCTGCGGCCCCCTGTGCGTGCCACCATGGGTCAGCAGGTCCCTCAGCCCGCCAACCACATACAGCCGAGGCTGTGACCCTACGGCAGCTCCAAGGTGCGTTAATTAGTCCTCAAAGGCAGTTCACAGCCATCACAACCTCTAGCTGCAGCCAAGCACCACAGCCTGCCTCCTAGCCCAGGACCACGCAACAGGTACCCCCCACCACAGAGCCTGGACCACAATTCTCACAAGTTGAAGCCCAAGAAAACTGAAATGTCAGTTGGCTTCCCAGAATACTCAGCACTTCGGAAAATCAGGACACTTATTTAGGAGACTAAATATGGATATAAGGGCCTAGCGCTAAAAAAACTTGGCCCATTTAAGAAGAAAGGATGTACGCCATCACCTTGGAGCTCCCCAGCAGACAGGACCGAAGAGGAGCTCTGGTTCTGCAGCGCTCACTATAAATCAGCTCCTTTTAGGACTGATGCGTTGCCCTACCCTGGGACTTCCGAAGACCTTACAGAGTGAATAAATATGGGATGAGTTACAATATGAGTAAAAATTGGATAACCCTTTCCCAGGGGCTTTTCTGAAAATCTCACTCACATGTAACAGTCCCAGAGCAAAACATCTACAGCCACCATCCCCGTTCTCCATATGATTGAGATCGTATCTCTGTCTGGGAAAGAGCAGAACAGCAGTGGACACACGCAGGGGTACCAGGGCACACTGTCTCCTCAGAGATAAGGTCCCACCTTTATACCTCTCAGGGCTGTAGGTATGGCACCTACAGCACGTGAGACTTCTTCCCTCACCATGCTGCCACTGCTATCCTCTAATGGTGCAACACTCCCTCACCCAAAAAGGAGGCAGAAGCTGCTGACTGGAAATTTATTCTTGCCACAGCATGCTTGTTTTCCAGCTAGGTACTACAGGAAAATTGCTTCCATGTTTTCCCAACTCACTCTTCGCTCATCTGACCTGGCAGAAACAGCACAAACCAGGGAAGCAGAAGAACAGATTTCCAGGTCACTTAATGGGTGTACAGACTAGCTGCAGATGCTCTCCTACTGCCTTTCCCTCATCTCCTCCAGGTATTCCACTCCTTCACCCCTTTGTAGAGCCCAGTTCTTTAGGGCAGTGGTGATCTCCCATGCTGTGTCCGCACAATGACCATCTCCTCTCCACCACCTCCACTCACTTGCTTCCACAGCGACATAGAGAGGAGGGATCATTTGGCTTCTATATTCACAACACCCCGTTTTATATTTGTTTTCATCAGTGATACAGGCATGATTGGAAAAGCACCACAACAAAAGCCACAAGCTGTATTACACTGAGTGTCAAGCTCTTCTAAAAAGAGACTTGTTTTTCCTTCTCTAGGGCAAAGTTATGGGGAGGGAACCAAAGTAAACCAGCTATTCTTCCGGGGGAAGGGAGCATGCCTTGTAGCATTTGGACTTCTGCAGTGGCTCGTACCAAGCTGGGACCCTTGTGCAGCTACACCTGAGAGGAACCAATCAAATCGCCACTTTATCTGAATTTTGTATAATGGCACCACTAAAATAATAATAATAGTAGTAATAATAATAATAATAATAATTTCTTTTTAAATCCCTTGTAAGAAGCAGCAAGGGAAAAAAAGAAATAACTTGGTGACACATCTCTTGAATATTGTTGATTGACTAATTAAAATGCAATAGAGCAGAAAAAAGTGCAGAGACGATGCTTAGGATGTAATGTAAAGAGCAATCACAACCACTCAGTGGGGCTTAGCAGGTCTGATATGGTATCTAATTCTGCAAACTCCAGAAAGGTACTGCATAATGTAAACATTATTGCTCTGCACACTTTAATGAAAACTGCGTGCCTTTGGATTGGATTGCATACACATCTATTGTGAGTCCAGTAGAATAAAGAAAACAAGCACTGTGCTTTTAAAGATGTTGCCTCATTAAAAGAGGCTAAAAGAAACCCCTTGTTACAGTTACTATGACACAATTAAGTAACAGGGTGACAGGTGTTATATTTTTAACATAATAAACTTGCATATATACAGACATGAGCTACGTATTTCCTTTGATATTACAGCATGCACCTGTAACTTGTTATTGCAAGGATCTTTATTAAGCAAGTGTACATTTAGTAATGTCTGGAGATTTATAAAACTATTTACTTGTCCTACAATTTGGAATAGATGGCTTTGGAATCTCACAACTATTCTTTCCAAGAAAATAAGAAGCTAATGATAACTGCTCTCATAGGAATATGCTTTCAGGCATTGCTACAAATAAACATACATGTTTCACCTATGCTAAGGTTAAAAAGTTCAGAGATTTTTAGGGTTGAGATTTAATCCGCTTGCAAGCATACGTCTTTGTATCACTAACCTGCCAGCTAGCTTCCCGTCGCAGCCCTTTTATCCAGTTTTCTTCTAAGTCCTTATTCTCTCTCGTGGATGTTTCATCCATAGCTGATGGAGCTTGCACAAACTCGATTGGCCACTGGCTGATACACTCTCTTTGTAAGCCTTTACCGAGGCAGCAGCAAGTGCAGTTCGGAGACAGACTGTCATGAAGAAAATGTCACACCACGGGTGGGGGGGGGAGGCGAAGGGGGAGAGGGGAAGGGAGGGGAAGGAAAGGGTCGACACGAAGGATCCACACGTGAAAAGATTTGGGGAAGTGTGACTGCGGTCTGACACGTTCCCGCTGGTCCAGCAAATGCATCGCTGCAGCCAGTGAGTTCGCAGGGTAATGACAGAGGGTTGGTGACACTGTGGAACAGCCCTAATTAGATGTAAAGTATAGTAGAACTGCTAATACTATCCAAAGTATTCTCATACGCCTTTCCCTAAAGTGTTTTTTTCACATATTGCAAAAATTGTCTCATTTGGTGTCATTATAATTAAGTCTGCACTGAGGGGGTGGGGGTGGGGTGGATTCAAGCGAAGGAAATACAAATAGCTGCTGGGTCTGCTTAAAAGAAAATATTTCAGTGTATCTGTTTGAAAAGTGCTTCCTGAACCGCTCTGCAGCCAATAAACATGAATAATAATACAGGCCATTTTGATAGAAATGGGCTCATTACCATACTCGCTGCTGAGCTCTTTCAGAGCTCAGGTTCAGCAATGCAGAAATGGGTTCAGCGGGACATAAGTATTCCAACCCCAAACCAGAAAAAATTAGTCTCAATGTAAGACATTTTTTTAAAAAATTGCTTGAGCTTTCTCTCTGTGCATCGCACCTAGAGATGCCTGCCACATACCCTGAGCATGGCCAGGCTTTCTTTATGATGTTCTTTATCACTCCTTAACCGAGCACCACCATCTTTCACCCCACCGAGAGACAGTTCAGTCTCCCCACCAACTTCTTAAAACATCATCTGGCTTTTTTTACCAAACTAAAAAAACCAAACCAAATCCAAAACAAAAAAAAAAAAAGCCCCAAACCCGAGAGAGTCTATCCTGCTACTTCATCATAGCATTTATCAAAGATTAGCTGAGAATGCTGAACTCACGGCATTTAGGAAATCACGGTTTCAGGCAGGGACAAAGAATATACTTGTTTGGAAGTACTGCTTCAGTATAAAACCAAAAGATTAATTTTTAAGCATGCTTTCAGCTGAAACAACTCTTTCTTGTAAAAAAATTATACTGTTATTTCTTTAAAATTCATAAAGTTTACGACTATTAGGATGAGATTTTTTTTTTAAGTTTTGACTAGTCACCATTCACGTTGTTTATTTACTAAACAGACAAAAAAAATGGGATTAATTTTTAGGTTCTTTTTTTTCTCCTGGGGATTTTCATTTGCAGACCCCCAGCCATCCTCCCTGGGTTGAGTCAGACCTCTGCACAGGGCTGCTGAAATACAAACAAAAGCCCCTTCCTTTGCACCTTTCTTCTAGACTGCTGCAAAACATTTCCATTTTCCTCAAGTTTCACAAACATGTATTGTCACAAATTTTGGGCCTTGCACAGCTTGACAATGTCCTCGCCATGAAACTAAATGTGCTGAGCGGTTCTCAGCGGAAGCTGCTCCGCATCGTGGCTACATTGTGAGCCTCGTTCCTGCAGATCCGAATTCCTCCTCTGTGGGTTTGTTTTCCTCCCCCTCCTCCTTTTAGTTAAATAATCAGAGGAGCTTGGGTGGTGCAGCTCTCTGCTGTGCTCAGTGTGACTTTAGGACTTGTGTTACACAGTGGGAGCGCGCGTTAACACCGGCTCCTCTTACACATATGGATATTTTATTTTTAGACCCAGGGACCACGAGGTAAAGCAGTACAAATGCCAGAAGGAGCCAGATGCTTGCACAGACACAGAGGGGCGCATCAGGCTGGCAACAAAAGAGACGCAAAGGGACTTTTCATTCAGAAATTACTTATCAGAATTCTGCTTTCTGGGTGAAAAAAAAAACAACCATTTTTACTTACATGAAACAGAGGCACCAGGCAAAGGTAACCCAAAGACACTGACCTGGCCCTGGCAGAATGCACCCCATCCCTAATGCTACCCACCCACTGTCTGGCAGCAACGGAGTGCTTGAACCACATTAGCAGGGTGACAAAGGGCCAGCAGTACTGCCAGTACGGAATCCTACCTCCCATATAGTAACAAAATTTAACGCCACCGATGACAAATCCTTGAGATGAGATAAGCCCGCTTTTTAAGAATGCTGTCATTCGCGAACGGCAGCATCTAGGCAACAGCTGGTCTGATTTTGGAGGGGTACAATAAAAAAAATTAAAAACAAAGCAGGAGGAATTCTTGTCTTACTCTGCATATGGCAAAGACAGATGCAAACCAATGTACCGACATATTTGTTCTGGGCCAGGAGCATAATTCTAAATCTAAGACAGATAGTGCACGGAAAGGGCTTGGTGATAATTGTAAATATTAGCAATGCTTCCAATCTAAGCTGCTCTGGATTGCAATGAATTTTTTCGTGACTTTCCCTTGTCTTTTTCACCACCATGAAATAGCCCAAATTGTGTATGAGCTGCAAGAATATAAAGACATTTCTTGATGGAAATCAAACTACTTCTTTCACCCACAGTGTCTTTGATATGTTAAAGCCTGAAGCAAAGAAAACATAATAAAAACAATATATAGATGAGAACTTCAATTTTCCCCTACATATGAATCTGTCACTTATTTGCTAAGAATCAAATCTCACTCCACACAGTTAAAGAAGCTCCATACATTATTCTCCGTAATTCAGTACTCAGTTCAAATGTACCTTGCTTGAAGTTCATACAACATACTTGGTTTCACACTACTCTAAACAAAACATCTCTGGATATAACAGCTCTGTGTCTAAAAGGCTTTCACTGCAATTCCATCTCCAATAGTGAGAAAAGTGCTAGTGTGAGAACGGATTTATCTGCACAAGGTAACAAGGATGCTTCAGAAGTCCATCCTGAGGATCAGATTCGACTGCAACAGAAGACTAATTTTTTTTTTAATATATCCACAATTTATTACTGTGATACCACCACATAGCTGCCAGAGGTGTGAAGAAACAAAGTGAGAAAAACACAAGGTTTTTTTGAATACTGAACGCTACCTAAGCACATCCCAATTTTTCAAAACACTTGAACTGTGAAACGGGTGCTGCTTCTGGGTAAGGACTGGCTTCTCACACTCACGCAGCCCTTACATGCCTATCCGCCCAAGCACAGTAGTGTTACCTATGTGGGATATGGTCAGGAGGATACATCTGCACCTCAGCAAGGTTGCCCGGAGCTCCTGGTCAGCCACCTGCTCTCTAATGGCTCGATCAGGAATGACAATGAAGCAGAAAAGGGTTCCGGTGACCTCAGTGCTACAAAGGGTCTTTAGTGGAGCACTGAACTCCCCTCTGAGGAGACCCAGCATCATGCTGGATACCAGTAGACTAACTGATATGGTTGTGGGAGGGATGCAAAATACGCAATTTTCACCATCTCCTTCAAAAGCTATGGTGAAGTCAGCTTGGACACAGCACAGCATGGGCGCATCACATTTCAACAGATTTCTTTCAAAGCTAACGGCCCTAAATATGCCCACCTTTCATTTTCTTCTCCCTAACCAAATGTTGTACTCTAATCGCTGTTACCAGTTCCACATGAATTAATCACTGAAGTCTAGTACCTGGTATGCATCAAATTCTTGCTACCATTTTGTTTTCCTGCCATGCGTACCCATTACAGCCTCAAAATAACCTTCATCTTTGAGTTTTCTCATCAGAGGATGATGGTGTGAACTAGTAAACTTACTAAGGGATCCTTGGGATCTCTCAGTGCAGAACATCTTTAGGCATTTCTGCCTCTTGGATCACAAGTCTTCAGCACATAGTGTGTTTTCAGTGCCAGACTCATGGGTGGCACCTTAACTCGTGCAGGCACGAGATCTATACCAAAAACGTCCCTCTAGCACTTTCTAAAAGGCTGAAGAGGAAGAGCTTATAAATGTCTTCAAGTACAACCCAGATCAAGGAGCACTGCATGATAAGACATGAAAGGGAAAAATTTTGAAGTACATCTTAACATTTAACTATACAGTCGTTACTGAGGGTAAAATGTAAGTTGCCCCTGAACTAAATCTAAGCCATAGCTACATAATTTCCTACACAGCCTATATTAAAGCTATTCACACAGTGCTTCATATTCATCAACGAGGCTCCCTTTTAGGAGCCTGTATCAACAGGCCAGCAGTAGGAAAGAGCAGTCCACAGGGAACCATTGTCAAACTTGCTGCACTCAGGATATATCCCAAACACAGTGACGCAAGGGCAGTTTCTGGTGATGACACTCATTTCACCTGCTTTTTGGAACCTGAGTGTCACCTGTCCATACCTGAGTCCCTTTAGTAAAGGAGAGAGAAGGAAGGCACTTGTAGAGTCAGGTCATCTGACTTCAGCTCAGGTACTCACCTTAGGCTGACACAAACCCCCACCCTATGGACATGCCTTTGCTGATGGTGGGAGGAACTGAAGGTGACTCTCAGACTTACATACCTAATGCCCAAGTGGCCAAGTCGTGCAGAATACTCTCCCTCCCCTGGTTCCATGCAAAGTCAACATTTTTCTGGACGGAGCTTGCAGGCACCTTGTCTCGCTAAACATCATCCCCATGCAGTGCAGTACATGTGGCCATAGTGCAAGTAAGAGTGTGTTTGGGCACCTCCTAAGCACTCAGAGTTCTGCAGATCCTGCTTCCCTCTGTCCCCTGCTCGAAAAGATTCCCGAATCTTCTCCCATACATCTGAGATCACACAAAGCTCATACATCATTCCCAAACTTAAAAGATAGTTTAGAAGGTACCAGTGATGAAGGAGACCTAATCCCATTGACCTTCAGTGAGACTTGGGCTCATGAAAACCCCTGATCACTTCTGGAAGTACAGTTTAGACTGTTACCCCTAGTGGAGGTTGCTGATGCCAGGAGGTACCATCCTCCTAACGGAGTCCCTGCACTCTGCTGCAGCCCTGCAGAACTATAGCACCCAGCAAGCTGACGGCATGGCAGATCAGCGTAGTTCAGACATATGTGCTCTCGTATGTATTGTTGCATGTGCCGCTTAAATTGATTACCTGTTGACCAGCTATAAAGTTGCCACTAGAGCACCACAATGTGCGACATTCAACAGGCTGAAGCTGAGCTGTGCAGCGGGTGGGGAACTGGCTGACAAGCCGCACCCAAAGAGTGGTGGTAAATAGCTCCTTTTCCAAGTGGCAACCTGTCACTAGTGGGGTCCCCCAGGGATCGATATTGGGCCCAATGTTATTCAACATCTTTATAAGTGATCTGGATAACAGCATCAAGGATAGCCTGATGAAGTCTGCAGATGACACCAAGTTGAGTGGGGAAGTAGACACTCCAGAAGGGGGAGCTGCTCTGCAGGGAGATCGGATAGGCTGGAAGAGTGGGCCAGCAAGAACCTTATGAAGTTCAACAAGGAGAAGTGTAAGATCATGCACCTGGGAAGACATAATCCGGGAGTGCAGCACAGACTGGGATCCACCTGGCTGGAGAGCAGCTCTGTGGAAAGGGACCTGGGGGTCCTGGTGGACAGAAAGCTCAACATGAGTGAACAGTGTGCTGCTGCGGCCAAGGCGGCCAACACGATGCTGGGTTGCATCAAAAAGGGCATCACCAGCAGAGAGAAAGAAGTCATTATCCCGCTCTACTCAGTGCCTGTCAGGCCACACCTGGAGTACTGTGTTCAGTTCTGGTCCCCGCTCTGCAAAAAGGATGTGGACAGGCTGGAAGGGGTCCAGAGAAGGGCCACCAAGATGACCAAAGGACTGGGAAGCTGCCATACGAGGACAGGCTGGGAGAACCGGGTTTGTTCAGCCTTGAGAAAAGGAGGCTCAGAGGGGATCTCATCACCATGTACCAGTACTTAAGGGATGGCTACAAAGAACATGGAGACTCCCTTTATACAAGGAGTCACATGGAGAGGGCAAGGGGGAATGGACACAAGTTGCTCTTGGGTTGATTCCGATTGGACACCAGAGGGAAATTTTTCATACTGAGGACAGTCACCCATTGGAATAATCTCCCCAGGGAAGTGGTTGACCCGGGCACGTTGGACACCTTTAAGAGTCATCTGGACAGGGTGCTGGGCCATCTTGCCTAGCCTGTGCTCTTCCTAGAAAGGTTGACCTAGATGATCCCTGAGGTCCCTTCCAACCTGGGATTCTGGGATTCCTTACCTTAACCTAAGCATCCTTTGAGTAGAGGAGCTTGCTTTGTCTTGCCAACCAGCCAAGGAGGGGCTTGTTTCTCTCTCTTGCCTATCTTGCAACTTCTAAGCTCCTGCCTGAAAGAATTACTCATTTGTTAGTGCCAGACTGTCATCTCTTTGAAAGTAGAGCCACGAGATGTTAACAGACTGGATGTACATGGCTGTTAAATTTATTAGTTAAGAAAAACAGCAAATGACAAGTGAATAAAGCACTCCTTGGGATGTTCGGACTACGGATTTTGTATAAATCAATAGCAAGTACTATAAAATGTCAGAAAATACCAAATGAGGAGAAAGGAATCAATAAATACCTCTGAATTAAATGAGTGATGAATATTCTCTACCAACCAAAATAAATTAAACTACAAAAACCCCTGTGTTAAAGCAATATCCAGCCTCTTGCTTGAAACCCCAAAGGAAGGTAATTCAGGGTTAAGGCTGGAAGCTCTGTCCTTAAACAGCACCACTGAGGAAGAGGGGGACAGAAAGGAGGAGTAGGAAGAGAACAACTAAATTGCTTTGACACAGATGAGAATCAAATATTAACTCAAACATGTTCCTCTTCATCCTGAATTCCCTTCATTTTCTGGGCTTGAGTCAAAAAGCCGGTGGCCATCTTTCTGTAACATCTTTGCACTGTGCTCTGACTTTGATTTGGATGCCCAGAGAGTAATATAATACCAATACTAAAACCAGGAATAGTTAAAAGTATACTAAATCCCTTATCACCAACTGAGGATGCATTCTGTGTATTCCAGAGGTCCTTCCACCTCCTTGTAAGGAACCAGCATGGGGTAGTGGCCTGAACAGTTTAATGATTTTATAGATATTTTGCCTTTGTGGTTCTGGATTCCACTTTCTGTAGCATGCTAGACCAGGCACCAGATATGAACACTGTTGCACAGTCACAGTGGTAGAATAGAAAACAGAAGAGTTAGGTTAACACTCAAAGCTTTGGATACACAGTAGCAGCTGTGGATCTGCCCTTAATGCAGCGCATCACTTCATCAAGGCATGTAATTCTGCTCTTAATGGGCCCCTGTTTGTAAAAGCCACATTGTAACATGCAGCCACACACCAATTACTTCCGGCCACGTAGGCATTATCCTTTTCTTTTAATGATGAAGGAAGTCCATACATGCTAGGATGCATGCAGAAGAAATCTGAGATCACAGATAATGGAAACATATATATGTCTTCCAGCCTCCTGTTGAAGACTGTATACAGTACTCCTCACTCCCATTTGCAGAAGTAGGTCAAAGAAGGGCAATGGAAATAGAACACGGAAAATCCCTCCTATGAAAAGTGACAGAAAAAAATTGGTTGGTTTTTTTTCTTTTTTTTTTTTTAATTTAAGGAAGAAAAATTATTAGCACAGGACATGATACAATTTTCTAAAGGAAGGAATGGTAAAAAGGCATCAGGTCCATTCCTTCTGGCTCTCAAAACAAGCTAAGGACACAAAATGAAAGCCAAAGGTGGCAGATTCAAACCAACAAAATCAAATGCCTTTTGCGAAATATGTAATTAGAGAGTGGAACTCAGTGCTGAAAGAAGTGCCTGAGGGAAAGAATGTATCAACTTTCTACAAGTGTTAGTGCAGCTGTAGTAGTAAGAATTTCAAGCTTAAAGCAGACACCACTAACAAAGATACGTGCTTCACAGTATATGCCAGCCTCCAGAGCTGAAGATTCACGTTTGACATAAGGCAAGACTGGCACATCTGACTGCTCTGATGCTCACCCAACCTCTCTCTACCCTTTGCTGGAAACACCTGGTGCTGGCCACTTTCAGAGACTAGGCTCCATCCAGTCTAGATGCATTAGAGAGCTGCAGAGGTGTAGCAATTGCGGTGGCCTTACAGATCATTGCTGGACCCTACTGCTTTACCTGGGTAGGCAGCAATTGTTCTTGATGTTACCTATATTGGAGAAAAGATGCCAGCTCAGAGTTAGAGCACTCCCAGGGTTTACAACAGTTATAGCTTTATTGCATTTATAACCCTCAGTGCACACAGACTGAAAGGTAAACATCAGAAATTAATCTTCCTTCTTTGTTTGTGTCTTTTTCACCTAAACAGCATCTCCATTTATTATCTGCCAGTTACATCTTTGCAATCTGCAAGCAAGACAGATCCCAAAATCTCAGATTCTGCCAAAAGAAGCTGACCACAAGCCCATGCAATTGCCTTCAAGTCCATGATCCTGCTCTGGGAGGACTTGGAGGACTTCTGTTAGGAACAGCAGAGCTAACGGGATCAACTCCAGAGAGCAGAAGGTAATGTTTTCCATTTGTGAAGAGAGGAACCCCTCATCATCAGAGGGGAATGGGAGTATGTGCCGTCCATCATGCTGCAGTGGACTCTGGGAGCTCTGCCCTTCCTTTGCGTGGGCAGGATGGATCAAGCCAAAGGTGCTGCCTCATTTCTCAGTAAACCAGAGCCAGTACAGGGAATACAAAAGAGGATGCTGGCACCCACTGCTACGTTGAGAACACTCATCAGTATTTCTCAGATGACTCTAGCAAAGCACATTTGTCATAAAGATTTAGGAGAGGCTGACCAAATGCAGGAGCAGTCCACTCGCCACTCCTGCCACCCTAGCACGGCCACAGTTTCCGGCTAATGCAGCAAAATGGCCTTAATCTCACTCTGCCCTTTCCTGACCTCTCTCAGGAGATTTGTCCTGCCACCAGTACCATTTCTGGGCAATGCTAATACTTCCCACTAAGATTATAGTTGGCTTCACGCACTTGCTCGGTTAATCCCTTGTGACATCTATTCCAGTGCTGGACATAAACTAGCCTGAATCCTTTGCTGAAGCCTCCTTATTCATCCTAAAGCACCTAGAGGGAGACTTTTGAGGATGATCCCTGAGCAGCTCAAATGGGAGATCTATTTCATTAAAGCCCTACCTGTTGTTTGTTATTGTAATAAGCCTTCTCAGTGGAAACAGAACTGAAAGCGTGCCAGTTCACTGGTGCTGCTTGCTATTTCAGACAGTGACACGAGCCATACAGTCTGCTGGTATTTGTGCTTCAGTTTCACTGCCTGACTCCAACCACTCAGGATCTTTATGAAAGTAATACATTCCAACCTAATCTACAACTAAATTAATGTCAGAAGTAAGACAGTGCCCCCAGTGATCAATAAGTGGGTTTTTCCCTATAGAAATATTAGAAGCAACTCACATCAATAAGCCTCAAATTTATGGGGCAATTTGGCTCTTCCATTTACAGCTTGAATAACTCGCCTTTGTATAGGATATTACATTACTAAATAACATGTCCTAAGAGGAGCTTCTCTGTTGCAGTGCCTAACCTGCAACAGCCACAGACTTCAGGAACCATCAGCAGATGTAGTGAGGGACCTGAGATGTCCACCTCAACTAAGCCCCTTCAAAACCAGTACAAAATTGTTTCTAAATACATTATAGGCAACTAAATGCATTATATACTCAGATCCACTTCAGGATTTAAATGAAGAGTGCTGGCACTGGGACCTTTGGAAGACAAATAAATGACACTGACCTTTGATATTGTGACCATCTATATGCTCACCTTTAAAATTATATATCAGAAGCAATATTCTGTTGAATATTCCTGGTCTTATCAACTGAGTCATATAAAACTAGGCTACAAAAATAATGATGTATAAGGAAAGAACAATCCTTCACTAGAAGGACTAACAGGTCTCTCTCATTTCTAATTTTTATGATTCCATACAAATTAGAAGACCTGAGTGCAGGATCTACTTAGCTAATAGGAAGAGAGTAAAGAAAAAACCATTTGGGGTTTTTTTTTTCCCTACTTCATAATTTTAGGTCATACAGCTACTGAAAATAGAGAAAATAAGCTGCAAATGCTATGGCAAACCATTAATTACCAAAAAACCCTCTCTGCATCTTTCTTATGAAGTCACTGCTCATCTCTGCAGGTCTAACAGGCATGCTGCCTGGATTTAACAATGAAATAATTATCGGCTATGGTGAGGAGCAGCACAGGTTGGCACGCCTGGTGCTCAGTGGGGGCCCACTGGGACCTGCAGACTGGTCTTGGTTTGTGCTGGCTCTGACATGCCAAGGGCAACAAGCAAATCCAACCCTTCCGAAGGAGGACAACCCCTCCTCAACCGCCCTGCAACTGCCATCGGATCCATGGTGAAAAGGCTAGGAGTTTTCAAAAAGATGGTCTTCGATCCATAACATTTATTTTCCAGGGAGTAAATATCAATTTTGCATCACTGGCCAAGTATTCAAGCTTTATTTTGATCAGATCAATCTACTCCCCCTCATTCTCTGGGGTAGGTTCACCTTTTTCACCTGGATGTCCCCAGAGAGCATGGTGCTTCACGGGAGCCACAGCGTGGCTTTTTTACTGCCCTGTTCTTTTCCCCAAATGCTTGGCTGAGCTTAGACTTCTCTTAAAT